>NW_028185484.1:749867-961937 GCF_003343005.1 Rhea americana | reverse complement strand
GGCTGTGACAGGCCTTGCATGGTGCGGGGTGAGTGTGTAACCTTGGGGCTCTGACAGGCCTTGCACGGTGGCGTGTGTGCATAATTTGTGGCTGTGACAGGCCTTGGATGATGCGGGGTGAGTGTGCAACCTCAGGGCTGTGACAGGCCTTGCACGGTGGCGTGTGTGCATAATTTGTGGCTCTGACAGGCCTTGGACAGTGCGGGCGAGTGTGCAACCTCGGGGCTGTGATGAGCCTTGCACAATGGTGCGTGTGCGTAATTTCGGGCTGTGACAGGCCTTGGATGGTGCGGGGCAAGTGTGCAACCTCGGGGCTGTGACGGGCCTTGCACAATGGTGTGTGTGTGTAATTTGTGGCTCTGACAGGCCTTGGATGATGCGGGGCGAGTGTGCAACCTTGGGGCTGTGACGGGCCTTGCACAATGGTGTGTGTGTGTGCAACCTCGGGGCTGTGACACGCCTTGCACAGGGGGGTGCGTGTAGCTTAGCTACAGAGCTGCCCTTGCACGGGGCAAGGGCCAGCCCCTGCCTGGGCCGTGCGTGCAGCACTGGGGCGAGACCTGCGCCTCGCACGGCCCTGTGTACGTGTGTCGTGTGCCGCGCACGCCCACGTTGCACGCCTGCCCGCGGCTCAGCCCCGCGGCAGCCCCCGTGGTCGCGAGCTGGCTGCTGCTGCCGCCCCTTCTCCGGAGGAGTGGATGTTCCTGCGGAAAAGGCAACGAGCTACCTGCTGCTCTGGGTAGTGCCYGTGCAAAACCCCTGCACCAACCCCGGCGGGTCGCGGCGGTCCGGAGACGTCTCCTCGGGGTGTCCCGTGCGGACACGTGSAGGTCGAGACGTCAGCGTTGGATCCTGTTTGGTGACCCTTGTAGTTTAATGAAAGGTTCTTACTCATCTCCGACATCACCTGTGGATGTAATGGTGTGTGTATATGTACATATATATATTTTTTTCCCTCCCTAGCTGATTCAAAAGATAGAGTTTCGAGATAGCTTTGCCATGAATKAGTCAGTAGGATGGCCTTATAAATAAAGCTTTTAGGAAAACACAGAGGTGGAAGCAAAACTGCTTTTAAAGTTAGAAATTTCCATAGTTGTCCTTTCCTGACTTAGTCAAAACTTTTTTTTGTTGTCTCTGTACTTTTAACAGGTTTGTGATCTGAAGAYTTTAATAAAAGCTAGCACTAGCTTCATGGTGCAATTAATGTACAGGATCCGGGAGAGGATTTGGGACAAATCTGCRTTTCCTGACTCTCTACTGAGATGCCCAGTGTCTTTGTACATTAAAAAGCACAGGACTTAAGAAACCTAATAGTGTGTTTTCATTCTTCCAGACATACACCAAATGTGTACTGGAAACCTTCTGTTGTTTGCATTTCAAATATTCTGTGACATTTGCAACTCAAGTGTTTGAGCCATGGCCTTGCATCTGGAAACACTCGCTAAACAAGCGGTCCCCGGTTTGCAAACCTGGGGGTAAGCATGTGCACCATGTGCAGGTCGTGGTTCTTCGTGCTTCAGCGTGCTTAATTCCAAATTAAGATGAGGTTCGTTTTTGTGCAGTATTTACCCTTTTTTTTTCCTAAGCTGGTGTTTTCCGTTGTGGTGGAGCTGTGAAATGAGCAGCGCCACATCATGCCGCGTTGATATTTTCATTGGGTTGCATGCATGGCGTAGGAGCTAGGCTCGGGAGCRGGTGGAAGGCACAGCAATTTTAGCAACGAGTCTTTAACGTCCTTGAGGACCTGACGCTACTGAAAGGTAAAGTGGGTGGGTTCTGGGGGGGAATTTTGCAGTATGATGCACTTGGGTAGCCTCTACTGTTGCTTAACTGTTACCATAGTTGCATTCATCCTGGTGTCCAAGGTTGCCTCTGCTGTTAGTGAAGGTGACTATAAATTATTTGGCTGAGGTTGGCTAGATAGAACAGGAGATCGCAGCGATTTTAATGTGAAGTGTTTTAACCAARTTCAGAAGTCTCTGTGGTTTCCCATCCTCTCTTACCTGGATTCAACAAACCTTATTGTTTCAGCCGTTTCCTACAGCACGCTTGTTTTTAAAACTCTTGATGTTTTTGGTGGTCTCCTGTCTGACCAGTCTACTCTGACCTTGTCTTTCTGTCAGTGCGGTGCCTGGTCTTCAGGCTGGAGACCCTCTASTGAGGGCCAGGATGGAATGGAGACAAATAATAAATGCTTCTGTGTCTTGAGAAATTTGCATGTAGATGTTACAACACTTAAAACCTAATTAAAAAAGAAAAATTAAGCAAGGTTCAAGCGAATGTTCCTGTTCTTGCTTATAAATACATATAAAATGATATTTTGAATTGCTGATTCTTCTGAGAATTCAGGGATATTTAAATAGCAAGTGTGAAAGGGTAAATAATATTGAGATAAAAATAATACTTTCGATTCCCTGCGTGTGTCATAAACACATTCTGTTAGATTAAAATGGGAAGAACTTAAAAAAAGTAATTTACTTATCTTTGTTATCTTACTTCCTACACTTCAGCTAGCTTGGGCGGCAGAGCTAGATATGTCACTTCCACTTGGTTTTTCATGTACCTTCTGAAGGTTGCTGACACCACAGGGAACTGCGTGAATCTGTGTTACTAACCGACTAAAACAAAACTCATTATAATATTTCTGCTTCTTTGGGATGGATCTTGCCCCAGTGATCCATCTCTGCACTGGCTCTTGTTGTCACTTAAGTCCTGCATGTTGGCTTAATGCTTGACACTCGGCTCCTACAGGGAGCTCTTCGAGGACAGACCTGGTGTCAGGTGTCATCTCAGAGGCACGAGGGTGGCGCGCAGGTAGAGAACGGCGTCCACGTGTATTTTCTGCATGATGGTGGCCATGGCCACCAAGGTAGTTCAGCTGTCCACTGGGGACCAACCACAAAAGTTGAGRGCTTGAGGGCCAAGTGCCATGGGGACGTGTCTCACTGGTACAAGCTGCTTGGTCTAAAACTCTCCAGATATTTCAGATTTAGAAGGTTTGATACGAAGCATGAGCGCACACGGTCTCTCCAGCCAAAGTGCTGGAGCGGGTCTAGCCCTTTGGTGCTTAACAGAGGTCATATTTGAAAGCTTGTCCTGCAGTAACATCACTGACCACTCAGAGTGTTTTTTTTTGTTTGTTTTTGTTTTTGATTTTTTTGGCAGCATACTCTCACATGTGCAAATGTAAAATCAGTGCCCTGGCCAGAAACTTGGGTTGGTGCCACCTGCTGCAGTGTTAAGTATTGCAGAGATTAAAGAAAACTGGTGCCCATCGTTTGATGTTGCCCAGAAAGCTGCGTATGAAATTCATGCTGTAGCTCTGCTGAGAAAGGATTCACATCTATGGAAGTGTTTGTCGTTTTGACGTCAGAAATGTTATTTGTGGTTTTTAATAATGTGCTGTGTTTCTGCTGAAGGGATATGGTCAAGATAAGAATTGTTTTCCGTTCTTTTTTGCTTGTCTTGCAAGTGATGGTATGCAAGATTGAAGTAATTTTAAAGCGTTAGATTAATCTGATTTATAATTTACAGGCGGTTTCTATTTAAAACTCTTCTTTTTCTTTATAGTTTCAGTAGTCAGGAAATTCAGTAGGCAGATGCCATGTCTTTGCAGTGCATGAGTACAAGGTCTCTGCTGTTCAGTTCTTCTGAGGATGAAAATATAGTTAGCATTTAACTGAAAAGAAAGATAGGATCAGGGGGTGGATTTTCCATTTTATTCCCTTTAGACTGTCCTTCCTGTTTACAGTGCCATTAAGACCTCAAGATCGTACTGGTGATCAACTGTTCTTTGAAAAATAAGCAGAAGACAGATTTGCAAAGGGAAAAAAAAGTGTGTCAGCTTGTGTTTTGTAACACTTTGAGATTCGTGGTGGTGGGAAGAGTTCTCCCAAAGGGGATTTAGTTGTGTGTTAGCTGCTCATCTACTGGGTTACTGCAACCAAAAGACTGCAAAGAGTAATTTGTGTCCGTATGCCTTAAATTTTTAAGGAAACTGTTGCGTTGCGTTGTTTTGGAGAGTCTCCTACGTGCCTCTGCAGCACTCGGAGTGGCTGGCTGTTAGGAAGGGTTGTAAGACGGACAACGCRTTTGCTCCCGCGCAGCAGTGCCGCGGGCCTGCAGACGGGATCGCAAGAGCCGTGGAGGGGAAGCCCGGGTGCGAAAATAAACCCACGAGATGTTTTCCACCTTCCCCTTGCACGAAGCCCAAGTTGGATGTTCTGTTTGTCACATGGGCATATGGACAGTTTAAAAAGAAACGTTTTGTTGTGGAAGTGTCACCTTGTTTTGTTGCTTTTTTTAGTAAATGCTTGTGTTGGTTGAGGCTGGGATTGCTTTTCTTGATATCTCTGTAATCTCTTTGCTAAATAAAAGTGTAAAATAGCTGCAAGATGTTTTATACTCTTCATTGTATAACATTCTTTTCATCTTTTTTTCTGAGTCCGTTTGCCTCTGCAGGAGATTAATCTATAGCCTCTTCGTTCCAGATTTTCCCCTCCACCTCCCTTATATCGCACAAATATAGAATATAAATATGGGGAAAGGAAGGAACAGCATTAAAACAGATAAAAATGCGCCCGCTGATGTTTTGAGTTTACACTGAGGACTTGATTTCCATATTGAAGGAACATGCATTTATTTCGATACGTGCTACTCCAAGCACGGTGCGTGCTATGGAGAGGCAGTTACGGGAGGGGGGAGGAAAAAAAAGCAAAAACAAGGTGTGAAAGAGGAGCAGGGAGCTTGTTGGAAGGCAGCGATGGGGAACGCCGAGCCAAGGGCTCATGCTGACAGCATTGCGTGCAAGAACTTTGCACGTGCCACRGGGATGCAAGCTTTGAGGTTACCTGGGATTTTGTTATTTGTCCTCCTTCCTCTGCTGTATACATTTATTGTGATGGCAACCTTGAATTACCTGGTTGCCCTTTTTTTTAAATATATATATATTTTTGGATTGCTCTTCCTTCATCCTGTACATGGAGTAAAGAGAGTGCAGAACAGGCAGCTGTGGAGTATTTTGTTCTAACCCTGTTGCGCTCTAGGTGGCTTTAGGCCTTGCTTGTATAAAATACAGAACTTTGTTTTTCCCGCAGCGATATCCCGTCGTGCTCATTGCTGCAGCCCGTTGCCCTCTTTCGGTTTACGATGCATCGYCTTGCTGTGATGCTTCTGCTTGGAGGAACGGAGGCGGCTGTGTGGGAGGAAGGGACATACAGGGAGGCTGAAGCTAGGAGCAAGAACTGCTGTGGAGGTCTTGTGACCCAAATTTTTGGATTAGCCCAATTCTCCCAGGCTTTGCTCCCCCAGGACTGTTTGATGAAGGCTGCGCTCTGCAATGGCAGGATTTTGGGGTGGTTCAGCTGCTTCTGCTTGTGAAAGCGCAAGCTGAGATTTTTGTGGGCTGGTAAAGCACGTGTTACTGGAAAGCTATTGTAAATTCCTTTGCTGGAGGTTGGAGATGATGGAATTTTTGAAGAGAAACATCTTAGAGCAAATTATCCCCCCCCCCCAACTTTATTCAAAGAATGCCACTTACGTCAAAATTTCCC
Organism: Rhea americana; assembly: GCF_003343005.1. Taxonomy (NCBI): domain Eukaryota; kingdom Metazoa; phylum Chordata; class Aves; order Rheiformes; family Rheidae; genus Rhea; species Rhea americana. Next base: position 956,385 of record NW_028185484.1, on the reverse strand, counting down.
TGCAGAATTTAGTCCTCAGGAGATAACTGATACTGATTTTTTTTTTTTTTTAGCATGAATAGTTTGCTTGGAAAACATATTAGCAACTAAAAGGAGGACTTTTATCAGAGAAAGCAATGACCGAAACTAACTGCAGATACCCATCTTCTGTGAATGCGCCTTCACAGTTTAAGCTGAGTTATTGCTAAATGCAGAGGAGACTCAGGTAGGTGTCCACCCACCAAGCGTGGTCTCCTGATGGAGACAGCTTTGTCCTCGCCTGGAGGCACGTGTCATGCTCTCAGTCCTTGTATTTAAATTTTTGCAGTTAGGAGAGGAGCAGAGAAGCACGGCTGTGATGAGAAAGTTAGATGAGACTGTGAGAACCTCATAGCCCYGCGCCGACTCACTGGTTATCATCTCATTTAATATCATGTTGTGCATGACAGATTTTTTTTTGTTTGCTTTTTATTGTGCTTTCATCMGCCTTGAAATGGGAACTGCAGACGGCAGTGGGTTGAGTTTGTATAATTTTACTGTTGCTTTGGTGGAAATGTACCTCTTCTAAAATGCAGACTTTACTTTTTGAGTAGGGATAATGCTGATTATTTGCTTACAGTGCTGTTTGTGTGCAGGGACTTTTTAATGTCYCTTTGCTGATTAAAAGTGTATCTCGGCTGCCGAAACGAGTAGCTCAGCCCTTTAAAGGGCTGTCTCTGAAAACACATGTGCAAAGGCCTTTTATTTGCTGTGGATCTTTATTAATGATGAAGCCAACGTTTTTATGGTAGTTACTACAACAACCTAAAGTTAACTCCGATGAACTTCATTTTATATTCCCAAAATATAAAAAATCATATGGCCAAAAAAAAAAAATCATATGGCTTTATGAGAGTAGGTGCTATGCATTAAGGCGTAGATCAGTTTGTGTMGCTGTTTTTTAACATCTTCCATGTAGCAAACAGGTTGCATCCTTCTGTTGGGAGTTATGTATCTTTTTAGCTTTTCCTTATTGAAAAAAGTCAGGAAACGAGCTAGACCTTAATGCAGGTTTTGATTCTTTTCCCTATAAATTAATTTATGATCCCTTGTGACATTACTAGCTTTCTAGACTCTTGTGAATGCTTGCTAATTTTTAAAATACCTAATTTTCCYGTATTTAAATATATTACTAAATAGCTTGAGATATACTTTAGCTTTTCCAAATATTTTGATGTCTTCTGCCATAAGTCTGGTTTCGCCCAGCAGATCTTTCACTTGTGAATGTCACTGCTCCTAAGACCCTACTGCCTTTCCCATCAAATATTCCTCCTYGAGCAGTGTCCAGAAGCAGACGCTTGGCAAAACAGCCCCAAAACCCAGGATTCTTGTAGCGCCTAATTTTTGCTTGTTTGCTTTTCAGCTGCTGAGGTCTGCAGTACACTGATAAATAAAYAAATAAATAAATTGGATGTTTCATGGTTTCGTCTGCTGAAGGTACCGGGGAAAGCGTTGTGGCCTCAGAGCACAGCACGTGGCTGGAGCGGTCGGCATTTGGGATCCCGCGCTGGCTCAGTGCCGGCTGGATGAGGCCAGCGGTGAATAAGCATAGCTGTGATTAGGGAGGGGTGCTCAGCATGCTGATGTTCACTGGCTTTTTATTTACAGCATCGTACAGGTTGTGAAACTAGTCAGACCCCTAGTGAGGGTGAAAAATCAAGTCATTTTACCAGAAACACTTTTACTAATGGTAAATAAGGAAAAAAAAATGTTTTTTAAAATTGTGTTTAAGTTACTGCATGTTAGTGACTTGATTTTTTTCAAATAGCTGTGTGGTGACCATGCACCACAGGAAAGTTTCATAGGTCAAACTCCYTTTATTATTTTTTTTAATCCTTTTCTTTTTAAGATATAACAGATTGCTGTCCTGGCAGAATGTCAAAACTGGTCCCCACTGAAATGCATCTTAGTGAGTGGTATAAACATTACTGCAATATTACAGTAAAACAGGATGCTATGACCGACTCAGCTTTACATTTCAACAAACAGGGTGGATGGACAGTCTTAGTACAAATAGTGCAATATTTTCCAGATCATCATCTGTAGAGCTTCAGGCAGATGGATTTCTTCCCTCTTACTCCAAATGTGGGGCAGTGGAAAGGATTTGATCTTCTTCTAGTTTCCCCTCATGGAAATACCTTTTGGGTATGAAGATGCTCTTTCTTCACACATGGATACCCAGTTCTTTTTTGCCTCACATGTTATTCTGTACAGAGCTTGTTTTCTCTGGTATATAGAGATGTTTTGTGGGCTTGCAGGTCTAAAAGCCCACCGTTCTATTTTGGTCTTACTCCCTTCCTGAGGCATGATGTTAATCATCCTCTTTTAATTAATTAAATTTAGTATAATCCCAAACTTGGGGAATGGAGCTGTGGGTCCAGATCCTATTTTGTGACAATCTTTTCTCTTCTCTTCTCTTCTCTTCTCTTCTCTTCTCTTCTCTTCTCTTCTCTTCTCTTCTCTTCTCTTCAAGTTTCTGCCCCATGGTAATTTTGTTACCTAATAGCTTGTTTTGGGGGGCAAATCACAGGAAAACGCTGGGCTGCCAGAAGCCCGTGGTAAGACCTCAGAAGGAGTTTTTTGTTTCTTGGGGTGATTGCTTTGTGGACTTATGCTGATGACTTCTTCAGCCCAGCTGGGATACAACACTGGGATAAGAGGGTATGGCTTCTGTGGTTTTTCTCTTCAGGGGAAAAAGAGAGTGAGAATATAAAGCCATGCTCTTTGTAAGCAAATTACTTTGGAAGATTGAAGTCTGGTGCATCCTGGTTTGGAACAATTGCCTAACTCCTTGGAAGCAGGCAGTAGTCTTCAGGTGACGAATGGTTTTCATCCTGATTTTGCATGCAGATGTAGCCGCTTGGCTGCTTCTCTGTACACCAGCTCACAGAGATGAAGGCTTATGGACCTGATGTCCTACCTGGGCTGCTGTGCTACCACCTTCTAGAGGCTAAAACCATATGCTGGATTTATTTCTATTGCTTTCGACACCAACTTTCCAGTAACTACTTCGCTTTTTTTGCTTTGTGGTTGTTGAGACCCTGTGGTCATGGTCACTGAGGGACTGGGTGATTGTAATCTAGAGCCTGCCAGCCTGTGGGAAAGGTCTTCTTGTTGAATGAGACAGTCTTTTCTGGTGGCTCGTTGTACTGCATTTCCATCCCTTGCCTACCTGGGCAGACCGAGGCTGGTTGTTTCGGCTAGTTGTCTGCACACTAGTTTGCAAGTTTGCTCTCCTAAGTAGACGAGGGTGACCTTGTACTTGCTGATTTGGTAGTTGAGCTTGGATGCTGGCTCCATGCGTTGTGTCTCATAAATAACTGTGTTTTGGGGTTTCATTTGCTGGACCTGTTTATGTCTTGCCAAAAGTAATTACTACCTTTGAGACCAGAGTTTACTGGGCAAGCAGTAGGAGGGCACAGAAAAACCTGCAGTTTGAAGCTTTTGTATGCTTTCATCAATGCAGTGCAACCAAAGGGGACTGGGAACTCCCTTCTGGGGTATTAATCAGGCTGTGTTCACGTTTTCCCTCTGTCTCTAAGGTTTCTTTCCTCCTCCTTTCAGAGTTATCTTAAATTCATGTCCCTGGTGATGCTTCCCTCACCTGCTCTCCTCTATTACCTCTTAATATGTTTTCCTGAGTATGTGTCTCATGCTCAAATAAACCTCTCCTGCTTTCTGCTGCTGCAAAGTCGACTCTTTCTGTGGCCTTCTGTGTTCAGTTACCTTGTGCTTGCTCGCTCCGTCCATGCAAAAGTGCTAAAGTGCTTTCTGGTGGTGAGCACTTGTCATTTCTCAAGCATTTTGGAACCTGGGCGGCTTTCTTGAGAGGTAGATGGATGCCATCGTTCCCGGTTTACATCGGAGCTGGCTTTAGCTGTGGTCATGTGAGGAGCCAGCGAAGAAGGCGAGTATTTTTAGTGTGTACTTCTGTGCACTGATCAGGGAGCCGCCCACAGTTGAGTATTAAAATAATAGCAGGGACATTGGGTAATCTCTGCAGCAAAATGTTGATATGCAAATTGCCATCTTAAGAACAAACCTCAAGGCAATTTTGGCAATGCACTCAAGGCTCTGGAGCACTGTGTTTTGAATAAAGATTATAGCAAGAGATTTCACCCAGTGGGCACACTCATCTTATTTATTCTGAATTTAGCAAGGCCAGTAATTCARTGTTGGAAGCCAACAATGAAACGTGTGCACCTTTAAAAAGGTGTTAGATTAACATTGGCAAAACAAAATGTAACGTCATCTCCATAACTTGAGTCTCCTGGGTTGTAGAAGCAATAAATCTAGTTGTATTTCATTTGCAAGTGATTCCTGGGTACTGTCCAGGGAAGAGCTTCTGATGGCTGCAGAGGGTTGGAATGGAAGGCTTAGAGACATTTTCAGATAATAAATGAGCTTCTGCCTATTGATTCAGCGCTGCTTTGACTTTTATCTTCAAGTTGCTGAGAGGCAGCTTAGTTGTTTGAAATAGTTTGAAACCTTGCAATAGAAATATTAGATAAAAGACAAATCACTTTTTTTTTCCTTTTAGTTTTATTTTTCTGATTACTGAATTCATGACAGTGCTACAGGGAAGGAAGCAGAAATGTCTGCAAATCTATTAGGTGAATTAAAGCAATGGCTTCACGATTTTCAATCCACAGCTATTAGAGCCGGTCCTGAGTGCGGGGGTGATTTATCAGAGGTGCCATCCCTCCTCCTTCCTCACCAAGCCCAGTTGAACTGCACAAGCTGCAGCCGATGAGCTGTATCATACACACACACACACACACACACACACACACATATATATATGTTTTTTAGGTAAGTAGATTAACTATTCTGCTTCAATATGGGCAGGGAGCGTTGAGGGAGATGAAGTGGAGCTATTACGTGGCACTGGGCAGGCTGATCAAAAGTCGTCCATAGTATTTGAGCACTGACTTCAGTTGCTGAAAACTCATGGCAATGTTAACCGCTTTGCAGTATCTCCTACGGCAACGTATCTTCTTTTCTTTCCTACTCTTGTTTCGTATTCACATCTTCCCTTTACTTCCTTCTTGTGGTGTCTCTTTGTTTCATTATTAAATGATGAGTTTAAAGATTTACCTAGTGATTTGGGATTGATGACCTGAACACTAGCAGCAACCCAGGTCCTTTCCATCCCTAAGGAAATATATGAGTGCTACTATATTTATCTGTATAAGCTGTGAAAGAGTGAATTTCACAAAGCTTTAGTTTATTTGTTTGCAAATTGAAAGTTTTTAAGAGATGGAGCTCGGTGGACTTGGTGGTCAGGTGACCAGTCAGAAAGAGGAGTTGAGTCCTGAACTTTATTTCATTTATTCMAATTCTTGAGGAGCAGGTAATGTGATTCTCAAAGAAACCTAWTTTTTAGTTTTTTTCTTGATTCTATATTGTAATAATTGGTCTTTTTTGAGGAAAAAAATGTAGATCTTTCTAATTTCTACAATTAGAACTGACAGTGAACTAGGCAACTTCTTACTTGTCAGTGTTGATTTTCATCTAGCTCTTGGGATTAGTATGAATCTGTACTTTTTAGACACTGGAGAAGGATTATTTTGAATGGAAATGAAAGTAGTTGGTGGCTAATTTTTCTTTCTTTTAATTTAGTGTGGAAGAACCAGGTGGCTGCAACTTCGTGGGAACATTCTCCTGAGTTTGATACAAGTTTGTGTTGATCAGCTCTTAATTCTGATCCTGCATTCGCTTGTGTCCTTTTACTTTAATTATATGTTCCAACATTATAAGATTGTTAAATATCARATTTTGAGGATGTTCTCTGCCAAAACTACATGGTTTAAATGCGGTTCCTGTTGGCAGACATTTTCAGTAGCTGTTGACTTCCCTTCTTCGTAACCCTGTCCTCTCTGCCTTGTTCTTCCCACTTTAAAAGTCAAACAGCATTTGAAAAAATAGCAGAATGCTCTGAAATATTAAGAGAAAGTACACGGGGAACTCAAAAAGTGGTAGTCTGTAAAGTGCCCCCATGAACGTGTAGCCTTGCAAAGATCACTGTATCCTACTTGCATCTGGACAGTCCTAGCGAGAGAAACAAAAACCGTTTTTCCTAGCTTCCTAGCCACATGCTGCATCCTCCTTGTGCCTGTCCTTTGCTGCGTCCTGCATCTTCGTTGCATTAAACATAAGCTGCGTGTCGCTCCTGCCAGAGCCCTTGCTGGGCTGCCTTACACCTCGTGCTATCTCCATTGCGATGTTGACTCTTCCTTCTCAAGGTCGCGATTCCCGTCTCTGCTGCTGACTTTTAAGCGCTCTAAGTGGTTTTGTCACCCCTTCATCATTCCTCCGTCTTCACGAGATGGCCCAGGAAGCTTTGCAGTGCCAGATCTCTTATTTTCCCCGGACCTTGTATTGTACCGGGATGCCTTAGAGAATGGCACCCAATGCTGTTGTGCTGGTGTTGCCACCAGCCTTGCCAGCTGTGATGGTCTCACCATTTCCCAATACTCCCCTTCCAGTCTATGCTCAACTGCTTCTGTGCTCGGCCTCCTATTTTAARGAGGGAATCATTTCCTTTATCCTGTGTTTGTACATCATTTAATGCAATTCCAAAGTGATGCAGCTGAATAATATATTTCAAARTCTCCTTTGGTAGCTGTGGTATCAGCTACTTTCTGTGGGGAAACTGAGAAATCTTGAATTCTGATCTTGCTAGATAAGAAACATTTCGTTAAAGCCGGGCATCACGGCTAATTCTGTCGGCAATACAATGTGCTGAGGATTTGTGATCCTAAGCAGGCATTTGACAGATCTTAACTAGTTATGCTATCTCTTGTCAATCAAAATTAAACGCCTACCTGACTCCTTCCTACTTTCTCTCTTAGCCAGCTTTTATTTAGATTGGTCATTAAAATCRCTTATAACCATAGAAACAAGGAAAACCCGCCCCTTGCATTCCGAATCTTTAGCATGATATTCTTGTACTGACATCGTGTGAGTTATATACAAGATGATTAAAAAAAAAAAAAATCAGGTGGGCAGAGCTATCATTAATTTCTCCCTCCAGTAAAGTTGTTCGTACTAATGCCAGCCGAAGAGCRTGTCCCTGTTGCGTTCCCGTATGGTGCCTAGTGTAAAGAGAGACCCCGCCGTGARAAATCATCTGACGAGATGCAGTCAGAGAAGAAAACAGATAGTTGCGTGGGATGAGAAGGGTGGGAGGACGAGATAAGGAGAAGATGGATCGGAGTTCAGCAAAGAAGTCACAGGAGCAACGTAGTGTGTATGGATAATTTCAGTATTGTTTTTYATCCTCACAGGGCTGCACCTCCCAGGCAACGCGTGATTATTGAGTGCTCCAAGAGATGGGCCTGATACTGATGCTTCTGGAAAACTGAGGCGCCACAAATAAAACGTAGGTTTCTACGTGCCACAAATCCAGTGCAGGTTTCTACGTTTAGGGATTTGGATCTCCATGGGCAGGATGGGAAGCATCTTCATTTAGCTCGTTTTGAGCAATTAAAGTACTTACTGCTATTTTTTTCTTTTCTTTTTTTTTTTTTTTTTTAACTTGGAGGGGCAGTGACTGGTGCTTCTGAATCAAAACTATTCAGGCACATAAATCTTGGGGAACTGTAAGGAAATCATTTTTAAAAAGCTCAACCCGAGGCCACTTTGGAGAAGATCACAGGCTCTTACGGTAGGAGCTGTGAACATCCTGAAATTTCAGTGCTGGACTTTGTGTACTGGACATGTAGTGTTTTCATTTGGAGGAGGATTACTCTGTATGAGATTTCTGTAGAYGAAATTGCTGCCTTTTTTTCCCCCTGTTGAGTTGCAATAAATTGTGAGAATGCTAACGGCTCTTACAAATAGCACGAGTAATTGATCAGATGAAGATAGATAACTGTAGTTGTCAGGGTTGCTCTCTATAACTCACTCTGCTTTGCTCTTTTTGTGAATTATGGGAACTCGGTGCTTTTGAAACACTAGCATATGGAAAGCGATGCAGGTATTCACGGACTGAGTTTCCTGGGGATGTGATGGCAAGGCTTGAGGGATCTCCTCTGCCTGTGATTTGCTGGGAGCTCTGAATGCATGGAGATATGATGTGAATTGGAGAAAGAGATAAAGGCCCCTGAAGACCTGGCGTTACAGCAGTTTGGTGCATATTTTATCTGTAAACCATCAAGTCCCAAGTATTTACTTCTCCGTATACCATGCAGCAGTGAGGTTCAAGCTGGGTGCCACTTTCCAAAGACCATTTTCTTCCTTCTACTGTGTGCAAAGCCATTTCAGTTCCTTGGCTGTTTTGTGGTTCAGCAGATTGAATGGATTTCTGCGTTATGCTGTCATTCATTAATACATTTTTCCTAATAGATTTTTCTTTCAAAAAAGCAACAACAGATCTGAAAACAAACCACAAGGCTATTTAATGTTGATCTACAGACTTTCTATTTAGTTGCTTAGTATATGTGTAGATGTGAGCTGCTATGCAGTGGTACTTCATATCGATGCTGCTTAGGTGTGTATTGCAGGAAAAAATAGGTTTTATGCAAGGAATCCTAAATCTCTGTGGCTTTATGCATATTCTCAGTGTGTCACTGAACAGTAATTACTAAGATTGAAGACTGCCTTGTTGAGAAACCGCAATAAGTGTTGATGTTTGGAAGATCTCCAGGATGGAGATGTGGATTATTCCTGAGATAGCTAGATGTGGGAGTTTCATTGCTCTTTATATAGGAAGCCTTGTCTCCTGGAAAGATGAATTTTGACCTTTGGCCAGAGAAATAACAAGGAAGGAGCGTTTTGTGATGTAGCATGACAAGATGTTGCTGAGCAACCGTCTTCGATTAAAAAGGTCTTAGTTATTTACCCTGTCTTTGAAGCCAACTTCAGATACTGTACTTTAGGGCTCTTAATGATTTTTTTTCCCTCCATGTATTGAAGCTTCTATTGTTGGCTTTTGGAGGTCATGAAATATTTCGTATTTGTCRAAGAAAAGAAAGCAGCAAGTGTGTAATTCTTAGAGTATGAAATTGCAGAGCAGGAAGCACTTTCAGCATCCTTTGCTGTCCTTTCTGACCCCAGTATTGTCGCATATGATTTGACTTTCTCAACTACCCTCTCACAAAGAGAGAGAAAAAAATTTTGGTAAGTCTGATGGGCACTAGTCCTGAGTGGTGACACTCCTCCTTTTAGAAATAAAACAAACAAAATTGTCACCAATTTACTTAAGATGCTTTCTTTGAGGAATAATTACTGTATAAAGGGAATGCTTYCATGTCCTTAATTTTGCATGGTCTAGAAGTACCTGTATGTGAGTTGCCTAAACCTATTTCTTCTGCAATAGTTCTTAAAGAAAGTTATTAAAATTCATCCTTTTGGAAGTTTCTTCCTGTGTCCTTCCCKCACTGTCCTCATATTTCATTTGCATTTCTCTAGCCAAACTGTGAAGAATGCACATGTTACAGGACACATCCATCCATTCCTTTTTAAAGTTTTTTTTTTAGTTCAGAATTAATTATAAACATACCCCAAAGATTTTTCAGTCATTTGCTAACTCTGCTTTATGAARTGGTTACTCTGAATTAATCTTTTTTTTCTGTGACATAGATGTGTGCTTTCTCTCTTATAACTATTTTTGTGCTTTCTAGTGACTTTTTATCCCCTGGTGGTTGAGAAATGCTGGTCCTAGTCTGCTGTTTTTGGTCAGTTATGCAGCTCTGATCATCACAGGCAGAACAGGAAAAAGCAAAATGTCTTTCTAGCTTGCATTTAGAGTTTTCCAAACATGGATCAGTTCCTAGGCAGAGTCCTCTGCATAGCTTTCTATTACACCTACCTAGCTCAGATTTTGCTTTTCCGTGCTTTGACCTTTTCCAGTCCATCGGTCACTTGGTTGTCCCAACCATGTGTCTGGCTGGATGTCAGCTCTACAAATGTGTTAGCTAGATGGACTTTCGTTTCATAGGGGAAGATGAGGGGAAAATGACAACAGACACTAACTGGCTAGGATTRAATGTGAATTATGAGACCACTAATTGGTCCCGCTAATTAGTCTATATGACAGAGGTAGGTGAAGCTACAAATGGTACTGTGAAAATGAAAATTATTTCCTATATCTCATTGAGCTTTCCATAGTATTTGCACTCTGCAGGCAAAGGGGAGCAGCTCTTTTGTTTTTAATATGCACGTGTTACGTTGATGTCRGAGATATTGTGGATGCCAAAAGTAAACTTGCCTTTTTCCTCTCTGCCATATCCCTCCAGCTTTTTGAAGGTGATCCTGTGTTTTGTAGGTCTGGAGTGCCGTATGTGGAAGGGCCRAAGGTCGAATGCTTCCAGATGTTCTCCTCTAGATGACATCTTCTGCTCCTGCAGTTATTTCCATGTTTTGACCAGTTGATATTGGAGGGTAAAAACAGTTTTCATCCAGCTTCTCCCCTAACAGCTGATCTTGTCTGCCTTGACTGGTTCCTTACGTTCTGGGGTGACCTGCACTCTCAGTGCGTTGGCATTGAGTTAGGCTTTTTTGCCAAAACAAGTGTTGACGGACGCTCTCTGCTAGGAACAGATGGTCAGTGAAGGTCTCATTTTTCAAGGCATAACAAACTGTATTCGTAAAAAACCTTCAGAATTTYTAGCCGCAGAAATAGTTTTCTTAAATTGCATCTGTTTTCCCCGCCTGGAATACTGTTATGCTAATTCATATTGTGACGGGAATAGCTATTTCATCTACTCCGACCTGGAAATCGTTCCTTTTTTGGGGGATTTTTGGTTTGTGTGTCTGATCTTCCACCTTCATACAATACTGTAGAAATCAAAGAGAGGAAGGGATCATATAGATTTTCTGAATTACTTGGATAACTTACACTTAATTCTTATTAAAGAAATCATGATTCCAACATCTTTGAAATAAGCCCATGTTAAAGGGGTTTTCTCTCTCTTCCTCTGTTTTCCGTAGCATGGGGAGAGTTGGCATGTTCCAGCCCCATTTTGTATACAGAGCTAAATGGAGTTGTAACGTTCAGTGAATAGTATGCAAAAAGTATGCCTATTAACATTCTGAGTAATCACCAACAACAGAGTAAATACAAGGTTAATGAGATTAAAAGGAAAGAAAAACGTAACTGTTGCATTGCTCCTCCCCATGGCCTCATAGGCAGTAACAAGCTGATTTCTGTTTACGAGCCCAGCGTGGGTATAGATGCAGTAGTGATTTTGCTACTGTTCCCCATAGAAATCTTAATGAGTTCCTACTGCTGATATTTTTCTTCAGATACTGTATAATATCATTAAATCCCACGCCCTGTGAAAGGTTTTGAGTATTGCTTCCTTCCCCACCTCCTGTTTTTTCTTAGTGGCATGGCTTGGTGGTAAGATTAGTCCTTGTTTGTCCTCTGAAGCCTTCTCCTAGGCATCTGGTATGTTACTTGATGTCTACTCGAGGCTACCAGAGTAGCTGGCCAAAGTCCTTTCTGGGAAATGTGCTACTATCAGAATTTCAGCTTCAGAAGCRGAATGAGATTTCTCTCATGTTTTCTCATAACAAATTCCATCTTGATTTGATTTCATTTTTAAATTTGCCTTTCTCCTTCTGAACAGCTTGTTGTCCACTAAGTGATGCAGGGAGAGAGAGGCCTTTTTCCAGGCAAATATATGGCTTTTTCTGCTGTAGTTCTCTCTCAGTTCCTCTGCCTTTTACAGCACTTTAGCACAGCAGGTTTCCTGGATGTGGTGTTCTCTGTCCATCCTCCTCTAGCATCCTCTGGCAACAGCCAAAATTTTCTGAATGGTAGTACCTCAGAGTAAGTTATTTGTGTTTTCTCCACCCAAAACTGCATATGCGTRGTTGACTCAAAGCTCTAGGCACCAACTCCCCTTACTGGTCAATAGCCATACTGCAACATATATATATRTATWTWTTTTTTTCTCTATTTCAAATGAAAGTCCTTTATTGAGAAACCTATTTCGTTTACTCTTCAAGATAAATCTTGTACTTGTGACCCTAGCGTTTCTTTTTCAGTAGTTCTGATTAAACCATGACCCTTCAATTTATGCAGTTCATGAAGGGTATGGGCACTGCATGTTTTCCAATTGGTTTATTTACCTCATAACTCTTGTTCTGTTTTATGGGGTTTTCTGTTATTATTGAAAACCTTCTATTCTCCTCCCTTTTCAGCTGAGTAGGACAGTGGTTTCTCTGTCTTATTACATCTTTTGCATTTGAAYGTGATGATGAGGATTGTTACCTATCACAGCTATCACAGCTTTGCTTGGAGATCAGRTTTCTTTTCGAGACTGTATTGCTAGAAGCCTGCCCAGCTTCTTGATTTTGCATGGGTAAGCRTGAGCGCTATTTCGGTGCTAGAGAAAGAGGAAGATACAATTCTGCTATATTGCTGTCAAATGACACAGCCGTGGAAAGGCCCTCTGGGTTTGTCTTGACGCTATGGTGCAATGCTTTGCTGCTGTCTCAAAAGCTAAAAAGAGATGTTTTTGATAGCAGCGATTCCTCTCTTGGCTTGCAAAGACCCAATATGGGGCAGTCTGAGGGAGAAGAAAGCATGCTGAGGATGACAATGGTGGTTCTCATCTGGCTGAAAAATTATCTGATGAGAGAGAAGCTTTCTGGAGGGMCAGTCTCTCTTGTCTTCTCCCCAGCTGCTAACTGGGAGACCCGTTGAACTTAATGATGTTCTTGCCCTACTGAGGCCATGACCTTTGTCATGGTCTTGGCGAGCGAACCAGAAGCTCGCACTGATGCTTCCAGAAGTTGTTGTGTTATTAGGAAGGGAGAGCAATGATCCTCAGCTTAGCAAGTGTTTCACGAGGGGCAGAATGTGTTAAATCCGCAGAAGGATTGCTTGTGATATTGTTTTGGTATCTTTGCAAATAGAAAAGTGTTGGAAGCAGTGAGAGTGTGTGTGTGCGAGGGAGGGACCTGCACTTACTCTTGCGTGATGGCAGGGGAAACTCTTTGGTTTGCTGCAGCATGTTACTAACATTTTGTATGGGGGGTTAAAACTTTGCAAGAGATGAAGGGCTTTGGAAATCTGTTTTGTTACTTCTTAAGTGAATAATTGAACTTTYAGTGTTTTTTTTTCCTCTCCACCTTTAATCTTTAAACCGTTATTTTCTTTAGAGATTGTATTTAGAGCGAAGAGCAGCTTCATGTTTTTTTAGAAAGTGCTTGTCTTTGCCTCTACTTTACACAAAAGCACATTAATTGATCTTTCACATGGTCTAGAAGAGGAGAGGACAGAAAAGAGCATTTTTAATGCAACATATAATCCTGTATTTTTGCCTCAAAATACGAAGCCAYTTTGCTAAAGATTTATGTGTCTAAACGCGTAGTTTATGCACCTGGTGCAGCTATGTTTTATCTGCCTACTGCAGCAAGCTGATATAAAGAAAAGCCTTGATCAATGGTATGAACTTGTTCAGGGTAACTCCCAAACTGTTCTTGTGATAAACACAGTGCTGATTTATTGCAACCTTGATTATAATTGCTGTTGTATCTCTTTAGGCTTGCGATATTTTAATTTAATTTGCTTGAAGGTTAAAAATTAAAATGACATGACTCTATTTCTTGCTTTGCTATCYTGAAGCTTGAAACCAATATTCTTTCTTACTCATTTCCCAGCACTAGGATGCTTCAGACAGGTGCAAATGTCTCTGCCTTGTCTGTAATTCTCCCAGATACACAATACTGCAATACGAAGTTTATGAAAGCCTGGCAACTGAACACAGATTGCCTGAATTGCAAAACATTGCTTCAGTGTCAACACCTCCATCCCGTCTATTTAAGGTTAAGCAATTGGGATGATTTGATGCTGCCTATACTTGCCTTGAAAGTTTGAGGTCTGAACTTCTTTAGTTTGCATGTGCTGGGCATATCAGGAATACTTCTGGGGTTGAATCAGCTTTCTTKGGCTGCCTTATAGTCAAAACTCAAATAAAATAGTTTATACCAGGCCTTGTTCAGTGTTTGTGATCCATTTTAGCCAAGATATACCCCACATCATGGTCCAGGTGTGTTAATGCACAGCCCCGTAGTTTACTTTCTTAATACTAGAGATTTCTAGAGATCTTCAGACAAAGCATGCCAGAGTCTGGAAGTGTAAGCTAAGARACTGTGTCCTGAAAACTCTCCCTGACCCAGTGTGCCATACGCTGTCGTGGTGGGCTGAAGGAGAAGCTCAGTGTAGGTGTGAGGGTGGATACCTTGTGCAAGGAGATGGCACAATGCCTTGGGAGTGATGGATAAGAGACTAAGCACTGATATCCTGTCAAAAAGCTCTTCTCTGCCTGTAGACAGAGTAGAGGGATGGTTTGGAGAAAGATCTGAGGAGTAGAAGGAAGCATGAAGATGATGGTCAGCGTCACAAGCAATTGGGAAGCTGAAGGCAAAGTCCAGCTCTAAGGAGGAGCCACAGAGGTGGCTTTGTGTGGRTAGTTCTCCTGTAGTCTGGCGGACTGGAGAGTTGTTGGGACCTTCCCTTGCTGACAAGTTTGTCCATGTGATTGAATTAAAATACTTGGAAAAGATTTAAATTTCTAGATGTAGCATCTAATGAAAGCAGAAGGCCTTACTGACTTAGCTTTTGATGACTTGGAGGTTTTTAGCTGGATTGTTTGAAATGTGCCGTATGCCGTGCTTTTGGAGAACATTTTTGATAAACGTATTTGGGATCTCTCTTTCTAGTGTTGAGTTTGAGTTGAAATTGAGAAGCCTATGGCTCCCTTCTCCATTCCAAGAGTTAATGAGGGAGTAAAACAGGGAGACTGACATGAGATTGTGCAAAGCCTGTCCAGGTGGAGGCTGCATCCTATTCTTACCTCCTGTGCCACCTGTAGCATCATGCCTCTGGGCTGGAGGCAGTATGTTCACCTGTAAACTGGTTTAGTAAACTTGTAGTCGATGAAATTCAAGTAAGKATTAGTATTTCTTGTGATAATTGTTAGAGGAAAAAGAATAGTCCTCATCCTCATCCCTCCCACTCTGGAGGGGGAAAAAAAACCCACCAAAAACAAGAGGCGTGAGAGAACACCAGAAGTAAGCAGAAGAGCTTGCCAGGAAAACTACTTAAAAACATCTGGTTTTGAAAAGYATGTTTAAGAGCTCACTCTGTACTCTTTTATTGCAGGATTAGGGTATACAACTATACAGTATAAGAGGACTATGTAATAGAAACTCCTTTGTCCTGCATGATTGTTGTACTATGTATGTTTTTGTGTTCAACTCACAAAACATTTTATCCTAGTTTTCCTAGAGATTAAATGAWAGTGTAGCTGCTTTGGGTGATTAATATAAGGTGGACCAGAAGTATATAAAATGCATTAAGTACTGAAATGGTTATAGCAGAATTGCATCCCAGTATTGGAAGCCGCTGTTAGATATGGAGTAGAAAGCACCTGAAGAGTTGCAGTGCTCTCATTGTAAGTAGGCACAAACACACATACTTCACGAGGGCCTGAAGCCATGGTGCAGTAAACTTGGAGCCAGCTGGAGATGATGTTGCAGATTCTTCTGCTGATGCACCAGTCTGCTGTGGATAACACTGTGAGACTTCACTTTTATGCTTTCTCTCAYGTAAGCATCATCCTCCACAAGCTGTAGAGGAAGACAACACTGAGCTGGTGCAGRCACAGGAACAGCTGCCCAAAATTGCAGACTGAAGAGCACCAGTTATTTACTTAACCTGTACTGAGATCAGATAGAAAGGAAAATAAAAAAAAATAAAATAAAAATAAAAATAAAAACAATAAAAAAACCCTCATGGCTTGAAGCGTAAAAAATGCTTATGAAAAAGCTTAGAGGTGTCTGTCATCTTTTCTCTCACAGTTTTAGTAAGCACTGCAGGCCAAATGCTTGTGCTTGTTGCAAAGATGCCTTAGATACCCTAGGAGCTGTGTCCCAGCACCTCCATCTGACTCTCAGCTACGAGGCAGGAGTAATGCAGCCCACTGGGAAAGAAGATGKCCAAGAACTGGTTCACAAGTGGAGGATGATGGTATCTCCTCAATGTCCCATTACTGGAACATAATCAGGGCCAGGATGGGAACCAGGTGTCCTCTTTCATCCGGCTATACTGCGCCACTAGCTGCAGGTACTGAGACCTGTTTTCTCACCACCAAGGTTGTTCTAGTCACCCAGTAGCCCCTGGAGCAGCTCAGTCCTGAGGACATTTGTGTGGCCTGTATCTGTGGTGCGTACTAGTCTTGAACTGACGTTGAGGAATTTGCATGAGACCCTGACGTTAGTGTGTTAATTGTACCTAGCAATTTGTTATGGTTCTGGGAAGCTGTAAGGGTGGGTTGGTGGTGTGTGCATCTCTGGGACGTACTGCTGAGCAGCAGGATGGAAGATGTTAGTAGAGATCTGTTTATCCCTGTTAGAGGACSTGTGTGGCCTGTGCAAGAGACTGGATTTTAGTTTTATTCTCCTCTGTCTATCTCTTATTCTGCTGGCTGAGGTTTGTGCTGTTCTTGCCACCTTCTCTTCAGAAATCGCTCTCAACTTAGCTTGCTTTTTTTAGAAACATGCTTTCATCATTTATAATACTAAAGGCTCTCCTGCAATGGAGGAGTTTTTGGCTGTTATTTTTAACTGACTGTTTCATTGATCTGATTTACAGCATGAGCTGCRRGCTGCTGTATTYGCAAGAGAGCGGAGAGCCAACTGTGGTGTGGGKCAGGGAAGCAACGGGTAGGAGCAGYGTGGGGAGCTCTTACGTTATCTCCCTTGCCCAGGTTAATGCATCAGGTACCTGTAGCCTAAAGATGYGGTTTCACATCCCTTTAACTCATATATGTAAGGGCTTCTCTCTCTTAAGTGGATCCATGAGCTTCTGCTCTGTCCCATGTTTTGGCACTGGTGTCCAGGTGTCTGTGTAGTGAGCTAGTTCCAAAAACTGATTCATTCAGAACTACACTCTACCAAAAATAAAAGTGACTTTGATTTTGGCTAGATGAGATGTAGTTTTAGCTCGCAGTGCCAGCTTGCTGCGTGAGTGCATGGGAGCTCTCGCTTGGGTTGGATGAGCACTCCCAGCTGAAGAGGCTGAATGCCAGTGCTTGGTACGTGATGGTGGGATCTAGGAGGCGTGGTGGGAGGGGTAGGTAGGTTCTCTTGGGCAACGATGTTGTCCGTGATGGTGAGTGCAAAGMCGCCATCTGTGATGCTTCACGACACACTTAGTCATGGAAATTAGAAGCTAGGATTACCTGAAACCTTCAGTGACAGATCTGAGTGTTCATCTCGGGTCTGACCAAGTGAATAAATAAAACTAGAAGCCAGAGGAGTGGATTATTCTTCTACTTGGTGAACTAGAAAATTAAATACAAATACAGCATTTGGGGCATGGGTATGAAAGCAAGAACAGACTTGTGCCTGTGCTATTAAGTTGTTTTCAGAAGTGGGATTTTCTTTTTTTTCTTTTTCTTTTTTTTTTTTTTTGATAATCTGAATTTTCAGAAAGCCTTTATGCCTTTCCTCATTCCACACAGGTGGACTGACTGAATCTCAGAGAGAAGAGTGAGGATTTGGGCTTTTGTCCTCCACCCAGCCATCAGTGAACATGTTCATGAAACATATAAGGACTTAATACCTCAGTGTCCTAAAGGGAAAGAGAAAAAAKTTCAACACATGATCTATTTGGGGGGATCTATTACTACATGTACAGGTTTAGGTGACCTGGAATGATGTCTGCTGCCTTGCTGGTACTTRCAGGTGATGATTTGGAGGGGGATTTGAAACATGGATGGGAGCTTGAGGCTGCAGAGGGGAAGTATSTGTTGCAGGGAGGGTGCAGAGATGTTGTGACAGAAGTGTCACGGGGAGGTGGAGTGGGAGAGCAGCGTTACACTGGCAGGGAACATTTAGTAGGAGATATGGGACGTGGATGCATAGCGACTGTTGACTTTATGAAACGTTGCTTGGGAGCACTCAGTGCTATGCAGTGTAGTGTGCCTTGCAAAGTTAGAAAGGCAGATAGGTGTGAGATTCAGTCTGCTTATTTCCTTTGGCCTCGATTTGAACTCCTAATTGGACGTGGGACCGTTAAGGACCTCACGTAAGTCAATAATACAATGCCGTGTGTCCGCTGTCAGCTGATGACATGCAGATGGAAATCTTTAATACATTCTTCTGATGTGCTCTCRTCCTGAGTTTCTCCTTTGCTTGAGAAGTTGCATATCTGGACATTTCCCAGTGTTGGATTCCTCGAGGTTGTGCACTTTCATTMAATGTGTTCAGATAGGAAGAGCTGAACTGTTTACATTGCTTATCTCCTGTGCAGTTTGCAAAAAAGGCTGAGACCTTGTGAAGTCCAGCCAGCTCACGGCAACAGTCCTTCGCACTTTGCAGGAGAGAGATCCTTCTGAATGAGACATCTGTGCTCTTGATGCTGAACTAAGAGGAACGAGACAAATTAGAGATTGTGGATAACCCCATAAATCTTTGTCTGCCTTGGTACACATGACTTTGGCAGAGGGGAGGTCCCTGCCACAGCATATGCTRCTATTGATGACTCCAATGTGAATCTTGTACGCTTTGTAGTATCTTCTGGGCCCACAGAGCATTCACGTGCATCTAGGTGAGAAGGGTATTTGTCTCTTGCATACTCAACTTGCTTGCTGGCTGTTCCTTTTCCTGAATGCACAGATTAGCACTTTTTTTTTCTTTCAGGATATAAACTTTACCTTCTGCTGACCAGTTTACTAGCAACCTTTTTTTGCAGTCTGAATGCAGTGCTTTTGGTACTGTGAGCAATATAACCTGCCTTATATTATCGCTGTCTCCTTCCATCCGTCTCAGGTTAGTTTTGCAGAGGGATCATACATTATCACTGTGATTTTTACTTTCAGAATTAAGGATGATCATAAATAGATGCAATTGGTGGTAGAAAGCAGAGAATACTGCTTTGGCTAACTCAATATGTGGCACAGGAAAAGGAAACAGATTTCCTATCGCTTTTCCCCACCCATTGCTTGGATAGCCCTCCTGTGTACTTGCCAACAAGCCTTTTCTGGGATTGTAGGCAAAGATGCTCATGTTAGCTGATATTTTTCCCATGTGACAACTGGAAACAACAATTAGGATGATTGCAGTAATGACAGCTGTGACTAAACTGGAAGCTGGATTGATGCAAASTTTGCAGTGCATGCATGCCTTTGCATGCTTGCCTCTGCATCTGAAATTGTTTTCATCCCCATGGGATGTCTTTTTACTGGAAACCTGCAGGTGCCTTGCTGTATTTTTTCAGTAATCTCTGGAGCTCCCTTAATTTTTTTTACTGCAGTTTAGTGGAAAGGCTGTTGAGATCCAGCTCTGTTGGTATTCATCAATTTTGATCTGACTTGACTGCAGACGAGGCTGTGTTACATGGCAGAAATTTTTAAAAGAGGAAAAAAGGGAAATTTTTGCRATGGATCATGTAGATATGGTTTTGAAGTAAAGTGCCCAAAATCAGGTAATTGATTTGACTGAAGTACTCCTTTTGGCTAGTTCACTGCTGTAGTTATTTAGGACTTCAATTTCTTGATCAAACAGGAGTGTAATTGGAAATGGGTACATTTGTCAGAGCAAGACAGGTTTATGTTGAAATACACTGTGTAATTTGCTGATCGGGCACTGTATAYTTGGGGAAAAGGAACATAATTTTGGGGCCTCTGGCTGCTGGACAGCTGTTCCTCCCAGATGRCTTTTGGCCAGTAATATGCTGCTACTCTTGGTACTTGTCAGACAACCTGAACACAAGGAAACTCAAGGGTGGGCTTGACTTTAAGGCTGGAGCAGTAGCATCTGACTGCATTATAGTACTCTGCCAATGTTGACCCTGTAGTTGGTAGAGACAYCAGCCAGGATACAACAAAAGAAATGTCTAGGACAAGAGGCTCTAAAGGATTTGCTCCATCAGCTAAAGAACAGAAAAGGACTGTTTTCCTTAGGATGTGCTTTTATGCTKTTTAGGATGTCCTAACACGTCTTCTGCCACTTGCTACCCTTGTTGCTACCCCCACTATGAGAGAAGTCATAGCTTGGCTGGTTGCCTTTTGGTCTATGAGGAGTCAATCCATGTGTTGACTGGTTAGGTACATGCCGTGAGTATTGTGTCATATTCCCTTTCTCAGCAGAGGTGCTCATTTACCTCTTCCCTTGACTCAGCACTTTATTTTTCCCTTTTTTTTTCACCTGACTTCTAGGATGATAATGATGTTTTAGGTTTCTCCCTGCACTGTCCTGTGCTGCCCTGTCAAATACAGTTGAAGCTCGCCAACAGCTTCAAGAATTAGGAGTGGGTGAAAGGAAGGGAGAACAGGACCAGYGGATGGGAAAGTTGAGGCTCTCGTGCATGCCTCCTCATTTCATGCTCAGCTTTGGTCATCAATGAATCTTGTATTGCTGTAATCCTTTGCAGTGAACTTTACTGCATTGCTCATAGTAACATTTACCAGTCCACAGGAATTTGCACTTGCTTAGCTATACAGACCTTTAAATGATAAACAACCAAAAAGGAAGCTCAAAATAGTCCCTTCTTCCAAGAAAAAAAAAAAAAAGTGTGAAGTGGAGAGGAAGAGGTTGTTTTTTTTTTACCCCTGTGTAAACTAGATCTTTGTTTTATTGTCTTTCCCAGAGCATCAGTGGTTAGATAAGCTGCTGCTTTGACTGACCACTTATTCCATCTTACTTAGGTTTGCTGGCAGATGACTTTTAAACAATGTTGAGGGGATAATACAAAAAAGCATCTCAAATGATTGTGAGAGTGCAGACTAAGGAAAAAGCTTTCTATAAAATTATACACATTTATGATGTAGTGTGTCTTTTACATGCAATGTTATATGGACAAAATTCAGCTGTGTAACTTTGGCATGGATTGGCATCTGGTTGTCTGAAGGCTTAGCAGTGCTTTTAATTATAAGTAGTCTAGGATTTGCCTAGTGAGATCTGGGCTTCATTTAGCTCAAGAATCTGCCTTTTGGATGGTGAGTAGTAATAATGTGCTCAAGAGGAGAAAAAGTAATGCCATAGTATGCAAATGTTTTGATAATTGCTCCCTGGATTTCTCATGATGTTTAATCATTTAGG
This sequence comes from Rhea americana, assembly GCF_003343005.1. Classification (NCBI taxonomy): domain Eukaryota; kingdom Metazoa; phylum Chordata; class Aves; order Rheiformes; family Rheidae; genus Rhea; species Rhea americana. Next base: position 935,304 of record NW_028185484.1, on the reverse strand, counting down.
CTGGCTTAAGAATTTCCATTACAGCTTAGTTTTAACAACTTCAGATGTTCTTGTTACCTACTTTGCTGTACTTCTGGAAGCTTGATTTCTTGGCCTCTGCATCCTGTTGTACAGTTTAATTACTCATCAAGTATAAAATATTTTCATTTACCTCTTGCGAATTTCCTTTTTTTTTTGTGGGAGATTTTCTGGTTTTTTGCAACATGTGGTACGAATTCAGAAATTCCAGATCCATCTTCTCCAAACAATTCTTTATCAAATGTTTATTTGTTTCATTGTCTCCTTTCTTATTAAAATCATTCTTGTCTTTCTCCTACCATAGGCTCTGTAGAGTTTTTCCTGCTCCTTTCTCCTCTCTATTTTTGTAATTTCTTCTTCCATTGAGATGAGCAAGATCCCAATGAGACAGTAGCACTAATTTTACCTAATAGAATTATAATAATCTCTCTATTATTCTCCCTTATTTCTTATACATCCTATTATTTCCTAAAAGTGGTAGCCTTGGGCAAAGTTCCTCTTTGAGCTGCCRGTGGTGACATGCAGTTCCTTTTGTGAGCTTCAGTCACTGAAAGGAGTGGGAATAATGTAATACTTCCCGTCATTGTGCATTGCACTGCGTGTGTTGAGCACAAGCTTTGCGCATCTGGCATATTTAGGGATTCCCTGAAGTCCTTGTTAGCTTACCCCAAACCAGAAAGATAGCTTTGTTGCTTGCAGACTTTGCTTTCTCATTTCTCACCTTATTTTCCAGATCATTAATAAATGTGCTGAACAGTGTGGTACCTAATTCTGTTGTTAAATATTTGTTAAACTTTGACCATAGCAAAGATTATTTGYTTAAGTAGATGTGTGTGTGTGTGCGCGTATGTGTGTAGGCATGTTTTTTTAACTTGCCTCTTTCTTGGATTTTCTAATTCATTRTTGTATTATGTCTGTTGCTTGGGTCTCACCAACTCTTTTTTAGTGGTCACTTGATAATGTTAAAAGTTTTCTGAAAGTAAATAGGTTATGAACTGCTTCTTCTGTGTTTTCTTCTTTGACAGATAAACTTATTCTAAGAAATAGAAAAGCAAGTTTCATAAATACTTTACGTAAGAGAAAAGAGTCAAATTCAATAGCATATTGGAGGAGTCAGTTAACTGGCATTTGGAGCCCACGAGCTCCTGTGAGGGACTTGACTTGTTCTCATCTTAGCTCTGCAGTYGATGTAACCTGCGGTCCTGCATGGGTTACATTAACTTCTATGGTCAAGGACAGGTAGTGATGACACCAATCCCAAAAGATTTGTGTGTTCATTGCAARCTGCTTGAACATGAACAGATGAGAGCTGTAATAAATTCCTTTGAAAGACATGTTTGCCGCCTCTGACTACACCATTTCAGTGCATGCTTCCTTGCAGTTTTGCTGGTGATCTCACAAGGGCAGATTCACAGGGTGCGTCTTGACGAAGTTACTGCAGATCTTGAYTCCTTCTGCTGTCGTGGAACTTCTTTGTGAAGTCTCTAGTCTCTCGCCCATCAGCAGAGAAGTCAAACTAGATTCCTAACAGTGRCACTTCAGTTAAGTGGGTGAACTTGGACAGGGATTGACTTTCTCCTAACACATTCAAGGAATCTCCCTTCCTCTAACACATTCAAGGGATTGAAATTGAATTTCTGTTAGAATTTACCACTTTCAARTGTAGCTTACTTGATTAGCACTCTGGCTGGTGATCATACCTCTGCAAAACTTCTCTCTTGCATGTCTGAATCCTTTGAACAAATAAATTTTTTTGTAGTGTTTAAATAGCTGAATTGCAGTGTGTTATAGTTTCACAATCTAGWTATGTTAATATTCATGATTCTGCTTATGTTTGCTTCCCAAACCAAAGCTAAGCCAGAGAAAAGACCATAAGGATACCTTGGTGAAGCATATCTGCTCACCACTGCTTTGAGCGTGAGACTTGGGATCTGTTTTAGCTCGTACGTCACCCATGGAGATGTTTGCTTCTTTCTGTCTCTGCCGCTTGCAATGGTTCGTTACACTGGATGATTGCACTGCCGTTCAGAGGGACCTGGCCAGGCTGCAGAAAAGGGGCGGAAAGGAACTGCATGAAGTTCARCCAAGGGAAATGCAGAGTCTTGCACCTGGGGAGTAATAACCCCAGGCACCRGTACAGACTGGGGGCTAACCTGCTGGAAAGCAGCTTGGCACAGAAAGACCTGGGGATTCCTGGTGAGCAGCGACTGGAATATGGGCCTACTGGAATGAGTTCAGCAAAGGGTCGCRAAGGTGATTAAGGGACTGGAGCATCTCTCACACAAGGAGAGGGAGAGAACTGGAACTGTTCAGYCTGGAAAAGAGAAGGCTCGGGGAGGGTATGATCAATGTGCATAAATTCCCTGAAGGAAAGGTGTAAAGAASACTGTGTCAGATTGTTTTCAGTGGTGCCCAGTGACAGGACAAGACGTAACAGGCTCAAACTGAAACACAGGAAATTCTGTTCGAACATGAGGAGAAACTTCTTGGCTGAGCACTGGAACAGATTGCCCAGAGAGATGGTGGAGTCTCCATCCTTGGAGATACTGAAAACATGGTGACCTGCTCTAGCTGACTCTGCTTAAGCAGAGTTGTTGAACCAGATGATCTCCAGAGGTATCTTCCAACCCCAGCTATTCTGYGATTTTATAATTTGTCTGCAACAGAGAAACTCAGTGAAAAATTTTCTGCTATTAATAGCTCTAAAATAGATTCAACAAGATTAACTGTGTTGGAGTTATAATCTGGGGCAGACTGCTGTCGTTTTAAACACTATGTCTTACGTTCCTTTGCAGAGAACATCTCCTCAGAACAGTAATTTCTGAGCATGGGGTGGTGTACTTATAGTTGGTGACCATGCTACTAGCCGTGTTGGGCTGATCCACCAACAAGAGTGGGAAATTYTTCCTGTGCTCAGATAAAAGGCAGTGAGAGTGGCTGAATGGCCAGATCCCAGCTGGAATTTGTAGCACCAGCAGTTAAAGTAATCTTATCACTTTAAAACCAACACAGTAATTTGAAGAATCTTCCACGTTTCTCTCRTGCCTTTTATCCTTTGATAGCACATTATTTATTCAACCTCCTGGCATCTTTGTGAGGAAGGGAGGCATTGAGAGAGAATAATTTATAGCCCCTCATGGCACGATGTCATTTTGTTGCAGTGTAATCGCGCTTGAAATATTTAATATATCATAGTTCTTGAGTTAATGGAGAAGATTGTCTTTGGATTATGTCCTTTGWGATGTTTTGTGATGTTTTCTTTCTATATATGAGAAAAATACATTATTTTATCTGTATTCTTAATAGCTAGTATCAGAAGTGGAGAGCTTCAGTTAAAATACTGACTGTTTTATTAGTTTATATCCTTACTTCATTTATTCTGTTTAAATAATCCTAAAATCTCAATACAAATTGTTTCCCTCTGCTCACACTCTGGAGAAAACATGTATTTCAAGAATTAACAGAATTATGTTATGTTCTCTGTGTTGCAGGAAGAAAAATAGCTAGTATGTGAATGTGGACAGCARAGTGAAAGTTCTTTGGGATAGGAATTGATTTTTCTGTCTTTTCTTTKCTTTTATTTATTTATTTATTTATAACTTTTCCCCTAGTCAGATATTTATCAGGTGGGATTGTAACCTGGTGGTGGTCCATAGGTGCTGTTGCAGATATCATGGGGCTGGTGGAAGGAATACAAGGAAGGGACCGTAGGAACAKGAGCAGAGTGTTTCTGCATTTCAGTAGGCTGTGCAGTTCATTCCCCATCAAAGCAGGGCTGAGAGAAGCGAGTGCTGCTCAGTCGACCGTTTTTGATTTTTAAAATCAATCTGGAAGAATCAGAATGCCCTCCATCCACAGGGATAAAGCTGAGATAAAATAAAGGTAATCGGGCATAAAAGCTTAAGTATCTCTTTTCTCACAGATTTTCAGCAGATGAGATCTTCCATTTGAAAAATAATGAGCTTTGTGTTGAGTTGAGGGTGCACGTAGAGTACCTGCAGCCCTGTTACCGAATGGAGGAGCTCAGCAGTAATACGGGCAGCTCTTTCTTGTTCAGCACGGTGTTTTGTATGCTAATTTCTAGGGAAGAAAGTATTGTCCAGAGCCAAAGAAAGATGCTAAAATAGATAGAGCGTTCCCATATGGTAATTCTTGCACTCCGAAGATATTAGGAACCTTTGATCAGTCCGCTGCATGATTATCTTAATATCACTAAGGCTGATAGTATAAATGGAGATTTCAAGCTTGACCTGATTCATAAATAGGATAAGTTTAAACGATAAATGTGATTGAGTTATTTACTGCAGCTGCTTCCAGGGATTGATTGATCTGGGTTTCAGCTGACAAGGCATTGAGGCTGGTGGGAAGGACGTCATTAAGCTTATTAATTAGGTGCAGAGGAAAGATGAGGGTCTGGACTAGAACTAGARTGCAAAGAATGGGGAGATGGTGGTGGGCTGGCTGGATTTTGAAACCTTGGTCTGATAGTGAAATCTTTTGCTAAAATTTGCTCGTCTTGTAGCAAAATAATTCACATAATAGAATAGTTTGTCTTGGATGATTTGTTCCTACTGGCTCCAGATGTAGTTGGTACATCTCAGTGTTCTCTATTTACATAATACTGCACAATTTAGGATTATTGCTAGTGAGCAATTTTGTAGGAAAAAAAATCAAAGTGTGGTTGCTTATACAAATGCTGATTTGTTGACCAAGTTTTTTGTTTTTCGTTTTTGTTGCGTGAAAGCATGTGCTGGCAGAACTTCTGCTGGCTAAGGATTTTCCAGTCCATGATAGGATTTTGGCTCAAATCCGGACAAAGTATGTGAAAAGCTCATTTGGGATGTGCAAGACCTGAGCTGAATCCATTCTTTGCAAGCCTTCCTTCTTGACCATCCCAGTTGTGTATCCAAACACTTGGTTCATGAGTTTTCCTTCTCCCTCACTTTCTAGGCTTGATATTTGTGTAGCTATTTATGCAAAGGTTTAATAAAATAGAAAGCCATTGGGAAGAACTGAGGCTTGCTGAGAAAACAACTAATAATTTGCGGGACAAGTCATTCASTTGTGTTCAGAGGATAGGTGTAGTTGTAGTTGACTCTGGATTATTATATACTACACCTTTGGAAAACCTGACTCTGGATGTTTTTAATTAATTACCCTTAAAAAGCATCTATGAAAAGCTTAGGTCAATGCAATTCTGGACCAGTCTCAGGAAGAGACAGAGAGAGAAAGGCTCAGGTTAGTATTCAGAAAAGAGTTTCTGCCTTCGGGCAGAGATGTGGTAGGAGTGCTACTGCCTGGTTCCTGCACGGTTCTGGTTATTGCATGAGCACAGGCCACCTTACGTATTGAACAGAGGAGTCCGTGTGGACTAAATACCAATAGTCACGTCACTGTGTGTGTATTAGAAACATAACTTCCATTGTAGTTTAAATTGGGTCTGAAAGCTTTGACATCATGTAGGTTAATGGTTGTGAACTTGCCTGGAAGAGATCTTGCCTGCTGGCTGGTGGTATTGACAGGGAAAGGGCATCTYGGTGAGGGTAGATACTCAGAGTAGGATAGACGGTGCTGCCTRATACACATACGGGTGCACATCTGCTTTGGCATGGTTGTGGGCTCTTGCGTTTCTTCTGACTCATAGCCATGGGCCTGGTTCTGTTTTCAGCTCATCTCAGTCGCCAATTCTGGTTACTTTGTTTTCCACGTAAGGCAGATGCTCTACTGATCCACTTAACTGAAGACTCCTGCGTCATCAGCCACAGAGRTGTGTACATATCTATCCATCTCTGTGTGTAAGTGTGTATATATGTGTGTATATGTGTATATATMTATGTATATGTATATAAAAAGAACAAAACCAACAAAACACACACACGTATATATGGCATATGTATTTGTATGCATGTGTTTTGTTGGTTTTGTTCTTTTTATTGACAAGTTAAAATAGTGACAGGGGAATTGCCTAAAATAGAACAGCACTAAAGAGAATTGATTTTTGCCGTTCCCTTGCTGTTATAAACCTAACTTAACTCTCTTGTTTCCAGCTGCTGCCCTGAACCATTTGACTGAGCACTAGACCCTCATGAGACAGTTCTGCCCAAGAGTTAATTATTGTGGTTCACTTAGGTAGAACTGTAAAGAACTGTGGTGCTTTGGAAGCAAAGAGGGAACATAGMCTGGAAACCTTTCAGACAGAAAGCCTCCAGTGTTTTTGACTTTCTGGCTTATTGGTTCTGTGTGTTTTTCTTCATTTTTTTTTTTTAATAGGATCTCTTGTTGTCAAAAAAGCTGTCCCGTCCTGGAGCAGAGCTAACAGGTCATGTTGTGGATGAGATGCCTGCCATAATTAAACAGGGAATACGTAGAAAAGAAACAACTGATATCACTAGGTTTTRTAATGATACATATCTGTAAGCACCTTTTACTGATTAGACAAGGAGGTTCACCCAGACAGGATCAGAGTTCATTCGTCATCTTGGAGATCTCATGTTTCATGAGACACTTTTGGAGCGCAGAAGTGCTAACTGGAGTACGGAGCATTGCAGCTTGAGGCTGACTGCTCAGAGCTGGAGAGTGGCTCAAAACATGTCACTTGATGCTCTTCACTGGTATTTTTGCCACTGTTAATACATTATGTTCCCAGTTTGCCCTTTAAATAACACARTTTTGCTTTCTTAACATTAACCTGATACAGCCACGTGTCCAAAGAAAACCAGTATACTTTCTCTCCAGGTATGCATCTCTTTTCACGTATCTCATCTACTCAGTCTGCCTTATTTAACCTGCAAAAAATTAAAATACTTAATGSTTGGAAGCTTTGACAACATGGATTAAGCCTTTTCTAAATTGGTATTCAGCAGTCTTCAGCGCACTGTCTAAATGCAAATAGCTATTCGGTCTTCCCCTCGTGCTGCTTCATGGCTGTGGCCTTGTGTTAAGTCTTCTGTGAACTTCCCTCTTACTATGTTGCCTTTGTAAATCCCGTAAGTTGTAGCTGGCTCCTAAATCTCTCCATCTGGTACAGAAAATATCTTCTACGTTTGTGTGTTATGTTTAAGGGAGTCGTTTGTACTTGACCAGCTTTGCACAACTCCCTGCACATATAGCTACATCTTATTTATCCCAAAAAGGTGGTCTTGTGCAAGGTAATCTCCATCAACCTTTTGTGAAGCGATGCCTCATTTTTATYGGAGAGGCAGGATTTACATGCACAATCAAAGCTTCCTGCAGTTTAATGGGCTGCTGCAGAGGCACTGCAATAACTATTCCTATTTACRTGCCTCTCTTGTACTGTACGGGAGATCATCTGATGTTCTTTAACTTGCCTCATGTCCAGCTTAACCTGCATTTGCAAATAACGTATGGCATGTGGTTACCATGGCTTAGCTGATGGTTACGTGTAAGATTGAGGTTACGTGTCTGCGTGTTTGAGCCTGCACTTAGCTTTGGGGGCCTCATTTTCTCTTATCTCTTTGCAGGACTGCAGCTTTTTCTGGGACTTTTTCAAAAAAAAAAATAGTGACTGGTGAGTTTCTTGCCACTCAAAAATCAGTGCAGTGYCTGGTGCTGTGAAGGCCTTCTACAAATGATATACAGTGCTGCTGCTGGGAACAGCCTCCCATAGCAACCTTCAACTTGAAAGCTAAAATCACATCACCCCATATGACAGTTTTATTATTAGATTGGGATGTGAACCCTTTGGAAACAGTCTAGATGGAAATGAAAAAGTTTCCCTAGATTCTGTCTCCTGTTTGGTTTTTGGATTTTAGACTGCATATCTTTTTTAATTACTTCAAGGATTATTTTTCTTTTCCCCAGATAGAGTACATACTAATRAAGTGAAAAGCACCATTCTAGGTAAGGTGGGAGATCACTGTCTTGAAGTATGACACATCAYGATGAAGCTGTTTAAACACCACCCTCATCATGCCAGTTTGAAGTCCTCCACTGCTGTATGTGGATTAGACGATGCCCTCGTTGGAAAACAGTAGTAGCAGTGGAGTTGTATGTAGGCTGTGTTATTTTGGGTTTGTATTTACTCCAAAGGGCTAGGATCCCTCTCACYCAAGGGCTGAGCTAATAGGTGGTGATTGCTCCAAGGGAATACCGGTCCCTTCTGTTCAGCATCCATCTGGGAATAAGGAGGTTGCTTTGGAAGACATTAAGTTCAGTGGTCCAGCATGTGGCATGTGACATTTGGGATTTGCCTGTCATTCTTGGGTAGTGGGTACCATGCTGCTGGTTAATTAAGGGCTTTGGCCCTGTAGGTTAAAATCTATTTAAACAAACCAAGTGGGGCTGGGGAGCAGCAGTTCTGCTGTCACCATCACTAAGGAGCTATGAGTTGTCAAACAGAGTGTTTCTTCTGTTAGACAGTTATAATTTTGTCAATCTGAGCTCCACTGAGCTGGTGAGCTTKGTTCCAGATGGATCTGGAGTATATTGACGAGTTTTGCTAGCAAAGCCTCTCCCTTTGCTTTCACGGTGAAGGTTATTCTGGTCCTTACGCATCAGTGCCAAGCATAAGTTAACACCTCGCGGGCTCGCGTGCCGCACGTTCCCATCGCCCAGCTTCTCTGCARCATGTGATCGCATCTCTGTGCGGGTTATGCTGCTCCCTTCCTCAAAGTCATCTGTGTTGTCATGGYCTTGGGAGGCTTTTGGGGTGGTTAGAGGTCCTGGAAAGCTGGGAGCACCCAGGGARCCAACTCATGGCATGTCAACTTAGCCCCAAGCCAGGCTGAGATAACGCTAGCCATAAGAGCGTTTGTCCCTTTGGCTTCAGTGAGTTTAGTGTTACTGACTGGTGGACCAGTCCTCCTCACCACCTGCTGTGRGTTTTCTTCTGTGACGATCTGTCCCCATGATCCTGATAATACCCTTTCTTTGCCACCTATCCCAATATTAGGGCATTAGCACTGAGCTACCTGAAGAGGTCGGAGCCTTGTTGGCCCGTTATGCAGATTTTGTCCTTTTCCTGCAACGAAGCTGTTTTGGAAAGCATGGCATGTCAGGGACAGAGATGAAACGACTTGTTCTGTCCATAATAACAGCTTACGTGATCTCACTTTATTATATTTCCCTGGAACACAGATAGTTCTGTTGGTATTTGTGAGCCGGCCGGTCCATCAGAGGAGCAGCATCCAGCAGCTTGCTGTCAGAGCTCTGTTTCTTCCCAAACTCTTCTGCGGAGGAAAAACACTCGGCGAGTTATTTTTGGGCAGAGGAGAGGGGGCGGCTTTCTGTGCTAGCTGCAAGCAAGACGACAACAACCGGACTCCGAGGCCCCAGGAAAGCTGTGCATCTCGATAATAAAGGAAAGGTTATGGAGCCCGTGTATCTGGCCGGGTTTTTTGGAGCTCCTTAGCTTTATCTGTGGCTCCCTTGGAAGCTTTTTGAACAGGCTTAGCTAGTCTGTCCTTCTTCTTTAAATCCTGCTCCTCTCCATCCCTTTGCACTTTTTCCTTTCTAGAGAAGCAGGGGAAAGTGACTCATTACTCAGCCCACGAGGAAACTTTAATGAATAAATACGTTTGGGGAGGGGGGGGAAAAGAAAGAAAACAAAATTCTCTTGTCTGGAGCAGAGTGATAATTTTGCTGTCTTGAACTATGAAAGAGTAAGTTAGGCTGTTGCTTTTTATACACTTTAAATTAATTGAGTTACAACAAGTATTTTACTGCTCRTGTTGAAATTAATAGTCCTTTGTTGGGACTTCAACTGTGGGTTTATTTGTTTTTTTGTTTGTTTGCTTGTTTGTTTTTCCTTTGCTTCAAGAGCAAAATACAGCCAAACCCCCAGCTCTTTCAACACCCGCAGGCCCCGCTGGAGGGAGCGTTTCACTGTYCTACCTTCCTTTCTGGGAATGCGTTGTGCTAATTGGGGCAAATATAACCAACCATGCAGGAGCAAGAGTAGAAGAGTAGTAGAAAGCTTCTTCTCCCATGCCTGGGAAGAGGAGCTGTCACTTTTGCTAATTTAAAAGTTGTGAAATCGCCCCAATTCTGAGGTGGAGTGACTGCTAGCGGGTACAGGACGTATTTTCGCTCTTTCATGGCTTTCTAGCTGGAGACATTTGTTCTGGTGCAGCATGGAAAAGGCCTAGCCAGGAGGACGAGCGCTGGCTTTTGGGGGTTTTGCTCCCTGGGGGAGACAGTACTGCCTGTGATGGATCTGGTCAGCGGAAGATTGACGGTAACCTTTTGGGTCTCACCATGGATAGTAATGCAGCGACCGGACCTGTGCACCCCATGCTCGGGGCATCACTGGCACCATGTGAGTTGAGGGACCACTGCTGATCAGGCACTGTGAATGTTTGCCATCTTTTGGGAGCAACCTAGTGTTAGCTCTGCTTTCTGCTTTCTACACTTGAAGAAGAAAATAATAATAATAATAATAATAATAAAACGTACTGCTTAGAGAAGTAATGTTCGTGTCTTTAAGAGGAGCTGTGCTTTTCCATTAAGACTCTGAAAAAAATACCTTTATTTAGCCTTCTTCCTTCCTTTGCTGCTCAGATGGAAAGAACCTTCCTGATGCTTTTTAGTCTTTCTCCATTAATGAAAGAACTACACATACCTGCAGTTTTAAAAATATACCCAATTCACTCCTGTTTTTGCTTCTCTATCTTCTGTTCTACATCTCCCTCTTTAGGACTTCTCCACTGAGTAAGATGACACTGTGCATACACATTTGGAGCAAATGCATGAGTTTTGCAATATATAGAACACTAAGGTCAATTGACTGCGGCTGTTCTGGTAGTAATAACTGAGAATTTCACTTGATTTTATTTAAAGGTGGATCTTCATTTCTAAGACTCTCCTTGAACTCAAAAGCTCGTTACTGCTCTGTTTCTCTTCTATAAGCTCCAAGTCTCTTTATCTTTGTTTAAATACAGCAAAGCAATGTTTTCAAAGGGAGGGAAGAGGGTGAGAAAGAAGTGTGGGTGCTCCTCTGAGATTGAGCCCATCCATTTTTATCTTGTTATATATCATTTTTACTTAATGCTGTTATATTATTTCAACTGCACTTGGATTTTAGATTCGATGCAGAGATGAAGTTGCTATAACAACATGATGATTCACATAATGCTACCAACAATCTGTCGGGATTTATTTTTCTATCATGATGACTTAAATGTTTTCGGTGGGGATTTCTATCTATTTTCAGAGAGACTGTACCATGAGGTTTTGGTAGAGATTTTGTTTGGATTATCTGGCTTCAAAGTAGTAGCACCTGCACTTTATATATAACGCTCTTCACCTCTGAAAGAGATCTCAAAGCACTTTGCAGAGGTTGGTAGTATGGGGGAAAAAAAATACATGCGGATGCAGGATTTAACCAAGCACATTGAGCATGTTGGGTTCAACCAGGGCAGGCTTCAGGTGCTTTGCTCTGTTGCTCAGTTAGTTATCCATTTTATTCCTTCTTTTACAGGCACAGCTGATAAGAAGTCGGTTATTTATGAATTTGAGATTCATGCTGTTAAAAGAGAGGCACAAGTTCAGAGGTCTCAGATTTCCCCTGGAAGAACATTGTCAGGATCTTTGTTACTGCCTAAGGTGCTCTGAAGTCACTGGAGAGTTGAGTGATAGATCCAGGGGAACTTGATAATATATGTAGCTTTCTGATTGCAGTCAGTGATTACAAAGTCTACCTTTTGTCTTTTATGTTTAATAGAAAACATGCACAGAATTAAGGCCAACTGGGCAACTGTTCCCCCCCCCCCATTTGGAAAATAACAGTTCGTACAGAAATGTCTACTAAATGCCAGTTGTAAGCTGATTTTCCTTTGCAAAGAAGCAATCTTGATGGGAGGTTTCTCAGGGTACCTCCAAAGACTGTAAGCTTCTCTTTTCACCTTTGAAACTTAAGCAAGGAACTTAAATGCTTTTGTCATCCTGAAGCCTCAGACTGTGTCTTCTACTCTCCATTTTCTGCCTGGGATTAAAAACTTCAAATAATGCCGATGCAAATAAAGCAAGGTGCTTCACACTTTTCTTGGAGTTGTGGGTTTTTCTAGTCTCAAAGTCAACACCTTTGTTTTAAATGATACCTTTTCCTTTCTTATTAACAAATCTAGAATTACTTGGTCAGGTTAGTTGCTGACTTATGCTGTGATACGTCTAAACTTTTAGGTATTTGTGTGATCTGTAGAACAGCAGATGCTAAGTTGTCTTCATGACAACAACTTCCTTGTGGCTCGTTGAATGGGACACGGGACCTGCAACTTCCACATGGATTTGGTTCATGGCCTCTGCCAGCTGTGGCCCTTTTCCAGCTAGACTTTTAGGAGTTTTAAGTAAGTCAACATGAAATTGTAAGATGTTTTCTTCCTAAACATCTGGCTGGAAATATATATATATATATATATAGATATATATACATATATATGTATATGGAGAGAGAGAAAGAGATTTTTTTTCCATGCCCATGTAGTGCTATAGCAAGACCAGTAGCCTTTGGGCAAGACCTGTTCCTCCTTGCAAAGTCCTGCACTAATCTTAGAAACCTCCAGAGGTGATAATGTGCTTTTGGCCAGCTTAACTGTGGAGTTGGAGTCTCTTTATCTTGCCTGACAACTGGAATGTAATTGATACTTTAAAAAGGTCTGGGCTTTCTGTCCTGCCTAATTGTGTTAAATTACATTTACATGCTGAAGAGAGTGCCTGGGAGAGGCTGTTGAAGCCTRTATGCATTTTTAAATTTGTAAATGACATAAGGCTAAAGCATCAGATARTTGACTCTAAAGGCCTTGCTGAAATGCACAGATATTTTCATATCTTTGCCTCCCCCTGTGCTGAATTACAGCCCCTACGTTGAGTTGGTGTCAGCTGTATTAGGGGTAAAGGAAGAATCTTGGCTGAGAAAACAGCCAGTGTTGGAAATCTGCTGTCGGAGCGCTAATATTGGTTTGTTAGMCAGAAGATAGTTCAGAAGTGCTAGGTTTATCAGCAAGGTCCAGTTGTTTTTCATGTGAATTTTTAAAATTTTAGGAGTTTCTGGTCCTTACACATGACATTGCAGCTGTGGTAGAATTTTCTCAGCAGAGTCAGATTTTTTCACTCTGTCCTCCTGCATCAGAGGAAGTTTCTTCTCCTGRCTGCTGCTATCCACATAACTTACCAAACTCCTCTCTGCTTTCCTTTTTCAAAGACTGCTGTGAGTGGCTGGATATTTGGACACCACAATAAAAATGCAGTAAAACTACAGGCAGTGAAAAGTAGATGATAGTAATTATAACTTTTCTAGAGATACAATTGAGAAGTTAAAAGCTTGTGAAGCAGACAAGCCAGCAGAGTGTATGAACTGGCGCCGGCATCTCTATGGGGTATTGCCCTCACTTCTTTCCTAGACATAATTTTAATCCCTGGACCGARTTGACAAACCTGACTTTATCCCAAGCAGACTCCTCGATGAAGCAGATTGCTTCAGTAAGTGTCCATGTTTCAAGACAAAAAGCAATCATTTCTGTGTCGTTTTAGCAGCTGCTTACAGCTTGGTTTGAACCTTAAAGTGTGCATCCTAAGTGTAGGCAGCTGTGTCTTCTGAGCTGGAAGGTTTCTGAGATGGTCTGGTTTTATTATTGGAGTCCTGATACAGTAAACAGCCGTGGAGGCATCCTAAACCAAGTGGATGAGAGAAGTCATTTGAACAAGTCTGTTGGGAATTGGCAGTTGTTCCTGTGAAAAGAGTCGTGGTTGCCTTTTGCTACTCAGATTATTGGCAAAGTTGTTTTTTCTCAGTTCTTACCACCCATATTTTTCTGTGTTGGAGGATGACTGGCTCTGTGCTCTTCAGGGAGCCTCACTGTGTCTCAAGCAGCAAATTTAGACTAAGCTATGATAATCGTCATCTGGCCTCAAAGTCCTTCTGTGAAAAAGTGTTTTACCGAAGGGTCTTCTGGACATATACGTCCTTGTCTCTTCAGAGGCACCTACCTGTCATGGGGTGCCTTGGGCTACCCTATGGCAAATCCACACTTGTGCTGTCACAATTCTAGTAGTTCTGTAGGTCATTATGTTTTTTAGAGTTTGTAACTTGCTATGAGTATATCTTTTTTTCTCCCAGAAAGGCTTTTAACACCTGCGATGAGTTTGTCAAACTGTTTTGCTAGAATAGGCTGATGGTAAAGCTGGTGCCTTGTTTTGAAGTCTGGTAAAAGCTGCTATGATTGCAGCTTCTCTTTAGTTCTTTCAGCTGTCGAGAATCTATAGACATGACATTAATTTCAAAGTCTCTTTGGTATTGTGGTTCTTTTTCTGGAGTAATATGGTGAATATGCAAACAAAGCAAGAATTTGGAGAACTGTAAAACGAACCATGCAGTTATAAATGAGCCTAGACAACCTATCAGTAACCAYATGCAATAGATTTCAGTTTCTCTTCTTGACCTGCTGGCCCTAGGAGCCTTGCATCCTTAGTTTTTTGGGTTGTGGTTAATGGAATGAAAAGGCTGTGGTTGTCCAGGTCTCTAGTTCRGCTATCTTCCACTGGTCCCATCTGCTAATTAATCCTACAGAAGAAACAGAGTCTATACTATGCCAGCAGGAACTGTCATAAGCAATTTTTTATGTCTAGTAYTTGGGCATGGAATAGGGGAAGGCATGGACATTTCTCAGAAGGGCAAGGGAGTAATGGTAGGTGATGGATSCAGATGGAGTGGAAGTGCCTTCAGAAAAGGGTCTCTTCTCCTCCTCTGTAGTTTCCATACACATGAGTTTTGACAGCATTAAAGGTTCACATAACCTCTCTAGTCCTTGTTTTTTCAAGAGAGAGAGCTGGTACAATCCATTTATGCCATTACAAGCTGAGAAGAACGTGGCATCTCCACAGACAGTTGTTCCCTGGAGCATATTTATTATTTTGTGTAAAGATRAGAGGTAGTCCAGCAGTTAGGATGCTAACTTTTGAGGGGAAAAGTGAAGAAACCTGGGTTTCTCTGCTTACCTGAAAAACTGAGCAAGATGGAAATGAGGACCAACCTTAAAGGGGTAATGCAGTTCGAAATGGGTGTTTCAGATTTCTCCAGCTTTGTTAAGCAAAAGTTTTGTTAGTAATACAGGTGTAAAGGATGCTCTGTATGTCAGCTGATGTTGGCACTGTCCTGGTTTGCATCCTAGAGGCTATATATGTTTCAGARTGATGCTGTACATCTAACGGGCACAGTTTGTGTGTCAGCTCAGGGAAATTCCTGGAGAGACCACCAAGCAAAGTCTTCTAGACAGCAGCCTTATTGGATGTTGTACAAGTGAAGGGGAATTTTGTGCCTCCACTTTTTTTTTTTTTTTTTTTTTTTTTTTTTTTTAGTAAATATTGTGTTCATGTGTTTGGACAGCATTTTCATTCAAAAAGGGAGGGAAGGAATGAAAGTGTCACCCACACCCAGGGTGCTAGGCACATAACTCAGGAGAATTACTCATAAAACTACAAACTCAGTATGGAACTATGGAAGATTTCTTCCACCAATTTCCTCAGTCTGGCCACAATCCTGAAATTAATCTCACCTAAACATTCAGGATCGTTTTCTCTATCAGTGCAGGCAAAAATTGTTTCCTTTTGCGGCTGTATGCTTCAGACAAAAAGGAAGCCCAAATATATACTTAACTATTAAATGGGTGCATTCACTCTTTTTTAAGGAGAACGATCCCAGGCTGAAGATGAAGCATATCCCCTGGAAGCCAGAGGACTGGTTGCATTTAGCATTTTCATTGTAGCATGGGTATCAGCATACACGGCTGGAAATCCATTGCGACTTTGTCAGACTCATTAGAGCCATTCTTGCTCGTGCTGTCCGAGGGGTCAGCACGCAGTTCTCGCAACCTCCCTTCTTTCCCCATCAAGTTGTAATGCATTTTTCTCTGCCGTCTCCTGTGCTCGGTTTCGTTCTCAAAATTCTTGGCGAAGGGCACAARTGACCAGCGTCACCCTCCGCTGCACTTGTGCACGCTTATCCTGCCTGAAAGTCAGGATGCTTTTCCCAGCATTTCCTTTTCAGATGGATCTCTCCATTCAAGAGGCTGCTGTTTTGCTCTGCTTGGGAAAACAGAAATGCTCTACACKCACGCGTGTAGGTGGAACACATTGGGAAAGACTCAAAGCGCTTGAGCAGTTGGTGAGCTTGGTGACTGAGGTAGTTGTGCTCCCCCCACTTCCCCTGTGGGGCTTAGAGTCTTTAGGAGGAGGAAATAGTTTTACMCTTTCGGGTATCAAATGGGATTTGGAGTTACTATGCCCTGTTTAGGAGTAAGATAATATTAAAGAACATCTGTGGCATGAGCTGATACTGTGAATCTTTCTTTTTGCCTGGAAGAGCTGGCACGCGCCAGCTCTCAAAGTACGTGCTCCCACACTTCTCCCTGATGGAGTAATCCCTTGTGTTTTAGCGCCTCTTAGCAATACCCTGCAGTAAACGAGCATGTTGAGAACATGAGGGTTGAAATTCAGCTCTAAACACATCTCCTACTGCTGTTTCCAAAACTCAGAGATCTCTTATATACTCTTCATCATAGTCTTCCTTAATTTACATTCCCAGAATGGGAGAGTCAATACTTGGGCTTAGAAGTCGTGAATTTCCAGCTCGTGGCCACTATTTCTCCTTTCTCTTCCTGTAAGAAGGCAATGCAGTAAGGGTGCGTTGGGATATCYGACAGAAAAAACCTTCTCTTGACCAGAATGATTGTGGCATTGCTCAATGAGAAGTTGGACCTAGGACATTGTGTGCAATACAAGCAAACTGGCAAGGTGCCCATCTCTTCGTCCTRTCTGGGTTGTTGCTTCTGTGCTAGGAAAGTCCTAGTGAAAGTATGAAAGAAAAAAAAAGKGTAGAGCAGGCAAGATCAACTGACAAAGCTGACAGGTCTGTTAATCTCTAACATACTGGTGACATTTCTTCTGTCAACTGTGAGATGTGGTTAAAGGCTTTTTTTAAAAGTTCCCATCTACCCTACTGGCTACTTCTACCTTGCTTGACTTCAAGAGGACATGAGGGTGCAACAGGGGACATCCCAAGTGTGGGACGTTGAAGGGAAAAGGCTGGTGCTGGGCTTTCCTTCTAGCTGGGTCACTTTTCTCCTTTGTGCCTCTGGTGGYGCCCCTGACTGTTATGCCCACTTAGTTTGTTAAGGGTGCTCTTGTGAGTAAGCTGTTGAAGTTTAATGAATACTACTCGTCGGGTAAGAAAGGTTATGGTAAAGATGAGGAGAGGGTGGGGAAAGGGCAGAGATGAGTTGCCCAAGGGTGAATTTTGTGGGTTGTATAGAAAGGTGATTGGGAATTGCATCCTCTAGCTGCAACAATTCAATAAGATCARTGTTTACCAAACACCTTGCACAATTTGATCTAAATCTTGATTAAACCCCTAGGCCAATTGTCCTGTCCTGAAGCACAGGGTAACTTACTATTTTTTTTTTCAATGCCTCTCTGTGTTTCTCACAGCCAGCAACAACAAAAAGCCGATACAGGAGGGGAAAGGCTGCAGGCRTAGCTCGTAATTGGCTTGGTTTATTTGCACAGAGGTCACTGAAGGCTGGACTGCTGCTCAGGGCAGATACAAATCATTGCTGTGATTTTATCTCTAAATTTTTTTGGCTRGGGAAATTGTGTCCATTTCTAATGATTTTTTTAATAAATATATGTGTAGCCTAGAAATAATAAATTTGTTACTACTTTGAAAATTCTGTTGTATTTAACCAAAGAGGAGCAAAGCAGTACAGTAGATATTGCAGTATCATGTGATGCGTGAGGAAGAGCTTCATCGTTGRCATTAACTGAACAGATGAGTGTGTTCATTAGGAGAAAGGCCTTTCRTGGGAACAGACTGATGAATGGACAGTGCAGTTTTCTTTGTAGTAGAGTAAACTAGGAAAAGCTGCTTACTTAACAGTTGTTGCAAGGCAGGTAGATATGCTAAGGAACCCACCGTTTATCTAGCTAATGGTCATCTTGTATAGTCCAGGTGCTTGAGGACAAAAACCTGTGAACCYGTATCACCAGTACCACAGCTCCCAGTTGCACCTCAAAAGCTGCCTGGTTGTGTACATGTGTATAAGCACACATGCGAAACAACCTGCCAGTGAGAAATACACAGATCTTGATTCAGAGTGGCTCTTCACATTCTGTCAAATTTAACATATGCTGAAATGCTTAACTAGGTGGTGGCCAGAATGTTCCTCCCATGGCAGGGTCAGGATGCTAAAGAAAACAGGCTGGTTAAATGAGTGATTTGTCTTTTGCATCGCTGATTCTAATTTTTATTTTTCATATGTACCATGCAACCAATTCACAGCCCTCTGCTTTTGCACTTCTGGTAATTTTGAGGTCTTAAAACCCTTTAGCAATTTAGAGCTTCATATCTTCATTCTTTTTAAATGGAGGTGCTTCTTCCTTACTTAGTGATGTTTCRAGGAATCAGCGCTTGCTTTTGAACCTGTTCATACAACGCAACTCAAAGAATGCAAGTTCTTGCTGGACTCCAGAATTCATGGCTCTGATGGTGTCCATGTCCTTAGCAATAGAAGTGAAACAATTTTCATCCCAGTATTAATCTGCTATCTCAATTTTCCTTCCAGATTGCAAGGAAGACTTTTGTGACAAAGAGAAAAGGACTCTGGAACCAGTTGGTAAGAGCATCCCTACGGGACTAGGTTATCTTTGCATATGGAAGGATGGGGCTCGGGCAGATGAAAATATTGTGTGTGTTTGCTCATGTGAAATGGGTTATTTCTGGCTTTCATTTATAGCAGGTTCATTCTCTTTTTGACTGAGTTGACAAAACAGAGAACTGTTCTATGGAAGTTTTACACTCCATCTTCTCCAAAGCAAGGCCCTCTTGGAAGATCTTCTGTTCTTTCTAAACTCTTCCAAGCTGAAACCCTGCTAGGTAATATTGTTTTAAGTGTCTGTACTAAAATGGTTGGAAATACCGTTTATCTAACTTAATTAAAAAGCCATCTGTTTACCTATTCAGGAGTAGCTGTTGGTCTGGCTAGTTGTCTTTTTTACTCCTACATCCTTGGTCTTTGTGCCAAAGTAGACAGTACACAACCATCCTACAGAAAGCTAGCTGGTGAGCAGGGTTTGGCAATATGTTGCTTTTGCTTTTCCGCATGCTGAGATGATGGCGAGGCCAGGGAGGGAGTCCCTGTGCGTCATGCCTTGGCTTGACTCACGAAGAGAGCAGCCTCTATCCTAGAGAGAGATGTAGCCGTATTTTCCTGTTTCCTCTCTTCCTCTCTGTTTCCTTGTTGTTGACGTGCTGGTCATTTGATGGTGTGATATCTTAATTCTCTAGAGCTGTTACAAAACAAATGAAATGTGGATAATAGCAGAGTTTTGAAATGTGGGTGCTTAAAAATGCAGTGCAAAATTCCCTGAAAATTTGTTTGTTCTGTGGGCTATGGCTTAAATTCCTGTTCCTCCCCTTGGAAGCTCTTGCTGGAGTGAGTAAAGCTGTGTTGCTCCCCTGAGCCCTCTGATGCGTGGTTTCACACCACGCTAGCCATGTGGGCAAGCGTCCTCTCGGTGCTCACCAGACTGGTCGTGGCAGCGAAGTGCGATGGTGCTGGAGTTACATCCCAGAGGGTTTGCCATCTGTTTCACTAGCAGATTTCACAAGGGGATAACTCTGTTCTTGGCCAAGAGAGCAGAAGCAAAGCTTCACTGTTTTTTCCAGTAACTGTTGTTTTGTTTCCATCCGGCTTTCCTCGTCTTTGAGATTTAGGGAGCAGCTGTGGATCTACATGACTCTTTCATGAGGTCCCTTGGGACAGTGATTTTGGATTGTCACCTACAAGTCTCGTTAAAAGGGAGTAGAGCTTTGTGTAATTATTTTTGCGGGTTCCAACGTTACCTGCTACGACTTCAAAATGCCGGTGCTGGAGCTGTGGAATGGGCACCTGTTTTGATATGTATTTCCCTGAAATTTCAGTGGTCATTGCCACTGAATCTTCTTTTAGCTATACTGTRTAAAGAGCATTAGTGGTCTTACCACGCTTCTGAGTAGTCACTCCGTGCCATGTTTGGCATTAGAGGATTAACATAAATTATCCTTGTACAAAGAGCTGGGCTGAAAGCTCCAGGACTTGGCTTTCAGTGCTAACTAGTCATGCCTTAAAACAAATTCTACTGAAGGCATCTTTCTTGGTTTTATAGGTTTGTTTCCATCTTTTGCTTTGATGTGCAGTTTCTTCTATGGCAGAAAGGAGGGACAGATTTCATGGGAATATCATCTCTGGAAGCTCTGTAAACCAGTGTGTTAGAAAGCATTTTTGTGGTTACTATAGCCAAGCAGTTTGTGGGGCAGATCTTTAGCAGCAAGAGGGAATTAACTGTTCTAGCATATCTGCATCTCTAACCCACCTTGATTTCACTGAACCCAGAGTTGCAGACTTGATGTAGGAAGGTGCTGGATGGTGTTGGGTGGTGTGAATTATTAAGGACATGAAACCCGATGAATGTGAAGGTCCCTTCAGGCTCTGAAAAATGTGTTGTTTGTGTCAACTAGGGTCAAGCTATTTATCTCCCACCAGCTGCCGCAACGGTCCCTATCTGTGTTGACAGTATGTTGACCCTTGTTGCTTTGTTGGCCCATTGAACTTTGTAACCATTTCTATGATGTTCAAGCACTCCTGGATGCTTTCTGGCTGCACCCTTCCCAATTTCTCCATATATACTATCAAAGTTGGGGCAAGCTCTTGTGCATCTGCCCATCTTCCTGCTGTGTGATACAGATAGAGAGAGCCTGTGGGAACCTGGGGGATGTTGTTTGGGGAGGGTTACCTCAGCCACAGGTTGGGCGTGGGATGCTCCCAAGGGCCTCACTGTTTGGTAGCCACGGGGCTTTGCGGTGCTAACCCAGGATGTCCATTCATCTGAGTGCAAAGCCATAGAAGGACGTCTCTTGGGGCAAGGAGGCCAAATCTTTGTCTGTTTAAATTAGCTATTTTTCACCTCTTTAAGATATTAAAGTTGAGGCAACAGAGTTGTTTTTAGCTCCTTGATTCTTCACAACCTGGATCTGTGCTGAGTGAGCTCTGATGAAGGTAGCTGAACCTGCAGCTTTGCATCATGCTGCACTTTACCCACCCAGCAAGTTCAGCTTCAGCTTTTGAACCTTTCTTACAAGAACTTTTCTTTTTCCTTGTCTCTGACTGGTCATCAGTGCTTTCATGTAGAAGCACGCTGATTAGAAAACTTGTGTTTATATTAGCGTATTAAAAATGCATATGTACACATGTGCATGCACACTCCTGCTCCCCCCCTTCCCAATACCTATGTGGTACCTTTGCTAAAGCAAACAGATGCATGACATCCCAGGAGGGATGTGAGAAGGGATGGTGCATCACAGGACTTGGTTAAATACATCAGTGTTTTACATATTAGTCTCAGCTGTACAAGGATGAAGGACTCCAAAAGATAGGAGGAAGAGTAATTTTTATATCTATTTTTGTCCAGTTTCTCCATACTCTTCCAGTTATGCATTTCTTGCCTGTTGACAATATTCCTCAGATAGGGAAAATTGGGATTTTAAGAGAGAGGAAGATTTATCTTAGTTTTGAGACGCAGGGGAATACAGGGAAATAGAGTTATAGTTATTGCAGTAGTTATTGCTAAGGACAGCACTCGAACGTTTGTCTTCCTTAAAAATGAGCTTAATCTCCACCATCCGTAAAGGGATTGATGTGAGCTTTCCTGTGCTGGACAGGTGTTTGGAGCAAGCACCAGCACCTGAAAATGCATGAACTATGGAAAATCTGATGTTGCTTCTTCTCTTACCCTCCTGCTGAATCATAAATCTGCTCATGGTTGCTGTCACCTATTTTCTAGCCTGTCAAGGACCTATTTTGCAACTTGGAAGG
Organism: Rhea americana; assembly: GCF_003343005.1. Taxonomy (NCBI): domain Eukaryota; kingdom Metazoa; phylum Chordata; class Aves; order Rheiformes; family Rheidae; genus Rhea; species Rhea americana. The sequence continues at coordinate 913,429 of NW_028185484.1, read as the reverse complement.
GGTGGGGGAGGAATGAGATTTTCTTTGACCTCGCTCCATCAACTGGCTACCAGTGTCCGACCAGGATGATCTGACTGCATTGAGGATTTACCTTTATTTTTGCAGGACTTTTTTGACCTCTGTGTCAGTTTTGGTTGGAGCCCCGCTTCTGAGGGCACATCTGTGGGCTTACCGCTTTTCTCTTCCCCCTGTGGATTTTTGGATTTTTGTGTATTTTAAAACACCTACTTTACATAAGGGCAGGTTTCTTTGCTAGTTTAGGGTGGCAGCCACCATTTCTACAGCTGTTGCATTGGGAGTTATGTTTTTAAGTGGTGAGGAAGGAACAATGCAAGTTAAGTTCTACTTTCAAAGATCTAAAGGGCCAGAAATATTTATCTCTTAGCTGATTAGGGTGACAACTCTCTAAATTGCTTGCCTGCAATCAAGGTTATTTTATAGAGCCTTAGTGGCGCTCTTTCTTCTCTATCTGTATGTGAGAACGGAGATCCTGTGGAGGGGTGAGGTAGAGCAGAAACCTGGAGGGTTGTGATTATAAGGTTGAAGTGTTGTCTCAGCAGAAGATTTTATTGGCAGCAACAGAGCAGAGAGAAAGAAGACAGAAAGTGGTGGCTGCCCCTGGATTTGCATGGGAGAAAGGTTCCCAAACCCGCAAACAGACCCAGCTTTGAACAGGAAGAAAGCAAAAACCCTCTGGTGCTATCAGAATCTCGCCTTAAGAATTTTAAGGGAAAGGAGTTGCTCTTTTCTAAAATGATATTTTTTTTCTATGGAATTTGAAATGTTGAAACTTGGTGAGATTGCTAGAGATTTCCTGATCCCACTGCCCTTCCTTACCCTTGTCTTTCAGTCTGGCGCAGCCTACAGTGGAGAATGTTGGCTCCAAAAATCAAGCAAGGCAGAAATAGTGAAAAAGAGAAGCAATGACATGGTACCCATCACTGAGAGAGGTAGTGGGGTATGTTTGTTTGTTTGTTTGTTTGTTGGTTGGTTTTGCATTTGAACATGATTTGAACCAGTGATTGCTGTTTTAAGGCAGTTCTGCAGGTTCACTCGTGTCATCATCCCTTGTCTCCCTGAGTACATAATTGCTTAAGGTACTCTATTCTGGCTTAAGCTGACCAGCTGGAAAGGATCTTTTCTTGGAAATTTTAAGCAAGATCCATGAAATATGTTGCAAATTAGAAAGAAATTTGCTCAATTTGTATTGAGACGGTGGATGGAAAGCAGAATAGGGAATAGCTTGCAAATAGAGAGCTGAAAAGGCTCAACTTCAAAACCGGTGTGTCTGAATATCATTCTGAAGTGCTCGGGATCAAAACGTCTTTGCTGACTGCAGAATATTGTCTGTGCCCAGAAGGGCTGTCGCTTCTCAACAAGGTGGGGTTRTTCAGTAAGTGGTTACAATTTTGTGGGAAAATATCTAGAAGTGATTAAGAAGTAATTTAAAATATCCGTAAAGAAAGCTTTCAGTAAAGCTTTTGCCTGTGGCATTAAACAGTCTGTTTTTTTCCCCCCCGTCATTTATAACAAGCTGATTGTCACGCTGTAGGCATTTTTGTGATTAAAAAACAACCTCACGTATCGACCAAAGCTAAGCAACCTAAGGCGCATGGAACATAGTCTCCAAACAACCACCTGCGGCTGTGGATGTTGATTGCTCTAGGACTAGCAGATTTGGCATATCTGTGTATTTTTAAATAACCCCATACGCTTATGGTGCCAGCTATGGGAGGGGTATTATTTCCATTCTTTCGCTGACTCTTAAAGTGGACCAGGAAAGCATATATGATGTGGTTTGTGTTTTGATTATGCTAGAATAATAATGACAAAGAAAGGCAAGTAGTCAGGGCAAACTGTGAAGTCGAGGGGATGTAGGTATATTAACCCATTGCTGGGACTGAAGAAAGCCCATTTGACTCATCGTGGGACAGCCAAGGTTGCAGCTCCAAAAGCGCTTGTTGTATATTGTGTCCACATAATAATATAATTTATTACTAAGAATAACACGTGTCTGACACTGCAAAGTGCAGACTGTCCTGAGCTTGCCCAAGGAGCTTGAAGAAGCTGAAAACCACTTTGGATTGGATCTGGAAGTGTTTTTCTTCAGTAGTTGCTTTCTTTAGAGGGTTCTTGAGGTGACTTTTGAGTCAGATRTCTTTGCAGCCCTCTTGACCTTCACTTGGTGTTGCGAGTGCTCTTACAGACCCGCTGTTAACTGTCTCAAGCGGGTAAGTGGAGAATGTTAAGCTTAATTATCAAACTAAAAGGAGCTGATTGCAAGAAGCAAACAATGAATGTGTTTTATGTTTTATTTAGTTTGCTTTTTCAAATAAATACTACCTGTTYTGCTGGAGTGAATGATTTTACAGTCAGTAGATAATGTTGGTGGGATTGGACTTTGCTAGACATGTGGGGTGGCCTGTGTAAAGCAGTTTGTAGGACTGGGCTCRTGAGAGTTGTCTCTACTTACTGCTGCCTTTGATCCAGAGAGGCCTCTGCACTTTAGCTCCTCTGGAGTCCGTGGACCTGCCCTCCAGAAATCTCTTCTGTTGAGAAAAGCTGGCTGAAGGTAACAGGCAAAATCATTTGGAGGAAGTTCCTGGAGAAGAAGGGAAGCAACGGAGGAGGAACTTTTGGCATTTGAGTGCCATCCCTATGCTCTCTGCTTCGTCCAGGCTGTCACAGCACAGTGTATCGACAGCTGTTTTGGGGCATCGACATCGCTATAGACATCGCTGTTAATGCCACTGACTTGGCATCTCTTTTCAGATATCATCCCAAAGCTCTCTTCTGTCTATCTCTTCCCTCCTGTCTACATCCCTAAATAATACCCGAGGGAAGAAAGGGTTTTCTGATTGTTGATATGTAAAATGCTGTCTAAAGCAAGGCTTTCTTGGGCAGTGTTGCTCACCACTTGGATGCAGCCACAGATTCACTGGCTGGCTCACAGCCCACAACCACCTTCTGGCACTTCTCTGTCCTTTGGCCAATTTCTCTGGCTCCTTTTTTTCTAGTTAACAAAATCTGACGACTATTACACTGAAACACTATCCTCCTCAACAAGATTTTCCCCTCCTTGGCCCTTAGTTGTTTATTGGACTTGTATTTTTTTCCTTAGGGCTGGAGAATAGAGGTGAAATCCAGTTGAATGAAGAAACCAAATGCTGGAAAGCTTTGCCAGCCTCCAAAACCTGGGCTAGGACAACATCAGTTCCCAAATGCTTTTGCTGGCAGTTCAGCTCCTGCTCTTGAGTAATGCTTCTGTGATAGATACCTATTGGGCTCTGCTGGACTCAGGAACCAACGCAGTGGGGATTTTAGGAAGAAGGTGGTCAAAATGCTGTTACTTGGCTGATCTTGCCTGGACATCCTCTTCAGAGGAGGRTGGCCTCTGAGTGGTCTTGTTGGCATAATTTGTTTCTCCTTTCACAACTGCATGCACGCCTAACCTTTTTGATAAAAAATTCATACTTGTCTTCAAAGCTCTGTATTTACCATAAGCAATATATGCTCTGCATCTGTTATAGGGAAGCCATTATTAAGAGCAAACCACTGGATTTTACTGTCTAAATTAACAGGTAATTGCACAYGGTGAAAGAAGGGGGCCTGGTAGAGGGGAGAATCTGTAGGCTGATGTGTTATTTACAAAATAACCTCATCATTTTTATTTTGTGATCCAATTATAGAAGAACAAGGGGAGGAAAAAATTGGGCAGTAATCTGAGTAGCTGACTCATGAAACTGAGAGGATAAACAGTTCTCTCCTTTTAAAGGAAAAGGAAAAAAAAGTGTATTTTGAAATTACTTTGAGAGTTAATATTTATAGGATGGAAAACTGACAGAACTTCTTTTGTGTCATAACAAATCTCGATGCTGAAAGGCTTTCTGACRCTGCCATACAGTCAAATCAGATTTGGTAACACTGTAGTAGATTTTAAGTATCTAATAGTTAGCCAAGGAGAAGTACGGTAGGAGAGACCTGTGCTATGAGCCCACTTGTAGTTTTCCCATGTTCACRAGAGTAGCATGTCCCTTTAATGAGCACAAACTGAACAAAATGCCTACTTTCTGAAGTGTCACAGCCTGTGAAAACTAACCTTGCTGTTTCCTATCTTTTATGATTAAGTTCCTCTGTGGCTCCTTCCATGTTCTTGCTGCTGCTGTTCTGAAGAAACATTGAACTTTGGTATAAAATGCAACCCAACCTTGCGTTTATTTAAAAACCTCTAGATCTGCTGACTGAAAGTAGTTGCAAATTCATTTTAATATGTAACATATATATGTTGAGCAGAGCTTTAGATAACATAATAGCTTTACTGGTTGCACCTACTGTCGCCTTTCTGGTTAGAGGTATCAAAGTCATGGGACTACTTTTTCCCTGATTCTCTTATACTTCATGCAAGAGATCTCCTAAGTGCATACAGTTGTGTGAGCTTTTCAATCCCACTGCTCATATGGGGTGACTTGGGAGGATATGGCACCCATGGAAAGAGCAGCAGGGAGTGTGTGAGGGAGAAGGAGAGGTAGGAGAGTGTCTCCGAGATTTTAGACAAGTGTATCAATTCCTTTATTTCTCAGTTGACGAGAGTTTGGAGCTGTTATGGATCCTCTTGCTGGTAGTGGATTTTTAGACCGATTTCCAAAGTCTCATGTTTTCCATATGTCTTCAGCCATGTGTCATGGATACCTTGCAACTGAGATTACGATCAAGACAGAGCTATCTGAGGCACTGGAAGGTTACACCTTCATGGTCACGTATACCAGGGTAGATTTTCATGCTCCCTTTATTGGACTGGCCCAACATGAGAAATGACTAGGCTGTAAATAGCTTGTTAATTCAGTAGGCGCCTGTTCATCCATCTGTGTTTAAATGTGTCCTTGCTACTGCCAAGCTGAAGCGTCCCTATTGCAGCAATGAAACAGTCTCATGYTGAAAAGAAGTCCTAGTCTGCTTGTGCTTTTTCGTTTTTCTGATAGATGCATCTCCATTACTTGTTGACCGCAAGGAACCTTTCTAGTTCTTAGCTGCTTGCCGACATGTAAATGCAGCCCTTACATTAGCGATTCTCCAAGTGTAGTTTGATGGTACATACTTTAATCAGTTTTTAAATGCTATAGTTCATTGCAAGCCCTGCACTCAGTGTGAGGGGAAGCAGCTCTTGGCAGCTGTGGATCAGGGCAGCTGTTCTGCCTGGATGTCTATGGTGAAGTGCTATTTTATTAACTTCTTTTATTTTGGATAGCAGCCRCACGTGCTCTGTGGGTTTAATTTTGCTAAGCCTTTCGGGGATGCAGAAAAGCCTTGGTGTAGCTTGGCTCAGTGTCTGAGGTGCTTTATCTTCACCAACTGAAGAAGAAAGGGCCGAGAGAGGTGGTCAAAGGTGTTAAGGCAGATGTGAGCCAGATRTGCAGCTGAAGCTGCAGTCTGCACTTACACACCTGAACAAACACGAGTGAGGACCGTCCACCCCTTAYGCTTCCCTTCAGAGACTGGCACAGGGCACAGTGGTGGTTTGTTGTCTTCTTTACTTTCCGCTTGTGCATCACAACTTGCCCACTTCTACATTACAGTTGGAGACAGTATCAATTATATAGGAGGAAGGAACCCATCCCCTATGGCACATCAAAACCTCTAAAACAATGAATTTTTCTTTTTCTAAAGTAATTRCTGGTGACCTGTGACCACCGTTCCGGTCTTCCCTGTGTCCTCATGGACCTCCAGGAGTTAGAAGCTGGAAACCACTGCCTTAGGTTTCAGTGCTCAAAAGCTGGAAAAATGCCACTRGTTTTGGGTGGGCAAAGTTATGTGTAAGTGTGCTTTGGTGCTTCCATAATTACTCAGGCTGTTGTTAGTGAGCACTACTGATACCAGTTGGCAGCTGATACCTTTGGTAYATTCTCCTACTGGTGCACCCTTTGAGAATTTTGTGTAGGACTTGGCTGTTCGGGTAAGCTAAGGACTTGCTGTTATGGCTGTGTCTGCTGCTGTACCCTTAGAAATTGGTGGGGAATGGTGTTGGTAGAGCAGAATGTAAAGGACCTTTAGAAATATTCAAATTTTGTAACAATTCAAGGCATGGCTGAGCTCTGAAATACTATACAAAACCTAAACAGTGGATGTGGAGTGGTGCCATAGCATTTTGGCTTTAGTTCTTACTAAAAACAACAAAAAAAACACTTGATCTTACACCAGACCAGTGGAGCCATTGAACTAAAATGTATTCCCTGCTCAGGAATTCACCTTGCTTTTACACAGCAGTGGTAGAATTGAGTTACCAGGCTGACTGGCCATGATGCAGGTGAGGGATGTAGAAGATTACCTTTTTGTCTGACCTGTGGCTGCAGCCCCTCTCTTGCCTCTGGGCTGCAAAACCTTTTGGTGGTGGTCATCAGCTTAAAAAAATCCTGTTACTTTCTCGTAATAATTGATCAGCGCCTGGGAATCTGCCTTCACCTTGCCTCTGATAGTTTATTGTGGGTTTGGAGTTTGCAGATTATGGTGGTAGCATGTCCAAGTGCTTGGCGATGGTTTGCTGGTAGTGTTGTGTGTAATTACTCCTGGAGCTGTCTGACTCTTGTATGCTGACAGGTCTACTTATTTTGGCTACGAGCATTTGGCTCTTCTGTGGATTGTTAAATTCAGTGTAGTGGAAGTGTTAATCCTGACTGGTCACAAGGCAAGGAACAATCTGCTGGTAAAAAGCACATGTAGCAGCTAGCTTGTGAATCTTTGTTCAGGTCTGAAGATCAAATCTGTACGTGATGCTGTTCTTGYTTGCTCATTTTATGCAATGAAGGCCTATCTACCAGGCTGTGGAAAGCTGTTTTTTTATTGCTTTGTCCATCTGCAGAACTTGCACAAGACAGCTCCAGAGGATCCTCCTGTTTMTTCATCCATGGAACAGAGCTCCCATTAGAAACAAGGGTTTTCTTTAACTACGGTACGTGGTGTGTAGGAGAGCAGCCTGATTTCCTCCCACACCTCCCATCTGGGCTAAGCAACCTTTTTTGTTTGGACTTACCAAAGGAGATAGAACCCCCCAAAATCTCTCTCAAAACTGCACGAATTTGCAGTATCTGGAGTTATCACTTACTGAAGGCAATTTCTAGGCTTTAGCCCTACAGGATCTAGGCAGGATAATCCGCAGCTCCAATTCAGCAAAACTTGAAGTCTCCTTGACCCTCTGCATGTGCTGTTACTCCTGCCCAAAAGGACATTCCCTGCTGAATTAAGGCTCTCTGTTCCTGAAAGGTTTCCTGGGCCCTTTGAAAGCACCTTCTGTCCTTTCCTGTCATCTTCCATCATGTGGTACTTGAAGCTMTTTCTGTTTGGTGGCTTTTGTGAGAGCCGGACTCTCCTATGTTCTTCTTTCAAGTCCAATTCAAACTGAGAAGGCTGAGCTAGAGGCAAGGTTCTCTCAATTTTTGAAGTTTGTCCTTTGAGTCCAGGRCACATTTGTAAACGGTGACGTTTTGTTGGCTCTGCGTTCCTTGGAGAGCAGGAGAGTTTTCCTGCTTGCAGGGTTGCTTGTGCAAACTCAGCAAAATCTCACCAGACTTGCGCTGGTCTCGTTTACCTGTTGAAAGCACTTTGGGAATTGCTGTGGGGGCTGCAGGATGGCACTTCGCCAGAGGAGCGAAGTCTGAACGCAAAGACAGTGGTGGCAGAGATCCTTACCTGAGTGTCAAAAATAAATTATGGGGGAAATCCAGTTCCTTGCAGTTCTCTAGTGTGGTTATTCTATTAATGCTCCTAGTGGGGCTGGAAAAAAAAGTATTTTTTAGTTCTCTGCTGGTCTCTTTTGGTTAGATCTGCCACAAGAAGAGAAGCAGGGGCAAAGAGAGTGGGCTGATATGAAGTATCGTCTGTGAGGGCAAATGTTTGGAGTGGAAAATTATTCCGTCTTTTATGCTTTAGGGATGGGTGGGCTGAAGTGTGAAAGGGTCAATGGACACTGCATGCTCCTGAGCCAGCAGAGAACCTTGTATGCATGGGTATGTACTTTGGAATTAAAATCTTCCAACTCCAAGACCCACAAGCATCGTTCCAGTCAGGTGATGCTCTGATCACAGTGAAGGACCCAGACCATAAAACCATCCTGGTTGCCTTGGCATGAGCAGCTCTGACTCGTGCTCCGCTGCCCAGCGAGAGCGTGCCAGGTTCGTGGTGCCCCACTGGAAGTGGGTACATGCGTGGTTGGAGAGCTGGCCTCCAGCGCTCTTCCATGGAGACATTTGGGCTGGATTTGTTGGCAGTGTTTGAATGACATGTGAAGTTTGGAAGTATTTGACTGAATGGTAAGTTTTGCCTCTGAAAGGGAGTATTTGTGTATGAACAAACGTATGCAGGTCTCTGTGTTGTGATAGTTGGAAGAAAAAGTAGATGTATAGCTTATAGTAGAAAATCTTTTCAATGAGGAGCCTATCCTCTGCTCACCCCAATTTCTCAGGTGTGACAAACTTGAAAGCTAAAAATCTCTCTGACTGCAGAGTGGACATGACATGGCAAATACATTTTTGAAAAAATAAAGAACAGTCAGGGTGTTATCAAAGGGAAAATAATACCTTTGATACATTACTAAAGGAAATCCTGCTATTGCTTTTTTTTTTCTTTTTTTTTCAGCAACAGCTATAGAATTTACTACACTGTTAATGTACTGAAAGAAAACTGCAATAAATTAAAGTCCCTGTGGCCAACCACACTAGTACTACAGAAATGCTCATATTTTATGAGAGTGGTCAGACATCCATTGGTGTCCACAGATGTATGGCAGTGTTTACAGTGGGCCATAGCACTGCGTGATTTATCATGGAGTACTACATAGCAAGCTGTAATGTGCATTGTAATTAGTGTAATGTACCCTGTAATAGCTGTGAAATAAATTCTGCACTGAAACTTGCAGCCCCAAAACACATGATCTGATTCAGATTCCACTGAAATAGAGGGAAAAATCACATAACACCTCCACAGCCATGAAGTGAAGGCTGTAGTAGGCTGTATGTAAACCATGTGTCTCTGAATTATCTCAGTGCTGGTCTGGCTCCTGCGGTTGTCTTTTATTTTTGAAGACGGGAACGTTGTGTGTCAGTTCTCTGCAGGAGTGGAGGGTGTTGCACTGGATTGTAGGTGCATGACACACAAGTTTCGCATGTGAAAACGAGAGGACAAAACAACCCAATGGCTTTTCCTCCTATCTTTGTTGGTCCTGAGGCAAGCAAATAATAAAACTAGGAAAAAGAGAGAAAAGAAGAGAGAAAAGAGTCGCTGAGCAGTCCTTCAGCCTGCACGTGTGTGCGGGTAATGGAAYGGAGCCGTCACTGCAGACTTCTCTCTCCATGTCTCCTAGGCGTCTCAGTGGAAGAGAAGTTTGGGGGCAGAGTGTCTCTTACCATCCCGCTGGGCCCCACTTTGCATCCATTGAACAGGTCTCTGTTTTTCTTTGCCCTGTGGGCTCATTCACCCTCTACCAGCCATTTTTTATGAGAAACACCGTAGCTCTGATAGCCTTTACGTAAGGTCAGGTGGGAATGGGAAATGTGTATTGATTAATTTAGTTGACTAATGCCACATCTTCACTTGCACCCTCTTGGTGTAGCTCTTCCTATCATTTGGTAGTTTTAAAGAGGCTCAAGTGAAAACCACCATTTCAAGCTCTGTGGGCGTCTTCTTGTTGCTTGTCTTGGTTACAGCTTGAGTACTGGAAGACATCCTTTYTGGATGGGAGTGGGGTCACCAGGTAGACTTACAGAATGCATTCTGAAGCATTGCTGAATTATGTGGCCGAGRATCAGCATCTTTGTTCTTTTTTCACCTTTGGAAGTCCTTTAGGACTACCAAGTACTTAATGCTCCCAGTTTATGGATGAGGGATCTGGCTCCCAAATAGCTTTTACTGTGGAGCTGTGTCAGAAGGGACTAAGCTCGCACCTTTGGGCTTTGCTTCCTCGCCAAGGTGACCTCTGAGAGCTCTGGGAAAGTTCCTAGTTGTTTTAGAATGCTCTTACAGTCTTTTCCAGGACAAAATTTCATTTTTTTAGGCTAGTACTGTCATTTTACTCTCTCTTTTTTTTTGTCTYGTCTCACTTTCTAGCTTCTCCATAGATCATAAGTATTTGACTGGGGGGTGGAAGAGTCAAACCAAACCAAATTTATTTTGTCTGTCAAACCTCCTCTTTGTAATATTCTTCTCTATGTAAAAGATGACACTAAATAAATCTCCCGGTTACCTTAGCTGTTCTGCTTAGAGTGACTTTTGCTCAATGATCATTATTTTTTGTTTGGTTGCATTTTATTTTTTTAATGTGTTTTCAAATATATCATCAGATTAGAATATTTATGCAGGAGATCCTCCTTTCATTTGAAGATCTYAGTGCAGATGTGAATTCACATGACCTTTCTCTAACTGTTTGTAGTCATATAGTGCTGCTTTTATTGCTCAGGATACTAGGGAAAGGAGTTGAGAAACAGTCAAGAATGAGGGATGAGCATCCTAATTCATTCTCAAGACAGCACTCGTTTTCCTATTGCAAAATGAGAGGTGGCTTCTATGTTCTTTTCWAAGCAATACTTTTGTGAATACTTCCAAATATCCTTTACTTTGCATTCAGATGCTGTAACTGCTCTTTCCCTCTGGTGTTTATCTTTTCAGGTTTTCTGTTATCTTTGTGATGGACTGAGAAAGTGGGGGGATGGTTGTAAGTGAACTGAAACACATTCTTCCAACTACTGTTCCACTGATGTAATTCCTTTTTCCTTGCATTCTGAAATTCTAGTACAAATTCTTCTATATTATGATGTTTAACTTCAAGGGACTCTTTAAGATCCTTTGTATTTGTAGAGWTCAGGCAAAGAGTATATGGATATGACTGATCATCTGGTCTGAACAGAGTGAACTATTGTCTTTTAATACATAGTTYTTTAACTTATTATTATTATTATTATAACCAAGACCTTGCAGGACTCTCCTCTTCTCTTGCATAATCTTAATTCTATGATTTGAGGTACAGTTCTCTAAAGACTGGGGGAAGTGTGGTTTTTAAGAAATTGTTCGGAGAGCTGACTAATGGCAAAGACTGAATAGAAGGAGTCAGAGCAAAGGTGGGACCATGGGACATCGGTGATTTAATCCTCACTTGGTTTCCAGGAAGGTCATTTTGTGGACAGAGGACTGAACTATTAAATTTTAAGCCCAAACTCAATGAAGGACCTAAATATGAATCTGAATGTGAGCCAACAGTGTCCTTGTGCCAGAGAAGGTCAACTGTATTTTGTATTAATGAAAATGTAGCTGGTAGGTCCAGGGAAGTGATCATCTCTTTCTCTCCTTGTCACTTGTGAGACTGCATATAGACACTGTTCAGTTTTGGGCTGCCCAGTACAAGAAAGAAACTGGAGCAGTCGAGTGAGTCCAGTGRAGATCACCAAGGTGTTCAGGGGGCTGGCGCCTAAGACATGTGAGGAGAGGCAATGAGAGCTCGGTTCGTTCAGCCTGGAAATGAGATGGCTTAGGAGATGTTGTTGTCTACAGCTGCCTAATGGGACAGCGTAGAGGAGATGGAGCCAGACTCCTCTGAGGTGCACAGTGAGAGGAGGAGAGGCAATGTGCAGAAGGTGGAACATGGGAAATTCCAATTTATAGGGAAAAAATTTTCACCTTGATAATGTTTGAAGATTGGAACAGGGTCCCGGAGAGATTTGGAGATTCCCATCCTTGCAGATGCTCAAAACTATACTGGACAAGACCCTGAGCAACCTATTCCAATTAGACCTGCTTTGAAGAGGAGGTCAGATTGGAGATCTTCAGATCAGCCTAATTTATTCTGTGTTTGTCTTATGGTAAGGATGATTTTCAAGGTGTTCTTTCACCTGAATCTTCAGAGATTTCCCTCATGTTCTATAGGAAGATGCTGGTTTTCAGAATTCCTCTGATGGTAACTGTGAAAATTTTCCTTCTTTCCATTGTTCCCTTACGTTATTGAACAGAGTTATTTCTTGAACAGTTATTTCCAGACTGGGAGTTTCAGTTATCTAAGTAGAATTGTAAGCTGAGTGAAACAGCCATTGTCGCAATGATGAGATAGCAGTCAGAAGGTGAGTTATGGAYATGGAAGAGAGGTCTTCTGGAGAGGGACTTGGGAAGTGCTAGTGCAGTGCCAATGATGTGCTTGCTAGTCCACAATATGCAAAATTCCCCCCTGCCCCAAGATCCCAAGTCAAATGATRTTAGTAATGGGGCAGATGTCAGATGTGTCCTATTGAGCTTTTCTCTGAGTTGTGACTGCATTTGAATTTCTAGGTCTAAAAAAAAAGTGTGGTGGGATTCAGTGTTTTCTTTTTTTCCTTTTTTTTCCCCCAACATAAAGAATGATACCAGTTGCTGCACAATGGCAAGCAAAAATCTTAAGAGATACTGTCCTTTCAAGATGTCTCAGTTATCGTGGAGATGAACTGATCTCCAAAAGGTGTTACAACTCAGTTCTGAAATTAGAAGCTGCAAGATTTTCACAGGATTTTAGCATTCTCTTGCAATAACTGATTACGGCTGCTATAACCAAAGGGATTTTATGATGCAAATCCAAACACATGGAGACCTTTGCTCATCTTTAGTAGTCTGCTGTCCAGTTCCATGGTGAAATAAATCTCCTTCTTTATGGAAGAAGCTTTTCTTGGTTGGATTGACAGAACAGGAGCATTTTAGCATGCACCTGTTTTAAAATGGGTTTGGAATATTGGAATAGGAATAACCTGTTTTATTTATTAATAAAAGCTGCTAGTCATCTTCCTGTGACCAAGCCTCATAGTTGGACTATTGCGCATTAAAGGCGAAATAAAAAAGTCCCTTTCTTAGATCTACCAATATCAACAAAATTAAGTGTATTCATGGAGTGCAGAGATCATGTAGTTAGTGCTCATGGCAATCTGACTGTGCTTGTGTCCAGCTGTCATGGTATCTATCCCAGTATGCCCATAATGTGATAGCTCTGTCTGTGCTTCCTTCTGACCTTGGATATTTGATTTTTCTTTTTCTTTTTTTTTTTTTTTTTTTTAAGTACGTGGTCCTCCCTTTCCTTCATCTTTTAACTTCATCTGGGCACATTGGGAAAAGGTGGTATGAACACACAGGTACTGTGTCTTGATTAGATGTTTGGCAGGTCTCTGTTAGCCTTTCCAGTGTCGTTCCACTGATGTGAACTAAGGATCAGAATCTAGGTTATTTATGGGACTTACAAGACAAAATACAGGCTGCTTCGATTCCCCCTCTCTGTGTATGCACAGGCTGCATCGTGGAAGGTGGTGGAATTATCTCTCTTAACAATATAGCCTTTCATCTTTTTCAAACTGTAATATATATATAATCTGACTGGTTGGTTTATTACGGTTTTGTAACTGTCAATTTTTTCTGAAGATTAGMCTGGGAGGAAAAATGCCCCCAGTGTGAGATCTATGAAGGTGTGAAATAGTCTCTGAAGAGAGGCACTGGAAGCACCGTAGCTTGAATTATTGCAAAGMGAGTGGTCCAAAAGGTGAGGAAATATCCCTGGAGTGGGGCATGGCCGTCTCAGCTACCTGGGCAGAATGGATTAGCTCGTGTCGGGGTCTCACTCCTCGGATCCGGATGCTCGTAGGATGGATAGATCCTGCTACGAGGAGAATTCTACGTGACGGAGCCGTTGGTTTTGCAACGTCTTTGAGACATGTTTGCTGTAAAACAGCTTAAGCCTTTATGTGCTGCTGGACTGAGGGTCAGACTGAAGCGTGCGTTTCCATTAGTGGTTTCTCAGTGGTTAATTACTCAGTGGTTAATTTCTGAAATCTCCTATTTTCTTTTTAAGGATTTAATTGGACTCTCTACCAGCATATCCCTGGACTTACCATACTGAAATTCCTTAGTGCTTTCCTACCTTTTTTTCAGGTAGAAAGGTGAGACAGTTTGCTTAATTCTGCATCCCATAGCATAGCTGCATGGGGTACCATGGATTCGCTCGTGCCAGGCAGTTCAGTTGGTGTACACATTAGTCAGGCAATATTTACTCCCTTTCTTAAGAAAACTGCACAGATGAACATCAGTAAGTGTGGTGATACTTTGTTAATCACGCAGCTATTTTTTAATGTGATTTTATGCTCAAAAGCAGTCAACTTGAAAGTAGTAGGCTCACGAGGGTATTTCTGGGTGCCCATTTTCTCATTTCTATGGCTGGAGTGGAGTTGTGCAAGCATTTAAGGGATTGTGTGGAAGGTCTTATGGGTACTGTGTTGGGGCCAGACTGGAGGGACCAAGTGAAGATTGGTACCATACAGCTCTTGGAAGCAAGAGTTGGGGAGTGCTTTCCAACTCCTAAATCTTTCTTGATGAACACCTATCTTTAACTCTATTTTTTTACAGATTCTGTGAACACACACATTATGCTCCCTAAGAGTCTACTCCTGCAAAGGTTCTCAGATTTGTTTCTTTTTTTCCTCCATTTCCTGGAAAAGAATGTCTTTTGGCAGGTAATGGGAAAGTGGGGAAATAAATGGCGCAACAGCAAATTTGGAAGATTCTCCCTATAAATGGTAGGGGGAAATTTTAATGGACATCTTAGTGGCACCTTGGGCTTCATCTGAGGATTTGTACAAATGCATGCAAGAAGCCATGTTTTTAATAGAGTCCAGTCCATTTCTACTTTCTCTAGCAAAGCTAAATATATTGCACAATATCTCTGAGACCTCTTTTTTTTCCTGTGCCGGAGAATTTTCTGTTCTTTATACATTGCTCCACTTTACCACAGAGGGCTTCCTTTGAATCATGCAAGACCTGATTAATCCCTTATTCCCGTATAGATGTGAATCCTGGCTGGATCAGCTCATCGCCGTATTTTAAGCTAATAAATTGAACTCCATACAGGTTATCGCAAGGGGTTCTTCTAGAGAAAATCCTCACTGTGTGAAAAGGTTAATTTTACTTTTTGTGATTATTAAAGAGCTGGGATACCATTTGCAAGAATATGACTGGGGTGCTTTTTATAACCATATCTCCCCGAAAAGTTGTCTGGTTCTCTGTGTTGGTTGATCTCTTATCTGGTACCTTCGCTGTAGAAAGTGCATTGCTGCATTTCAGTGATAACCTTATGCTTATATATCTAAAGCAGTACTTGCTTTAGGTTTCTGTAGTGCCTTTCATCATAGCATCTCCAGCAGCTTTGCAAAAGTACTRGAAAGTAGGTCAGTGTTAGTCTCATTTGTATTATAGACATTGAGTCGTTAGGTTTCTCCTCGACCAATTTTTTTGTTGTTTGCAAGTGGCTCTGGCCGTGGACAAGTTGCTGAATTCACAGCTTCTTCGCGCAGTTATGAACTTCCCCGTCCTTTCCCTTGTGCAATCGTAAACCACTCTGAGCTCTTTGAGAGAAGGCAGGCTGTCATRTAAGCTGGTACCTTAGCTGCGGTGTGTTTAGTTGTTCCCTACAATGTACCTTGATCTCTTGTCTGCAGGATGGTTCAGCACTGGGTAGAGGGAGAATCAGAATAGGAAAAAATTATCTCAAATACAACTAAAGTTAACCCCTTCTCTGTTTTTATTTTGTTTTGTTTTGTTTTGTTTTATTTTATTTTATTTTATTTTATTTTATTTTTTCACCTGCATTTTATTATTATTATTATTTATTTAGGTTATTCAGGAAAGCCCAATATATCCATTATAGGCAGTGGAACAGTGCCAAAGAAAGGGCTGCATCAGTCCCGTTGTAACTCACAAACATTTGTCTAATTCATTGCCTTTTCCCCAGGGCTCCAAATATTATTTTGAACAGTTACCCCAGGAGCTGTCTGCTTCTATCATATTTATTTCAGATGTACCCTTATCCTTTATGAGCAGGCTGCCATTAAATTCAGCTTGCCCCCCACTTCTCTCCACAACCCCCCTGCCCATTTTGCCTCCTGTCTTGCTTGCATATTGCAAGGATCTTCAGCAGAAGAAGCTGAAGAAGAAAGCAGCGGTCGTCTTTCCCTGGAGATCACAAGTGAAATATCAGAAAATAGCCTTCTTATGGTGAATATCATCCCCAAAGGACTGCTATTCTTGAGCATTTCTTCATAAATGATACAGATATTCATGCTAAACCATTGCAAAGTACTGGATGTTTTTCACCTCTCTGGATAATGGGTATGTGTAAGTGGGCTTTGGTTTATTGAGAGGTGAGACCTGCGGTGTGCTCTGCAGTGGTCTTGGGTGAAGAGCTGGAAAGCCATGTTTTTGGCAAATTCAGTCCTTGGCTAGACAAAATACAGGAAGTGCTGCTCTATAGAGTAGTTTTGAGTGGTCCTTGAATAGACAGATAGAGTTGTATGTAATGGTCCAAGGGGCTTTGCTGGGCGCCCAAAAGAAYGATCTCCATGAGCATCTACCCAAGAACTTCACTTCTTCCGCCTAACATGCTCCTAAGCACTCGATTACCCTCTAAAGGAAAGGGAGGAGAGAGTGTTACTACATGTCCAATGAAATTGAGATAATAGACGACTTGTTAGATGAAGATGTCTGGATGAACTTTAAATGTGGATCATGCAGACAGCCCACCCATTTTGCCCTGACCCTAAGGTAATTGCTTGACTCGTCTGGGGAGAACGAGTGGCAGGGGACTGTCTGACTTGAAATCTGGCAGCCAGCCTAGAAATACAAGGCTGGTTCATGAGGTTCTGCTGGAAACCCAACTGTGGTCCATCATGGCAGAAGGCTTGATTAAAAAAAAGGGGGGAGGGGAGGGGAAGTGGAAGATAAAATTAGAACTGTGTCTTGTTGTCTAATGATGCTTATAGGTGCCTCCAGTTCTTTCTCTCTCTCTCTCTCTCTCTTTTTTTTTTTCTTGATTTTCCTGCCTTCTTCCCTCACCTCTGATTAAAGCTTTCATCTGTTTGGATTGGGGCCAGAGGTTTTTGAATTTTTTTTTTTTAATCTGTTTGATATCTACCTTTTACTTCTGGATTCCCTATGAGATCTTTGCAGGTCCACCAGGTTTACATACACGGAAAGAAAGYGGTTCTCACCAGGAAGGGCATGATAGTTGGAGGATGGTGTGGCACAGGTTGCATGAATGGGTTAAAATCAGTGCTTCTGGTTTCCGGCTGTGCCACTAATTATTCTAATGGGCTACCTTAGTGTCTGTAGCCTCTTTTCTCTTCTTTAGCCTGTGTTTGAGGTAGAGAGGAGATCTTTGATTGAGGAGAACTGAGAATTTGAACTTCAGAGAGCTCTGAAATTGCACAGAAAGCTACTTCACAAATACTATGATTTAATATGTTGGTGTGAGCAGCATGGCAAAAGTAGAAAATACCACACCTTGGATTACTTTAGGGACTAATGGGTGTTCATTGCTCTTTGTAGTTATTTCCTGAGTAACTTCTAAGCCTCTTCCTCCTTTCAGTCTAGGAGAGGTCAGGAGTTGGGGAACACTCTTCAGGAAAGATGTGCTTTTCTCTTTCAAGTGGGAATAGCTTGTGATAACACTTTTCAGGAACATGCCTGAGGAGCTATCTGTGGGATCAACACTAACACATGTGCGGTGGTAACACTAGGTAAGTGGCTTGTCTCGTCTCCAAGAGCAAATTCTCATTTTGTCCAATGGGAGTCCATCAGGGTTTCCCTTCTTCAGTGCCTTTCTTTCGTCCACTGGTCTAACTGCAATGCAAGCTTTTTCTGGCAGCAGATTGCTTTAACAGAGGGATAGTAGATTTTCTTGATTTGATCTTTTGCTCGCTAGTTTTGCCTGTGTAGCATTTCTTCTCCTGCCCGTTATCCAGTGTCTTTCTGCGACTGGGTTGGTCAGGGCTGTTCATAGCATTCTTGGAGCTGGRAATGGAAATAACTAGTGAAAGACAGATGTTTCTAGCTTTGGTCTAAACTATCCTTTGGCAGCTCTAGGTCACTGTGTCCAGTTACTTCCAGATTTCTGATCGAAACCACTCTTTTGTTATATGTCACTGTTTGACAGAGCTTCGTTGACTTCCTTTTTCCAAGGAAGGAGCTACACGATCTGGCTTCTCTGATC
The DNA here is from genome assembly GCF_003343005.1 of Rhea americana. Taxonomy (NCBI): domain Eukaryota; kingdom Metazoa; phylum Chordata; class Aves; order Rheiformes; family Rheidae; genus Rhea; species Rhea americana. The sequence goes on along the minus strand of NW_028185484.1, from coordinate 895,407 downwards.
CTGTCTACAGACAGCAGTGAGGCTGAATGCAGAGACCATTTGTGCTCTCTGCCTTGCCTGTATGAGGCTGTCAGCTTATGGGAGAGCTGMTCATCATCTGCCCTTGAAGCATTAAATATACCGGTAGTGTTTATCTTGTTTTTCTTGCCTTTCTTTCTGGACCAGTAACCCCACATTTTGACATGCCTCCATGTTGGGATTGTTTTTTCTTCTGCTTATTAAACTGATGCTTGTGCTTTGTATGTAATCTAGAGGTGCTACAAGGAAAGGTTTACAGTGATGAAAGAACTCAGCTGGAGTAAGAGCTGAAAAATTTATCTCATTCTCCTTCCTCCCACATTCCTCCAAAAAGGCATGGAGGCAGCACTGGAATACTTCCTACATGGAAACAGCCAGGTCTCCCATCAAATTGCGTAGTCATAGATATCAGCTTTCTTTGCTGTTTTGAGTGCCTCCTAGAAAAAGACCTAACCCAAGCTCTATGGCCTCCTTTTTTTTTTTTTTTTTTTTTTTTTTTTTTTCACAGTCAATGAATCCATCCATTCATCCTTCCTTCTCGGGAGCTCTAGATCCCTTTAAAATTTCACATAGTAGATTGGTGGGCGCAAAAAACCTGCTGTCAAGGTATTTTCTGAAAAATACAAAGTAGTATAGAACACAGGCTAAAAAACACTGAAATAAAGAACTCTGAAATGAAGTAGGAAACATCTGCTGCTCTCAGTAAATTTTGGTATAGGTCCCTGTTGCCTGTAAATAGTTGTATGCCATTGCTTGCAGCGAGGTTGGAAAGTTGGGCTCTAAATGCATTCCTGAGAAGCAATCTGTTTTATTTTCTGGCCAAAAGATGTCAATGTCTATTCCATTTTTGGTCCATTTSTGCTGTTCCTAGAAGGAGTGATGATGTGTTAATTCCCAGAACATGCACTTGCTGAGGATTGCAAAGGCGTGACATCTACTTAGGCATCAAAATGTCCCTGTTAAGCAATAAAATGTTCTTTGTTTGGATGTGAATATTAAAATCAGTCTTTTTCTCCCTCTTCCCCTAAGATCAAAGTGCTTCAGAGATTTACAGAGCTCTRCACAACTACCGCTCTGTTCTTTAATTTGAATGATAAATAACTAAATCTAGATAAATTTGCTTTTTAGTATCACAGAGTTGTAGTTGCCTTTGAGGTGGGACATATCAATAAAAGTCAATAACCCTTGTAATTATATCCAATCCCTTTGGAAGCAGAATGAGTGAAAATAGGAAAAGAGAAAGTGAAATATCCAGCCTGTTTTGAGAGATGTGGTAGGTGGCTGCTGTCCATCCTTTGTGTGCAGTTACTGTCTTGGACGTTAATAATTCATGATGGTACTTCTGAGCAACAAGTCTAATACAGTTTCTTAATTAATGTAGTAATATGTGTGAAGGTCAACAGTGCTACACAGGAAACAATATAGATCATGCCATTTCAAAGCACTGCAAGATTGGGTTGCAAACAACAAAACACATTTATTTCTTGAAAAATAATCGTCATCTTTGCAGGCATAGGAGGGCAGTGCCTGTGGGAAACTCTGTCCATGGCAAACTTGCTGTTGTAAAAACTCAGCACTTGTTTTAAAATACATAATTCTGTACCAAAAAGCTATTGCTCTCAAGTAGTTCCAAAGCTGATTTTTCTTTTTTCTGTTTTAAATCAATTAGCAGAATAAAAATGTCACAGCTATATATAGGCTGTAGAAACTCAACGTTAGCTTTCAACAGGGTGTTCTAGGAGAACACAGCTAGGGACGGAGCTGGTGAAGGAGGTGGCTGGGGATGGAGCTGCCTGCTGGGAACAGCCATATCCAGCCTTTGATTATTATCTTTTTGTTGTTGTTGTTTTACCGTATTAAGTCTGGGGGAAGGGAGAGATGGGGAGATCCATGCTTGGGTTGCCTGAATGTCTTTGGAGTTGTCCTTTTCCAGAGCACACACACTCAGCCCAAAGGGACACTTCGGGGCTGGATGAGTGTGTAGCGCTCATCTTGCCATTTCGTCTTTGCTTTTTAATCCCTATTCTGGAAGATTTGTTATACAATTCAGCGCGGTAGCTTTTCGACAGCATGTGCCATTTTCCTCCTGCCAATAATCCACATATTTTACTCTTTTTACCCRACTCCTCCTGTCCCTGGTATTTGCCCATAGCAGGATTTGCACCCCTGCTCCTGACCAAAGCGAAGGCCAACTCTCTTTTATATGCTGGCTCAGCAGAGTTGTCTTCCTGCTAGTCCATCTCTGAAGTAATTGCACAGCGCTTTGCAGAGTGTCAAGCCTCCGTGTGGTATGTTAAATCTTCCTTGCTTGCYGTTAAAGAGACTGTTGCTGGGCTCATCTCGCTGGCTGACTGTCGTCGGRAGCAAAGCTGGACAGGCATGGGATACTCTTGCGACTCGATGCGGGACTTGTCTGTGGAGAAGCCAGTGCTGGCAGTGAGCAGTTAGGATTTAGCTTCTCTGCAGACCTGATCGGGGGAGCCGGTTATTCCTGAAAARGAGGAAGGGAGGAGGAACCCGTATTTAGTGAACGTAGAGAGAAAGCAAGGCGATGGTGCGGGGCGGTGGGAGGCTCTGTAGTGCAGCCTTATCCTGCTGCTCTGGACTGAGCAGGTGATTAAAGCTGGGGTGTTGAGATGTTGCAGCACCAAGACCTGGATTWTATGGGGACACCAAGGCAGAGGCCAATTCCTGTGTCCACATAAGTAACTCCCCCCTCCCCCCCCTTTTTTTATTTTTTTCTCCAAGACCTCTTCTTTGCCTCCCAAGAGCAGCGTTTGCTTGGCAGTGTTTCAGAGGCAGAAATACGCAGATGTGATTTCACATCTGGAGAGCTCCGTAATTGTGTGTTTGCATAATTCAATTTCATTTGCACCGAAAATGTGATTGTCAGTCTGCGYGTGTTCATGCGGTTGTGATTTCTGTGGAAGAAGTCAGATCGGTAGTGGATAAACCTTTTTTTTTTTTTTTCCTCCCTCTTTTTCTTTTTCTGTTGGCACTGGTGACTTTCTGCCTTGGAGACCCCACTCTGGAACCTGTCCCCCTGTCACACTGGCCCAGTCTCTTTTCACTTTTTCTATATTTAAAAAGGAGGGAAGTATACAAAAATGAGAAATAAGTAAAAAAYTGTGCTGAGAAGAAGCCAACTCTTATACACAACAGGTAGGATTAAAGTGCATCTGCCCTTTAGGTCCTCTGCACTCTGCAGCATAGTTTCTTTCATCCCAAAGGCTCTATCCAAAATGAGTGGATGACTTTGACTGAAGGTTGCCATCAATGCAGTACAAGCAATAAAGCAAAGATTTAAACTACTTGATAATATTTATCTTCCCCYCTCCCAGTCCTAGGCTGACATATCTACGTATTTTGTGTTGTGTGATGAGCAAGAGGGCATGCTCTGTGAAGTAGTTCCTTGCTAAAAGGAGAATAATTTACAGGATGGGAATATGTTCATGCTTCTGCCATTTAAGGCTATCCTACCATCCCCAAAAAATCTTGCCACACTAGTACCCCAGCCCAACAACAACAAAAACACTTGTAGTTTTGCAGCCCGAAGTCTGAAGCGGGCTTCATCCGTTCCTTAGGGAATCATGAATTTGCTATTCTGATTTTGAAGTTTCTCTTGCATCAGAAGCCTTGTTTCCTGTGACACAAARGAGAAGTGGAATCCAATCGGAGAAAAGAAAAAAAAAGAAAAAGTATTTTAATTTGTATATTTAACCGATAGAATTGATTTCTCTGGAGGAATCTCTCTTGGGGGGTTGTTACACACCTACTTTCCTTAACTCTCTTCTGTCTGTGGATGTTAACTTGTATCAAGTGTTTTATTTCCATCTTTCCTCTGGTATTTCCGGGCTGATTGCCAAAATGACCGTGACTTGTCCAAGGTTATGTGGCAGGGCAGTAATAATGCCAGGCATTAGCTACTGACAGTCTAAAACAAAGAGTTGGATGCRTTCAAAGGAGGATAAAAGGACACATTTCACATTAATCTTACTGCTGGTGGAAGAGGATGCCTTCAAATGGGTAACCATGGTCACTTTTCCAAGGCAGAGTCCTCAATCCCGGTTGCTGCAAGGGAGTGTCCCCTATCTGCTCTGCGGTCTGCAGAAGACCCGGAGTCCACAGCTAGTGGACATACCTCACCCGCAGCTGGACCTGGGGCGCCGGAGAATTTCTTCTGTGGACTTGGCCTGACAAAATGCTACATTGTTCCTGGTTTTAGGGGATAGTTCTGCATCTTCCAGCTGTAGAATGTTCTTTTAAAAAGCGGCRGATTAAAACTTACCAAATCCTACTGCATCAAGTATTTGATTTATCTTGTTCTTCCCTTTCTGAATCCCCATTGGTTGTGGAACATCTCCTGTCTTTTTCTTCCTTTCTTTTCTCCTTGCAGTAAAGTTAGTCTCCTCTGATGCTACAGCTGGTCTTGACTGTACAAACTGCTCTTTGGCTGAAAGAGCACAGGATGAGGCATTTACTTTGCAGCCAGTCACTCCTGCTCACTCATCTGGAGAGAGTTAGCTGTTGACCCATGGGAAGTCATTTACTTTCCTAATGGAGCGGACGTGGCCGAGTCTTAATACTGCTGGCCCCAAAAGAGAAGATTTGGGGTTGAGACTGAGCAGCGCATCTCCTGCATGGTGTTGCTTTTCAGGCACTTTTTTGGCTGTTTTCCTGGGCTTGGTCATGTTTCCACCTTGGCTTTCCTGTCATGGAGCCTGATTTGGTTTCTGGTTGCTGCATCCAGTTTTAAAAGCATTAAGCTGCAAAAATACCACCAACTGTCTCATTCTGAGGAGCTGTGGATGGCAAYCCCGTGCCCTTGAATTAAACCGCATCAGGGTGAAAGTGGCTAGAAACAGAGATGAAGGTCAGAGGGGACAAGATCCATCTGAAGGACCAAGTGCATTGGTCAGCCTCACATCCCTATTGCGATGCCTACAAAAACCCTGTGCACCTAAACAGCTGATGCCCTCAAATTACTGCCTGAAACACTCAATAGTCGTGCCTGGCTGTTCCCCTGTGTGGTGTCATTTMCGTGGAGGTGTCACTTGTCTCTTCTTTCTGAGCTGACTGCTAACTTCTTTGGAAAATGAAATGTCTTCARTGTCTGCACGGCATCCAACACAAAGGGGCTGAGAACTTAGTTAATTAGCTTAATTCTKGAGGAACTCTAGTTACTTCCTGCAATTTAGGCACTAAGAAAGTGATGATGATTGATGAGCTATGTTAACCCAGAGAATTTTGTTGTTCGAGTCAAAATAGAGGAGCTATAAGGAGAGGTTGCCTGAGTGGAGTTGACCCATGCTGATGATGCAGAGCATGAGTTAGAAGGATTTTTCTATTTTGAACTTGGTTATTCCCAACTTTCTCCAAAAATTCCTCCAAACTCATACTGTGCTATATTCATGAGCAGTTCACCTCTGCTAGCAKGTGTCTTCAAACAGAAACATTTTGCTTCAAAATGTGGGTAATGCCATACACTTTTTTTGCCCAGCTGCACAGACAGGAATTGCAGTTCTTGATTGCTCTTGACCTCACGTTGGGATGTGCTTTGCTGTTTCCTGAACTTAGCTGCTATTATGGACAAWCCTGCTGGTAAATGAGTTTGGGAGRCTGTTGCAGAAGGCATGGTGGTAGGAAGCCCTACCTTACTAGGGAACAGCCCTTGGGTGGTTGCAGGGAGGGCTTACAAATTCTCTCCTGGTCTTGCTCTTTCTTGTCAGGGAATTGCTCGTGCGTGAATTTTTATTTTCCTCAAAGTTCATTTAAGACTTTACTGGAGTGTCCCTTTAGCTGTAACCTTTAAAAATGTCATTTAAAGGATGGCGGTAGTCAGGAAAGTGTCRCTATGGAAGCAACAGGGTGGCACGCGATTGAGGATTGCTTCCTTCTCCCTCTCCAAGCACGCTCAGGTCGTGCAACGAACGAAAAATCTGAATTTATTTATTTATTCATCCCCTCCYCCCCCTCCAAAACATTGATGCTCCACATTCACCCAGGAATTTGCAGAAGAATTTTCTATTTCTGGGTCATGCTCATGATGAGGATTTTGTAGGCAGGACCGAGCTTGACACTTCTTCTGATGAAGCGCAAGGCAAAACAGGCTCCCGTCTCCGTGCTCTGTGTAGCAGCGCTCGCTTTTGCTGTGCCAACAGGAGCCAGTGCTTGTTTTCTGTCGAGAAAGTTAATGATTGTGAGTAAGAGCAGGCAGATGCATTTGGTAAATGATGTTTTATGTAGTCTGGTTTTCCCTGCTAGAACCTGCCTGAGCCTGAAGGCCACGGTGATTGTGGATGTCCAGCACTACAGCCCCATTATTTGAGCCCTGAATAACTCACTTTTGCAGGAAAAAAAAAAAACTTGCCATGCTTATGAAATTAGAGCGCTGCTGTGCTGCTCCTATGTCACGCTTGGCCAGCAGGTGAAGTGTTCTCCAACTTGCTGTCCACTCGGCATAAGCTGTGCAGGGTGAGGCAGGCAGCTGCTGCCCCAGTGCTGAAGATGCTTTGGGCTGGAGTAGTGCTGTCTGGAATAGCAGGATTTATTTAAGCCAGACGTGTGCTKCTGAGGACCTGATCTTTCTGTCCTCCTCCTCCTCTGCGGCGCTGTAATAAATTGGCTTAGGTGTTATAATTGTGTTATGATTCCCTTCTACATCGTTCCTGCCAAGATTTTGGGGGAGAATGGAAAATCTCCTTGCAACCAACATGTGAAAAAAAGACTTTACAGATGCAGCCCACAAATGGAGTAAGAAGAAGAGTAGAGATGTTCTACCAGCTCTCCCTGAGTTGAGCATCCTGGATGAATGAGGATGTGCATTGACTGCTGAACCTTCTGCTATCAGTATACAAGGCGTTAAGCTAAACAGGTTCTACAGAAAATTAAGAAAACACGTGAATATTTACATGCATTTTTTGTTTTATCTCACCCACTTTGTTGATTTTAATCCACTTTTTGGTGCTGCTTGGTCTTTCTCTACAGCATGTTCTCCTGTGAAGCTCCACGCGAGGCAGTGCACGTTCAGCTTGGAGGTGTAGCTGGGAGACTAATTGGTGCCCAAATAAATTGCACGTAATTGCTCTGTGCGGCCCGAGTGGCTGGCAATACAAMCTTCCCTTATTTTAGTGGCTTGTTTACTGTTTTTTTTTCTTTCTTCTCTTTTTTTCCCAGTCAAATACAGGGAAATAAGGCTCTGGAAGTGCTCCGGTGAACCTGAGCAAACCCCGGCACATTCCCTAGCAGCGGGAAACAGCTGTGTTTGCCTGCAGCTGCCACATTTTGGGAATGCTCCGCAGGCAACAGTATGGGTTGTTTTGTTGCTTCTGTCTCATCATCATCTTTTTAATTAATGCAGTAAAGGTCCCAGATAGTGTTTCCCCCCCCCTTCCCATCTGTAAATATATAATTCAAATATATAATGAAAGCTTGAGGCACTGAAAAATGCCCTAACGAACGGGATGGCAGCCAGGTCAGGGAACAGCGTTGGCTCTCTTACAAGATCCTTTYCAGCTTTGGTCCCTCACCTGCTATGGACAGCACCTGTAAGAAACTGCTGCTGCAGTGTGCTGATTCTAACTCAGAATAATCTTTAATAATCCCCGTCACTGTGTATTTATACGGCGCTTTTCATCTGGCAGCGCTGTGTAATTCTCCCATTACATACAGAAACAGCAATTGTGTCAGGGGAAGAAACAAAACACCAAAAGCTGGATTTTCTTTCTAATTAAGGTTTCTAACCTTAATTATGGCAAGCTGTTCGTCCAGCAAACTTTTTTTTTTTTTTGTCCTTCAGGAGGAAATACATCGGCAGCATTTTCACCTCATTGAAAGACATGAAAATGAAGCCCCAGACATTTTGTTCTTGTTTGCTAATGCAGAGAAATAGCGATTCAAAGTATGAATAATGTAAAARGGATGCGGTAGTTTATGGGCAAAGTGAACCAGTTCTGCTCACTGAAGCAGTCTGAAAGTTCACTCAGAAAAAAACAACCCCGCCCACCTTTTAGCATGACCAAACTATGAAAAATGTGTTTGGATATTATTTTTAATAAAAGGCTTGACATTTTGGAGCTCCTGGATGGCCAGATGGGAGTCCATGGCATAGGCAGAGAGACTGTAAAATGGAGCCATCCTCTAACAGAAAATAATATTAGAGATCTTCCATTCTGAAGTTCTGGAGTGATTCTTGTGGAAATGACGTGGAGAGAATTTGGCTTTTCTGATATACAGTAGTTACTGCAGCTTTCCACCAAAGTGCAACTTTCCCTGGAGTGTGACTGAGTAGAACAATAAATACACAGAAATGCTAAAGTTTTGTAAACCATGAATTCGTTGAATATGCTGAAGTTTGTGATGTTTGTAGGGACAAAGAAGAGAGGGAGAAAACTGTGATAATCTCTAACGTTTCCCTTTTGAAGGCAGRAGGAGGAGGTAGATGGTTCTATTTTCTTTTTTCTTTTTTTTATTCTCTTTCTAATTTGATTTAACCCATCCTTGTCTCTGTTTTCTCAAGGGCAGTAGTTTGTGTGCAGTCTTCCGGTTCATTTTGCTGCTTGGGAAGTGGTTTGTGTCTCTGAGTATCTTTAGCGAGTACGGAGCTGAGTTTGGAGCTGCTCAGCACACATTAATTACAGCGGCAAACTGAGACTAGTTGGCTTTTCTGGGGCATTGTGATTTCAGTTAGTGTGTTTCTGAGATTTAAAATACACGCTTTAGATGAACTTGTTTCCACAGTGATCCTCTGTTTTCAGGGGCATTAAATGGTGGGAAAGAACTAATTTTTATGCATTTGTTTAATTATTTGAACTTCTGCAAATGAACGTGGTTTTGCATCAAATGCTGTTGCAAACAGCATTTTGATGGGGTGCAGCTTCATGATAGGTATTTCTGTTAAATCCTTTTCTTCCTCCTCTGCTCTCTGAGCGTGGTGGCTCTCATGCAGGCAGTGGTCTTCTGCAGGTTGGGCTGCAAATGGTTGAGAGGTCACCAATATCTTTAGAGAGAAGTGTAGGGAGCAGATAAATATCACCCAGAGGATTTCCCTTCTGCTTTTCTCTTTCCCTTGCTYTTCTTTCTCTTTTTTTGTCTTCTCCATCTGCTAGTGGTGGAAGGCAAAGGCTAGACAGACGTGTGGGTAGAAGATGCTGCTCCCACGGCTGTAGGAAAGAGCCGTGTGTTGCGCTTTTAGCCCCCAGAGCCGCACTGCCTTTGCTCTTTAGCATATTGGCACAGCAGAGAGCTAAGGATGCTGCCTGTTGTGATGCCTTTGGTTTGCTCTACTGTCCTCTTCCAGATCGAAACACGTAATCTTTTGTAGGGGGTTGTTCTGCAGCCAGCAGCCGTGTCCGGACAACTGGAGCTCCTTGCTGTTCCATCAACAGCTGTTTTTATTTTTTTTTTGCATGCCCTTCTTCATCAGCCTCCTCCTTCCCATCATCTCATCTCCTGATAAAAATGAAGAGCTGCTTAAAATTTAAAGATCTGTCTGTCACACTGTGCACAGGGGCTAAATGCAACGAGCAAGAGGAATGGAGAAGTCTATTTATAAGAAGGAATCTGATACTGCTGTCATTACTGCAGCCAAGTTGGGTGATTCACCTGATGAGGATGTTAAAACCACTGGCACTAACCTGCTTAACAGAGAATGGGCCGAGAAGAGGTTAGTGGAAGGTAGTGTGCATCAGGGAAGTTGACACTCCTTATGAGGTTGAGCTGAGAACTGCAAGATCTTGAGTGCTGCAGGTCACTTTTAACAGTTAACCCTTTCTCTTAGTGCTTTTTCCCACCTGGAGATTACCGGGGATGCAGAAATCAAAGCCAGTTATACATGTTGTTCATAGTTTAAAATAAAAAGGAAAAGCCTCTCATCTTCTTGTAGTCGATAGTAAAGCTCACTAGTTTCTGCAGACTACAGGCTACCATGTTTCGGTAGAGAAAATGTGTTACAGCCCACACAAGGTAATTATGGGTCTCCTTATGCTAAGTAAATAATCTAGGAAAGATATGGATAAATAATCTAGGAAAGATATAGTTAAATAATCTAGGATAAGTTTATCCAGTAATGTGGGTACAAGGAAAGAAGAGGAAGGTAGCATGTTGGAACAGGGAAATGGTAAAGTAGATGTGTGTACCTTAATCCTGACCAGCAGGACAAGCTGCTGAGGAAACTTAATGGATTCACTAACACCTGATGCTTTTGGGTTGAGACTAGATCTCTTCTTCTTTGGAAGATGCCCTGTGTTCACACACATGCGTCACAGGGTTGTCCAGTGGGGGACTGGACAACCTTTGAATGGACCATGCTGCAGAAGAAAGCAAAGTAAACCATCTGATTTAAGCTTAACTTTATGAAAGCATGGAGTGAAATTTCCCAGTTCACTGTACAAAAGGAAGTTGTGGTCAAATGCTAATTGGCTGCATATAGCCAGAATGACAATTAAATGACCTATTAAATATCTTTCTGGTTTTAAGAATCCAAAGTAGTAGGATTTTAATCTCTTGCCAGTCAAAAACTGTACATGTGCGTGAGTTTGTATTACTGCCCATATCATAATGTAAAGGTAAACATATCAGAATGTGCAGGTAAATAAAAGAAGATGGATGAATCTGAATTGGAGCCACTTCCAGTGGAGTAGGTCTGAGTAGCTAACTTTTTGCCCATTAATAGTCAATATCAAAGCTCTGGCAAGTGTAGAACTGTGGATTTTTTGAATCTTTGCTGAGTTGATTGCTTCAGCTTTCCAAGAGGATGTTGGGGATCCTAGGTGCTGTATAAACATAGGAGAAAAATGCAGCTCTTATGTAAAACAGCATGCATCCTAATCGTGAGGTGATGGAAGGAGGGTGGTGGACCAGAAACATGAGGTGTAGAGGTCAGCCTGATGCATATTGGTCTTCGCAGAGTCCTGGCCTAGCAGTTACTGAGATTCTATAAACTAGGGTTTATAGAAAAAGAAAATTTTGATGAGTACAGTGTGGAGATCTTGTAGATGGGTTGACTTTTTCTCCTAGAGCGTTGTTCTTCCCTAGCTGGATTAGGCCCTTTTCCAGGAAATCCAGAGCCCTGGTTTGCATTCATTTGTTCATTTGGATCCACAAGGCTAAAATTTCTCTCTATTTTTGATGTCTTCTGGGACCTTCAAACCCCCTCACTTCCTCAGACCTCTTTCAAGCCATTGCTTTTTTATTGAATAGCCTGGTGAAATCGCTTCTGGGGCAGCAGGTCAAAGTATAAAACAGGTAAGATCAGCCCATCATTTTATACGTCACCTTTTGGGCTCCCAATATGCCATAGTACAGAGCAATGAGGTAGAAGCTGTTAGGCCAAAAAACAGAGCAACAGCGTTCAAGTTGGGTGCTGGAATGTTGCTCTTGACTTGGGCACTGGGATGGTTTGCTTTGACAAAAGGGACCTTGTGGGCTCCAAGGCCATCTCTGATGCCATCAGACTTCCAATGACATGTTCATAGAATCATAGAATCAGTAAGGTTGGAAGGCACCTCTGGAGATCATCTAGTCCATCCTCCCTGCTCAGCAGGGTCACCTAGAGCATGTTAGACAGGGTTGCATCCAGGTGGACCTTGAAGATCTCCAGAGAAGGAGACTCCACAACCTCTCTGGGCAACCTCTTCCAGTGCTCTGTCACTCTCACAGGGAAGAAATTCCCCCTCACGGTCAGGCGGAACTTCCTGTGCTTCAATTTCTGCCCATTGCCTCTTGTCCTGTCACACACGGCAACTGAAAAGAGTTTGTCCCCGTCCCCTTGACACCCTCCCTTCAGGTACTTGTACACATTGATCAGATCCCCCCTCAGGCTTCTCTTCCCCAGGCTGAAGAGGCCCAGCTCTCGCAGCCGTTCCTCGTAGGGCAGGTGCTCCAGCCCTTTGATCATCTTTGTAGCCCTACGCTGGACTCTCTCCAGTAGCTGCATGTCTCTCTTGTCCTGGGGAGGCCAGAAGTGGACACAGTACTCGAGATGAGGCCTTATCAGGGCTGAGTAGAGGGGCAGGATTAGCTCCCTCGACCTGCTGGCAACMYTCTTCCCAATGCCCCCCAGGATGTCATCGGCCTTCTTGGCCACAAGGGCACATTGCTGGCTCATGGTGAAGCTGTCCTCTACCAGCACTCCCAGGTCCTTCTCTGCACAGCTGCTCTCCACAAGGTCAGACCCCAGCTTGTACTGGTGCCTAGGGTTATTTCTCGCTAGGTGCAGGACTCTGCACTTGCCCTTGTGGAACCTCAGGAGATTCCTCTCTGCCCAGCTCTCCAGCTTGTCCAGGTCTCTCTGAATGGCAGCACAGCCCTCAGGTGTGTCAGCCACTCCTCCCAGCTTGGTATCATCAGGCAACTTGCTGAGGAGGCACTCTGTCCCCTCATCCAGGTCATTGATGAAGAAGTTGAACAGGATGGGACCCAGTGCTGAGCCCTGGGGGATGCCACTAGCCACAGGCCTCCAACAAGACTCTGCGCCACTGATGACAACTCTCTGAGGTCTGCCTTTCAGACAGTTCTCAATCCACCTCACTGTCCACTCGTCTAACCCACACCTCCTGGGCTTCTCTAGGAGGATGTTATGGGAGACAGTGTCAAAAGCCTTGTTGAAGTCAAGGTACACAACGTCTGCTGCTCTCCCCTCATCTACTCAGCCAGTCGTTCCATCCGAGAAGGCTATCAGGTTGGTTAAGCAGGATTTCCCTTTGGTGAATCCATGCTGGCTACTCCTGATCACCTTCTTTTCCTCCATATGTCTGCAGATAACGTCCAGAAAGAGCTGTTCCATCCCCTTTGCAGGGAAGGAGGTGAGGCTGACAGGCGTATAGTTGCCTGGGTCCTCCTTCTTGCCCTTCTTGAAGACTGGAGTGACATTGGCTTTCTTTCTGTCCTCAGGCACCTCTCCAGTTCTCCAGGACCTTTCAAAGATGATGGAGAGTGGCCTGGCAACAACATCCACCAGCTCCCTCAGCACCCATGGGTGCATAGCGTCTGGGCCCATGGATTTGTGGATGTCTGGCCTGCCCAGAAGGTTTCTAATCCTATCTTCCTCAACCAAAGGAAAGTCTTCCCTTCTCTGGACTTTCTCCCTCACATCCAGGCTGCAGGATTCCTGAGGGCTGCCCTTAGCAGTGAAGACTGAAGCAGAGGCGGCATTCAGTAATTCTGCCTTCTCTGTATCCTTCATCACCAGGGCCCCCGCCCCATTCAGTAGCGGGCCCACATTTTCCCTAGTCCTCCTCTTGCTGCTGATGTATTTGAAGAAGCTCTTCCTGTTGTCCTTGACATCTCTTGCCAGACTCAATTCCAGCTGGGCCTTAGCCTTCCTCGCAGCATCTCCACATACTCTGACTGCATTCCTATAGTTCTACCAAATAGCCTGTCCCCTCTTCCACATTCTGTGTATTTTCCTCTTCTGTCTGAATTTGGCCAGGAGCTCCTTGCTCACCCAGGCAGGTCTCCTGCCCCTTTTGCTGCACTTCTTACTCATAGGGAAGCACTGCTCTTGAGCTTGGAGGAAGTGATGTTTGAATAGTAGCCAGGTCTGCTGGACCCCCCTTCCTTCTAGGGCCTTAACCCATGAGATTCCTCCAAGTAGGTCTCTGAAGAGCCCAAAGTCCGCTCTCCTGAAGTCCAGGGTTGCAATCCTGCTTGTTGCCTTACTTCTTTCCTGCAGGATCCTGAACTCCACCATCTCGTGGTCACTGCAGCCAAGGCTGCCCCCAACCTTCACATCTCTAACCAGTCCCCCTCTCTTGGTAAGGACGAGGTCCAGCAGGACACCCTTCCTTGTGGACTCCTCCACCGTTTGTGACATTACAGGAGCCTCCTGGACTGTTTGTGCCCTGCTGTGTAGTCYTTCCAGCAGATGTCAGGTTGGTTGAAGTCCCCCATGAGAACCAGGGCCTGTGATCTTGAGGCTACCTCCAGCTGTCTATAGAAGGCCTCATCAACTTTCTCTTCCTGGTCAGGGGGCCTGCAGTAGACACCCACAACAGTGTCCCTGGTGCTAGCCTGCCCTTTGATCTTTACCCATAAGCTCTTAACTGCCTCCTTCTCCTCCCTGCCTAGGCAGAGCTCGATGCATTCCAGTTGCTCTCTCACATGAAGAGCAACTCCACCACCTCACCTTCCTGGCCTGTCTTTCCTAAAAAGCACATATCCATCCATGACAGCATTCCAGTCACGTTGTTCACCAGCAGACCACATATTCTGTGTCTCACTTTTAGATTTTTTATTATCATCAGCATGTTTTCAAATCTTTCTTTTACTGTCTGTATCTTCCTGTGAGAGTGGGGAGGGGAACCAGGTTTATAGGTGTCTTCGTAGAAATTGTCACTGACATGGTTCAGTGGCTTGGCCCATGGATTAAGACTCAGGAGATCTATWTTTGTTTCTGGCTTTGTTCCTGATCTGTTGGGAGTTTCGGGGCCTCGGACACAACTGGGAAATAACTACGAGGACCCTTAAAATTGGAGAGTGCGTGATGGAGGAAAGAGGTTGATATGTACATGTGAAGGGAAGAAATAGAGAGGTTTCCTTAGATGAGAACCAGACCTCTGACCGTGATGATGGAAGACAATGAGAGGAGAGATGTGAAAAGGCTTTTTTTTATATTTATTTTTTATTTTTTAACCTAGAAATGGGAAGTTCAGTGAGGAGGCCAGTGGTGACACTAGGTGTGGTGGGAGTGAGTCAGAGATGGATTTGGCACTGGAAGAATCTCACCGATGGGAGGTCAGACCTATCTGCGGTGCACTGCTTCATGCATCGTGAACCAGCTTAACTTCCCTCTCTGATTCCTGCCCCTGCACCCATAGGTGCTTTGCTGGCCCTGGGGCTGGTGGGTGAGCTTGGATTAGCCACAAAGTTGACCTCAGAGCTGGTTAGGGTTTAGCTGGTGGTAGCTCCTATGCAAAACCTTCTATGTCTCTGTGATGCTTGAAAATACTTGGTAGGTACCTTTATGTCTAGAGATACGGAAAAAGTGACACGCTAGTTCTTTACCTCCTCTTTTTGCTTCCCTAGTAAATTCAGACCCTGTGTAAGAACATCTCTGACTCCTTTTTCGGTCCCAGAGCTGCTGTAATGAAGAAGAACAGCAATCATTTCAAGCAGTGCTCGAACACAGAATCTGTCATTCCAAATTCTCCAAGTTCCTGTATGGGTAAATCCTCTGGTCTAATGCATCTTTTTTTCTTTTTCTTTTTTTCTTCTCTCCCTCCATCCTCCCCTCGCCTCCCCAGTGCTGTGTTTGCTGTACTAGGTAATATTAAGGACCTTATATATGCTGGTGTAACAGATTTTTGTTTTTGTAGTTACATTTTCCTGGGGAAAAAAAAAAAAAAAAACACCATGGCAGATGAGACACCAAGAATATTGTAAACTTGAATGTTGTACAAAGACAAGAAAGATGCTGTGTTTGTAGTATAATTCAGGTAGAGCAGCACTAATGCAAACTTGAACATGCCTTTTTTTTTCTTTTTTGCATAAGGCATTCTGTTCCAAAAATAATAAAAAAAAAATCCAAACAACAACAGAAAAAAAAAATACAGCCCATATCTCAGTATTTCGTGGAGAAGGGGAAGGATGCAATTTGTCTGTATAATTCGAACATTTTCACGAAGRTAGACACAGGGGTAGATTGTAAACAGCTACTGAGGAAGAGAATAATTTCTTTTTTATGGACTTTGAATAAAATAACTTGCTTGTTGGTAGGAATTGCTRTTGACTCTCATCGCTGGTTTTAGACAGACCTCCAGAAGAGAGATTACTGATCCTGCGAGCACGGATGGAAAAATCCTTCATGCTCAGTGGCAAGAACTTTTCTCCTGGACTCATGAGGCATAAGCTACCATTCTCTGCTGAATGTGTTGTAGCTTTGGGTTTTTTTTTTTTTTTTTTAAACTCTCTTTGCTGCCATGAGAACCTAGAATGACTTTCTGAATTTAAATGAATAAGAAACCTATGCTGGAAGATGGCATATGTGCTTTGTGTAATGTTCAGTTTTGTAGGTTAGTAGTGTTTTTTTGTGTGGTTTTTTTTAATGCATTTCCTAATGGCCAAACAAAWTGACAGGAAAGATTGTCTCAGTTTTGGCAATTTTATATCGCAAGAAGGATGGTGTCATGATGAAAATCCTGGTGCCTTTCTCTTTCCTAGCAGCAAAGGCTTTGCAAAAGTCCCTTCTGCTTTGTATTTTTGTTTGCTTCTTCTGGAGCTGGTTATGGAACAGCTCTATCCCACTTGCACCTAGGGGAAGTGRTGATTTTGCAAGAGGAGAAAGCACTGACAATTGCCCTCTCCAAATAATTTGTTTGAAAGAGGATTTTGCTTGGCCACCTTTCCACGCTGGAGTATGCTGAGCACCCAAGGCTCCTGCTCTTGCTGGCTTGGATGGCTGGAAATCCTAACACCAGATTTAAAGAGCATCACAAAAGGGAGCTTGGAGATAGCACTAGAAAAACGAGATATAGGTAAGGAAACAAGTGGTAACCTCTTAAAGATTTCCACTTTCTTTGTCATTGACAATAAAAACTTCCGAGAGCTAGACAGTCGTAGACACGCGCCATTCRTCTACAGCGTCAAGGATGCGTCAGGTGCTGAACCCATTGAAAACTGCCAATTTTCCCTTAGGATATTTTATTTTTACTGCAATGTGAGGAAACTTGTATAAAATTTCCTCTTTGTGTGTTTTGCACTGAAATATCTTAAAGTTCTTTTTTTTAATTAAAAGAAAAAAGAAAAAAAAACCCTTTTCTCTTAACTACAATCAATCAGCCTAGCACTCTGTAAAGAGAACTGAGGAAATGCTGGGAGGGAGGGTGGGGGGACTTGATCCAAAAAAAATTGTTTGTGACCCAAATCCATTTGTTTCATGCAAAATAATGTTTAACTACGAGAAAATAATCAAGTTAGCTCAGCTGTAATCAGGAACATCAGTGGCATAATCACATTCGTGGAGCTAAGTTTGTTAAAATAGCGCAGCGATGCTAATGAAGATCCTAYGAGGCACTTCACAGGCACGGAAAGGCTGAGTGACATTTTTAAGCTTCTCTAGATCTTTTCTCTCTCTTTCTTTCTCTCTCTCTCTCTTTTTTTTTTTTAATTTTTCCCCAAAAGTCCACAGAGGAACTTGTGTASCTTGCACGAGTGTAAGTACGTGCTGAACCTTACCACTGAATGTAGCTGCAGTGATTGCGGTGGYGGCCGGGAAACGGATTATCAAGCCAGAAGGAATCACTCTCATTATCTAGTCTGACCTTTTATGTAGCAAATACCGTAAGTTTTCCTTTTTTTTCCTTTCAATTATTTCTAGCTGAACTAAAGCAATCTTTAYGTGGGGGAGAGAAATCTAAACCTAGCTTATCTTTCTTTTTTCTTTTTTTTTAATCTCTAATAAATTTTCCTGGAGGCAATGATCCCTGCTGATGGAAATTACTGCCTGATTTCTGATTCTCACCTTACTTCAAGTTCTGACTATGAATTGCTTTTTTGGCTAATCAAAGAACCAATTAATGGCTGTTCCCACAATGGGCAAATCAATATTTAGATAAAGCTGCCCCCAAGTCTACATTAAGTTGATCTCAACAGATTGTAATTGTGGAAGAATCCGTATTTCTGATACTTCAGGAGGTGTCTGGATTCTCCTTTGAACCCCAGTCAATGTTTTGGAGGACTTGATAGAGAGTTGGACACAACATGACGATTGCTGGGTGCAACGGTGACAAGCGAGATGGTAATACATCCCTAGTCATGTCTCTGGGTCTGTTGATCGTAAATTCATCATAAATTTAAGGTTTAAACAAACTTCCTGGGCTGCAGCATCATGATCAACCGGTTGACCATCAAATAATGCCTGTGCTCTTTTCGTCATCCCAACCTTAACCATTTTTTATTAAGACATTAATAAAAATATCCCAGGGCCAGCCAAGAATTAATCCCCCTTGGACTGCTCTGGAAATGCATCCTGCCTATGGTAATTCCATGCGTGTAATTACAGTCTGATATCGTTGGGCTGATTAGTTTTTAATCAGAGCTACATTGATGCCTTGCAGACATCTGCGTGCGTCACCAGGGTGTCTTTGCCCCATCAGCGTAACTTCTAATCTCGTCGACAGAAGTATATCGCAGAGTGTGATAAACTGGAGTTCCCATAAATCCCCATTGATTTGCATTTTTAATAGCTATTCCTTGCAGCTGAGTATCAGGTTTCATGTTGGAGAACCAACATTGAAAACTGGAGGAGTGAACTGCCCACTACTGCGGGAAATTATAATATTCTCTTTTAATAGAGTCCAACATCAGCTTCTTTTATATTTTTATTATTTTCCCTCTTCTCCTCGGTTTTGTTTTGAGACTGACAGGCCATTAATGAGCAGTGCTGTTATCCATTTTACCTTACAGCTTTGAATATTCACTATTCTTGTGGAATTTCCTTGTTTTTTCCCAACACTATCACAAACAAATCAGTGCTAATGAGCCAAACTGCTGCTTGTCCTGCTCCTTTGCACCGTTTGGGTGYGTGTTTTGGTGGCTTGGTGGAATTCATCACATCTGTACTGGTGTTGCAGAACTACCTTGAGCAACTGATGAAGGGGCTGACATTTCCCACCAACTTATAATGATTCTTTTTTTYGGAATGTTTTCCAAATTTAGAAAACAGTTATCAATGTTCCTGCTTTTTCCAAATTATTTCTGAGTTAGTTGCTTCTGTCTTACAGCAGCTCCATTGCAATATTTCCTTTAGTTCTTTTTCTACTTGTTTGTGTTTTTGACTACAGATTTTATGGTATGGTCTCTTTTTTTTCGTAAAAATTGCTGTCTTTTTTTGTTCATATATGAATGTCTTAAGTTCAKAGATGAACTTCTCATAAGCATTTTGTATAGTCTTCCCCCTTCTCCTATGGAAAACGGGTTGTTTTCCTCCTTAACTGAGAGCTTTGGACTTCCAGGAAGGGGTACCGAAACTTCCTAGAGACTGTTGATATTTTAGTCTCTCTAGAAATTTTGATTCCTTCCTCCTCTTTCTTTGCTAATACACCTGTTTAAACCTAAGGATAGATGCTAGCATTCTAGATTTAGTCTGCTAAAAAACAAAAAAAAACAAAAAAAACAAAAAAAAAAAAAAAGAGAGAGAGCAACTAATTTTCAGTTCTTTGGTCAATTCCTCTATATCTAGATGAGGTCTAATGCAAAATTCCCTTGAGCTGAGTTAGGAAACTGTCATCTGTAATATTAAATAATTCTAAGGATGTTTTAGTCCTGGCAGCAGGAGACATCAAGCATATGCCAGTCAGATTAAAGTCCCTCAAGAGAACTTTTTTTTTCCCCTTACGCTTCATAGACAAGTGCTTAAGTAACTGGTCTTCTCTTCTCTGGTGCTCTGTCTAATTTCGAATCCTCCTTGATTTGTCAGTGGCTTGGAAATACAGCTTGGAAATACTGTCATGTGCGACTTTGGATGCTGCTTCTTCCTTTACGCTCAGTTGGTCGCTCTTGAAGACTTTATAACCTGGAAATGTCATGTCCTGAATGTGCAAAGATCTCTCCGTTTCGGTAGTATCAGTGCATATGGGCTATCAAAGCATGCCTATAGGGAGAACAAGCCTGCAAACAGGTATCTAATTACTCTTTTGAGGAACCAACGAGTAGAATAACTCAGTCCTTTCAGAAAGCTTAATATTGCTGGATCAACCCCCCCTTTTTTTTTGGAAATTCATCTTTCCTTTTCTTATGGTGGTTGCAACAAGCTGTAATGAAAACCGCTGCCCCCATCTTCAAAGTTGGCTGAAAAGCTCTACATTGACTTACTTGTGTCACACATCAAAAAATTCTGCAAAAGTTGCAGTATTTTGCCTAGTTAGGTGGAAAAGTTTCACARATTTCTGCGAGAGGGAATGCATGTRGCTTTCTACTTTTTTYTGTGGGATAAAYAGCAAAAGAGATTGGRCTGGACAAAGATACTGGAAGTTTTCAGGGAGAACTAAGAAAATAAGCAGCTCTCCAGAGGGCACAGCTTTAAATTGCAGGCTAGTATTTTCTGTTTGCCGAGAATTTTAGTTAGTGCCTGATGGGGATTATCTTTATTTGTGATTCTTTGTGTCTCTGTTTCAGTTCATTACAGGCTGGTGTCTTAGAGAAACACAAATCCATACCGATGTTAGAGTAATATATTGAGATTCACTCGAAATCCGAGTGCTTTAGACATGCTGGAAGGTATCTCTCTTTTAGGGTCATTTGAAAACTTATTCGTCTTATAGAATTAAAGTTAATAGATGTCTGTACCTCGTGGTTAAATATATAGAGAGGTTCACGTACATGCAAACCTAGAACGTTTTTCACTGGAGGAGAAATTCGGGTATGCAGGACTACCGTGGGAGAGTTARGAAATGAAATGCCTGAAAGCTAAGCAGGTATTCTCGTTTCGGGAAATGCAGCTTTCAGACAGTTCAGATTTTGCAAACTAAAGCAGAYCCTGAATTTTAAGAGCCTGAAAGTCCTTCAAGTTTAATTTATCTGTTCTGGTTTCAGTGGCAGGGAGACTGGGTGTACGTGAGCGTTTTGTTTTAACTAATGCCTCTTCAGAAGAGCAGCTGGATGTTCCCGTTGTGATGAGATAGGATGTGAAGCTTTTTAAAATAGTGAGTAAAGGCAAGGAGGAAGAAAACAGCATCTTCTCTGAGGGTCTGCTGTCTGCCTAGACCCAGGGATGGTGCAAGATGCCTGCACCGGGAAGATTTTTAACCCTGCAAATTGGGAAAAGGAGGTTATGTTCTGATGTTTGCTTTTGTAGCAGTTTTTCAGTATCCTTTGGACCTCAAATTCTCAGATCTATCAGTTAAGTTAGAAGAGTTTTTCTTGTATTCATCGGGCAATATTAGCTCTTGTATATGAAGTGGCCCCAAAAGGAAGACTTTGCAGACTTTCAAACTGCTAAACTTAACACTTGCACATGTCTTATTCTGCTCATGTTCTTGTTTGGACCARCATGGAGAGGGATGTTGTAAGGGTTTATGTGTATCTTCTTAAAAAARGCAAATTCAACTAGGAAGACTGAAAGAAAAAGAGAGTTTGCAAGATAGTGGACTAAGTCAATGAAAATAGTAACRTGGAAGAACATGAGCAGTAGCAGCCAGGGTCAGCCTACTCTAATGAGAGTGTTGTTTTAAAAGCTATTGCGTCTTGTCATGCTTGACAGCCTTTGCCACGCTTTTAAATCAGGAAGGGTGAACCAATTCGTTGTGTTCTGAAACAATATTCTGGTATAGAAGGAATATCTTAATGAGTAAGGTTAATTCATACTAGYGATTGGCATTATATTTTGATAGCTAACATGCGTACCGAATACTGTTTGCCATGCTTCTTGTGTTCTTCGAKAAGGGAACATTATGAACAGTGTACCCATGATGGGGATGTGTCTGAACCTAAGGAACGTAAGGAGAAACTTCTTTACTGTGAGGACAATTGAGCACTGGAACAGGTTGCCCRGAGAGGCTGTGGCATCTCCATCCTTGGATATTTAACAGCTGTCTGGACACGATCCTGGGCAATGCGCTCTAGGTGACCCTGTTTGAGCGGGAGGGGGATGGACTAGGTGATCTCCAGAGATCCCTTCCACCCTCAACCATTCTGYGATTCTGTGATTATTTCCAAGTTTTTAATAGTAGTTGTTGTGCCTGGCAGTTACAGCGTTTGTGATGTGCTTAAAACCAGTGGAGTTTTTTGAATTTTGAAAATGTACCTCTTAATGTTTCTTGAAAGCTGTTAGTTGTTCAGATAGGAGAATTATTTTGCTCTTTGGCCACTAAAGCAAGACTAAACTAAAGGTATTGGCTAAATCTGCTTGCTGTGGCGCATGCCTGAGCTCTCCTACAACCCATAGGAAGCAAGGCATTGACTTTATGGACAGATGTTACTGATGAGATCCTCGAGAGCTGATTACAGTCCTTGTCTGTTTGAAGCATCTACAGGGAGCAGGATGCTCTCCTGTGCTGGAGGGAAAGGAGATGGCACATGCTACAGTGGGATAAGGGAAAGCTCTGAATATAGCCAACGTGTGGAGACATCTATATCACTCAGTGTACTACCTTCTTAGAGATAAATGCCATGAAAAGCCTGCAACATTGGACAAATTTGCTCTGCCATATGCTTGTGGAGGAGTATTTTTCTGAAGCTTTTATGTATGCCTGGTAATCATAGCTTGGTTTAGAGAGACATTTCTGAAAGTGTGAAGGGAAAGGAAGGACGGTATGCTAATGTGAATTAATTGTAGTGCTCGTCAAGTCAACATCTAGTGGAGACCAATTCATTATCTAGTCGCTTCTTTTGCTTCTAAGAAGGATAATGCTGCACTGAGCAATGAAAACAGTGAATCTAAGAGAAGAGTCTCTCTCTTTCTCTCTCACTCTTTCTTTTTTTTTTCCTTTATATTTTTTTAATTCTGCAGAGATACCAGAGGAGCTAGTTATTTGTGCTGCAAGCTATTTGTACTGCGTGGAGCTGAGAAGACCCAGCAGACATCAAGGTATAGGTTTAATGCGCACATTGCAAAGGAAAGCGTTTGTATTTTAAGACCCTGTAACCTCATTCTGGGGACAGAGAAGGGATCAGGGATGGCCTGCATAACCTTCAGCAAGAAATCTGAGAGCCGGGAACTGCACCTTCATCCCCCGGTTTCTGTCTGCTGCCTTTACGTTGTCTCCTCCTCTCTCTTTTCCGACAAATCTGGAGATACAAAGCACTATGTGGGTGTATGATCTAGAACACACTTTTGGGCTAATTTTACATGAGAAAGCGGATGTTTTGCCCTTATTACACCTGATTAAGTATCTTTTTAGTATCTAGAGACAGCACTGTCGTGGGACTGGACTGTTAATTTGTTACATGAGTGGTGGTGATATCAGCCTGTGCTTATCTGAGCAAAGTCTATTTTAATGAACAAGCTCTTTAACTTGGAAGTTAGGGAATAACTTTGGGCTAAATTAAATAAAGAGACAATATCTTYTCTTCTTTGCAGAATTTTTGAGTCAACATCAATTAATTGGCGTTACTTGCAGTAATTGCAGATGAAAGGACGTCTGTGACTTTTTTCCCTCAACGTTATTATTTCTTCTGTGAGGGTTTAAAAACAAATAAAGAAGGACAGGTGGAGAGCCTTTGCTTTCCACCTCATCAAAAGGAAGCGTAAGTTTTGGTGACAGAAGATCTGTAAATATTTTATAGAATTCAGCAGGGACTCCATCTGGACCCGTCTTCTTTTTTTAGCCTTTCRTTCTTTTATAGTTTCCCTTAATTTTGTCTGCAGAGAGCGTCTATCTCAACTTTTGCCGTCAAGTATTTGAAAATTGATTTTGAAGCGTTCTGTGCAAAATAATGGTCCGGTAGAGGCATGTATTTCTTTAGAGCAATTTAAAGTGGGACCACCCATYCCTGCTGGAGCTTGTACCTACTCTGTTTTGCAATGAAACAGGTTATTTTGARACACTTGCAATGTGTACAGTACCTGGCAGAATCTAATTGATACATTTGTTTGTGCTGCTTAGTGGAAAGAGCAACAGTGTTGTTTGCTTTTTATGAGCATGTAATCATTAGGGGCCAGATTCTCATTCCTTACCTGGATTACACATTTAGCCCTTGGATTACATTTATTGTAATAACTGAGGCAGCCCAAAGAGGGAGGCACAATTCAATTTGAATAAAACCTGGTCTGATCCTGGCACTAACCCATTACACACYGCTCTGTGCACCCTCCCTGTGCTCCTGTGAACTTAATAGCATCAATTGTTTGATTTTGTATTTGACCTTAAAGTAGTTATGCCCCAACTGCAGTGTTTTCAGTTGCTTTCTCATAACACAGTGAGACTGAGGTTTGATTTGAAAGGTAAARTGGGTTTCTACCTTCTTCAGATTTAAAGCTTGAGTTTTTGTGTTTGTATAACCAGCTTATCTTGAGGGATTTTGTTTTGTTTTGTTTTGTTTTGTTTTGTTTTGTTTTTTTTCCCTCCTTCAAGTTAAATGTGAACTTGGAGTGTGATTCTGGACACTCAGAAATAGATCTGTTGAATTTCTGTAATGAGGAATGCAATAGGATTCTGAATGCAGTAGGACTGAATGTCCATCTGTCTTACTTCATGAACAAATAAATAAATTGGATAGATCAACCTGATAGTGTTAACAGAGATATTACTTCTTCCTGCCACCATAGTTTGAAAACAATCCATAGCTAGAAAAGCATCATAACGAGATGCATTTAATTAGAAATAGTGTTGTGGTATACTGGGTTGAAACGAGAACTATCCTGGAGGAGCCCAAGAGGGATTTCTGACTGATGTGTAGGACAGTCRAATTGCACAGGTGACCCAGCACTGGGGTTCACAGCTCTGCTCTGCTTGGCAAGAGTTACCTAGTGCTTAGCATCATCCCCCAAAATCTGCACATGTCCTTGTTTTCCTTCTCCAAGGCAAAGAGTGAACCCACTGCGATGATGAACTGGCAGCATGTTCGGGGAGCTGTGCCCCGTCACTGTGACCACTTCAGCCAGGGCTTTTTGTTTGGTGCGAAACCGCTTAACGCCCATCCGCTCTCCAGTTTTCTGTGCTTTCTGTGACTCTCAGGAGTTCAGACTTTTCGGTGGCTGATTCACAGAGGGAGGAAAGTGGCCAAAATCCATTAGGGAGCTCCTAGAGCCTACACTGGACCAGAGGTACTGAAAGCCTGTGGAGGGGATGCAGACTGTTCCAACATTTTGCTATTGTCTGATTCATTTTTGCACAGSTCTTTCCCTCCTTCTGTCAATATTTTTTTCTTCTTCCTTTTTTTTTGTTGTTGTTAGATCTTCTCTCACCTTGTTTTTTGATCATTTGTCTTGCTGCACGTGCTACTCCATGCTTTTYATTTCCACCTTTAGTTTTCGGTTTCATTTTCCAATCAAAACATTTTTCTTTGGTGCTCACACTTTGCAGCTGTAATTTTCATGGWTTATTTTGTGTTTGTATGGGCTTGGATGGCTTCCCAAAGCTTTGAATAAAATGCAAGCAAACAGTGCAATAGCATGTTTGAATTACAAGTTCTTTGGTCCATGTCCCAGCTCCATTACAGAATTTCCTTCATTTTATGTTTATTTATTTCACTTTCAGAACGATGCTTTCTTCAGGCTGGAAAGTTTGAGAGAGAAAAAAATACGGATAAAAATTGCATGCATTCCTATAAAGGATGAGAGGATACTAGTCTCCTTGAATGAAAATCTACCCTATATGTAGAATCGAGCCACTAAAACAAAAATAAAGGATGAAGCCAGGACTATTAGACAAGCTTGGATAGAGAATAAAATATAATTTGTGCATTTCTGCACWCGCGTATATGCCCACACAATATTGCAGTTCTGTAGAATAAGATTTTTAAGGGAATGTCTGCGCGATGAAAGYGCTGCTGGCACTACTGTCTCACGCTGAATACAAGTACAGCAGAGCGTTGTCCATCTCTTCCTTTCCTRGTTGGAGACCTAAACACTTCTGCACCTCATAACCACCTTGATTCACTTGCGTTCTTTACAAGCGTACAGTTATATAATATAATGACAGTRTATCTGTTCAGGAGTGTGTAAGCCGAAGCACGGTATGGATGCATCTTTTGCACAGAGCTGCCCACTTTTGATCAGAAGTAAGCTCAGCACCTGTAACTTCCTCATGCCTCTTCTTGAGTTTAAACTCATTAGACTATGTTTACCACCATGAATGCATGGATGGATTCTGATAGGCCCCGGAGGAWGTTCTTGCAATCTCCTTTCTACTAAGTCTTTCCCTTAGCTCTGTGAATAGAGAAGTCATGGTTCTTGATAYGTAGCTTGCACAGTTGGCAGTGCAATTGAAGTGCAGTGCATAGGGAATTTAGTGCTGTTAAAATCCAAAAATGGGAGGATTTACGATAGGAAGAACATCTCTTCRAAGCACTGTTTCCCAACTTGGGTCCAAAGGCCCAGCGTGTAGTGGCCAAAGAAGCAAGGCAGATCAGTTGACCAAAAGAGACTTTTGAGGCATCCTGAAAACTCTCAGGAGAGTTCTGTGCTCCAGTTCTGTGCTCACCTGAGGGCTTTCCTTCTCATATTGTCATACAAAGAGGCAAGCTGGGTCGGAACAGAGACTATGTCTATGCAAGTTGGACCAAATCCAGTTTAGTTAAGTGGTGGCTTAGTGAAGAGCATGAGAACATGGTGAACATGGAGCAAGGTTTCTCCCAACCTTTTCCCACATTCTCTGAGTCAGAGGTGATACGTTCCCATTTAATATCACCTGATGGTTTTTTCTTCTTTTAGTCTAGTGCTTTTTTTAAGCCTATGTGATATTTTAGCATCCACAACAGCCTGTGKCATGGAGTTCTAGCTTGCCTAGACTGTACGCGATGGAGTAGCTCTACTTCTTTCTTTGATTCTTGGATTTCTGTCTCCTCTTGGTTTTGTTTYATTACTCCYTAGTTCTTGTACTGGAAATTAGGGGGCTGTTTGTCTTTTCCAGGCCACTCAGGATTTCATAGGATTTTATATGACAAGCTCTCCCCTGCCCTCATCCTTTCTTTCGTAGCCTGAAGAGACCTTGCCAGTTTAGTTGTTCTAGGGGTGGAAGCTTTTCCATATCTTTGTTTAATAAGTGAGAAATAGTAAAATTAGATGAAATATAGAAAATGCAGATGAGAATAAACAATTTAAAGATACTTTTTTCTTTATTTTTTCGTTGAACTTAGTTCATCCCCCATCCCAGGAGCTGCTGTCTTCCTCCGCTCCCTCTCTTCACTGAAATGTAGGTGCCTCCTGTGTATYTTGACTTGCTCACTGCTCTGCACTCACTGTGTTGACTAAGTCTTTGCCAGCCATCATGAGAGCTCAGACACATGGTGCACATACTGAAATTTAGGTATCTTAATTTGGAACCGACTCCCAATTTCCTGCCAGCCAAGAAGGATTTGTATCATCCGTAGGTCCCTTGTCAGATCTGCTAGCCCCATGTGTGTCTTACGCTGGATCTCTAATGGTACTCGGCGGCTATGTTTAGGCCACTGCGTCCCATCCAGTGTATCTGGTCTTCACCAGGGTCTCACACAGAGGTAAATGACTGTATAAAAACACACTGCTTTTTCACTAACAATTACAATCCATGTTTTAAGAGTAACTTTGCTTGTATGCTTGTAAGCATGCTTTGCATGCTTATGCATGGTTTGGTAGTCAGTTGTTTTGCTTTGGCTTGTTCAGGGCTTGGCGTTCTCCCTCTCTCATGACTCACATACTGAAGTGAAGCTGCTTTTCTTCTTGATATTTGCACTTGGTTCCCTTTGGTGCCATCACRCGCTATGTAAGATTAGCAACAGGAAGGAGAAGTCCCTACATATGCGGTGGGTTTTACTGATGCTGGGACCCTTGGAAACGAGCTGAACTGAGGAATTTACAGTTTCCAGTTCATTACTGACTAGCGACAAGCAAGCCTGACAGATACAGTTTCCTCCATAGCATGGTGTTGGCTCTGTGTTGGATGTGTCAGCTTCTTTCTACGCAAATACGTATCCCAAATRTGTATCTCATTAGGAGTCAACTTGAACAAATCCTGCAAAGTAATGAGCTTTTTGTTAGCAGTCTCTGTGCTTGGTAAACTCTCTCACAGCAGAGTTAGTCTCAAGAAGACCGACTCCTTTGACAGCACGTGTTTATGTGTTGGGGCACCGAAGTAGGCTTCCTGTGCTTTGGGTTGTTTTTGCTTGTAAGCCTTCAAACACTGCAGAGACTCTTTTCTTGTATTACGCTAATCTTGCTTCTTGCCTGCTGTGCTTGTTTCCATGCACAAGATGTAACAGGAGGATGGGTTTGGTCATGTAGGTCCTTGCTGTGTAGGGTCATTTTTAATGCRTTCTGCATGTATTTAGGCAAATTTATTCCTGGGTTCTTCCGTCGTCTCCCTCCGATGAGGGTCTGTGGTTGACTCTTGTATTACTTGTCCATCTCCAAAACTCAGTGCTTAGTTTTCATCCAATTGTCATGTTATAAACGGCTCCAGCAATTTGCTCACATTGCTGGGACTTTACATCTTGTAAAGAATATCCTTTTCTGTGCAGTTCTGCTAGCTGTACTGTGCATGTCGTGGGCTATTTGCAAAGACCTAGTTGTAACCAAGGTTTTCTTGTYGCCGAGATGTTTGGCACGTGTCTTGCAATTACTGGTGTTGCAAGCAGCTCTCCAGTGAAAAATGAGAAGCAGATGAAATTTCTTCCTTGCAAGGGTGTGGAAAAGGGTATTTTTTGTTTGTTTGTTTATTTATTTATGAAATTATTTATTTGGGGGAGGGGAGAGTTTAATCAAAGCTAGTTAAGGTGATCACCTTAGGGAGACTGTGCTGTGGTCTAAAAATACAGAAAACCCTTGTTTGAATGGTGAATTGGTACATTGTTAGACTGGCTGAAATAATCAACGGATCAACAAGAGGGTTTATTTGAATCAAGTACTCCGACCTTCCAGGTCTCTAAACTCAGCTGCTCCGACTCGCTGGAGAGCCACATGAGCCACTTCACCTTCCCTGCAAAATGGAGCTAATTGTAGTTTCTTTCCCTTTCAACTGTGTTCCAGTTCAGTGAGGGGTCTTGGCAAAGGTGGGTGAGTTGGAAAATTGAACATGCTTTTTTTCAACCTGTACGGTGGCACAGTGCAGTTTTGATGAAAGGTTCTCAGCGAATGCACTTCAGTTTAGCAGGAAGCTTGGCTCTCAACCTGTGCTCACTCTGGTTAGTGAGTCTCAGTGGTAGCTCCCAGGACCAGGTGCAGTCATTAGGGACATCTGCAGTTTCTCATGATTGCAGCATGTGTTTTTATTACTTGGTTTTACTTCATCTCATAGCAGGGCCATCGTTTGGAAGTCCTGTAGCCTTATTTACAAGCTGGAGTAACTGTAGAAGCACAAAGGGCAGAGAAAAGGATAGAAATATCAGAAGGCCTCTTGTCAGTAGAAACCAGTGGTATGTACAAGCTTATTGTCCTTGCCTCTTTTCCAGCAAGATTATTTGTATAAAGAGGGGAATGCAGTGAGAATGTAACTGTTTGAAATGTTTCTRAGGTGTTTTGCATGGAGTAAACATTGCTACGGCATTCTTTTGGCCTTTCTTTAAGGTTCTTCTTTCTGACCAGAGGGGGAAAAAAATCATCTCTATGAAAGAAGTCATTCCTAGTTCACCCGTGATCTTCTTTGTCCGTGGTGTCTTCTTCACTGCTTATGGATCATCTTGTTTCAGATAACCTGGGTGGTAGGATACCTGTTGGGTAAGACCAGTGGTTTTGTGGTTAGGTGAATGTTACTTAAGGGTTGGTGCCATACCCGTATTCGAACATGCTGTTCCCTGGGGCTGTGTTGAATGATTTTCCCCTCTTTATCTCCCTGAAATATTTGCAAATACTTGTGTATTTGCACTTTTGTTATATGTGTTTGTGGCTTGCTCTTTCTAGCTTATAGAAGATAGCCTTTGATGCCTTTCAAGGCTCTCTCAGAACTTTCCTAGCCACTCTTCAGCTACTGACCATTCTTTATTTTTACTTCCTGAGTACTGGCCTTACCTCTGTTTCACCAGGAAGAAACTTGGAAAGCACTGCACAGTATCTCATTGTTTTTCTTTATATTCCCTTTTGTTCCTATTAAAAAAAAAATCAAATGCTTCAGAAAACATCCTCCTCCCACCAAATACTAAGCTTCTCAGATTGCTGAGAGCTGATGTCTTCTACAGTCTTGGTAGGAAATCAGAAATGAAGATACCAAGTCGTTTACTYTTTCTTGATGAGTCACTACTAAAAAGTAGAAGTGAACTCTTGAATTTCCAGCCATGTACTCTCTCTTTCCACTAGACCATGCTTTTTCCCATTTAACCTTTTGAAGGCCAGGTGTAGTACAACTACATCTGTGTATGCACATATATGTGTATAGTTAYAGTACAACTATCAGTGAACATTCATGTAGATGGGAACTTAGGCTTGTGCATTCAGATTGTATGCACTGAATAGCAGTATTTCTACTTTGGGTACATCAGGAACCAGTGCAGTTGGGTTCGGTGGGGGGGGGAGACAAAGTTTCAGTAATCTATTACTTGATAATTTTAGGAGTCCTGTTTTTACCCTGTATTTCGTTCCCTAAAACATTGCTTGTTTGTCAATCAAGATGTTCCTGTGGACTCAAAACTGCTTGTCAGCCTCTGCTGTAGTTTTCCTTATTCTGCTGAAATCAAGAGTTAATTTATAAAAGCTACTTCTAACTTGGTAGAACTCTGAGMAAATGTGTTATCCTTGGTCTTTGTCCATTCCTACGTATGTTTATTTAATTAATATTTGCTCTGATGTCACAGTTGCAAGCTAGAGACAAATTCCTATTTCTCTGTGTTCATCCTTCGTGTTTGTTTACAGAAAATAAGTGTTAATATTCATCTTTTGTAACCACTCAAAAGGCAGATGAAACCTGGTTTCTGAACTGACTGGAAATTTAATTTTACTGTTCACTGAAATACGTAATACTTCTGTGTTTGTCTAGCATATGGATAGATTAAGACCGTTCTACATGCAAGGTTCACAAAAAGCAGACAACGTGGCACAAAACGGCAGTTAGAAGAAGGTAATAAAAAAAGGAAAGAAAAAACTTGGTGGATTAGAACAGGCGCTGATTCAGAGCATTAATAGTAGGGAAATTCAGTGTTGGAAGCTGTCTAGATCATTTTCTCTTGCAGGAGCCGGAAGAAATGTTGTTTAACCRTTATTTTAATGTCAGCTTAAAAAATAGGAAGGGTGACATCACATCTCGATCAAACTGAGCTAACGGTGACCCAGCAATGAATAAATCATCTAAGCATAGCCATCCATATACCCTGAGGTTGAATAGTTGAAAATGCTACACGCAACTCAATGGCAATAGACTTTAAAACATCTTCAGTCTCCCAAATACAGTCTTTCTTGCTTTTACTTGATTGAAATCTCTCAATATCATGCAGGCCTGATTGCTACTCCAGGTGAAAAGAAATTTGGGTCCTAAGAGTTGACCTTGCTAGTGCAATCTCTTTGTCATTTATCACACTTGGCTATTGCTCCTGGGAGCTGAACTATTTTCATGTGCGCTGCCTTGTTGCTGCTTTGAAGAAGGAAGGCATCCATCTTTCCATGACATCTGTGATCTTTTTGATGGAAGACTTTCCCTAGCAGTCCTAAATAGCTCCTTTTGCTCCCTTGAAGCTTATACAGCTAGGACTGGGGTCTATGAATCTGAGATTCCCGAGCTAAACAAAATATATCCAGCCCTCGTTCTTGRCATTTGCCTAAGGCCAGCCTGCCTCTAATGACACTCAGCTGGTTTGCAGRTTGTCTTGGGTTCTTTTGTTAGAAGACATGCAGTAGGCTAGATGTGAAGGAAAACTTTGTGTGTTGAAGTGGCAACTGGGACTGACATGAAAGGAGCACAACAGGCTTCCAGATTGCTTGTCTTATCTCTATTCTTCRTGCTTGTAATATACAGACGTTTGTGCAATGCGAAATGAATATCAGTGATTTACAGGCATTCATTCCTTTCCATTTTTATTGCTTGTGATTTCCCTCTCTCTTATATTGTGTGATGGTTTGTCAGAGTCAAAGCCCACAGATGTCAGTGGGCGGTCTTAGACTGGACCTTCAGTGAGCTTGGGGCGAAGGAGGTGCCTCGTGATTGGCACGAAAGGCTCGGATGTGTGCGGTGAGTGCTGTTAGCCACGGATCATGGGAATCGCTGACCGATGAAAGAAGGGGTTAGGCAGCAACAATTCGTGTTGGGGCTGCCTGGTGTTGTGGGGCTACTGGAAAAATGAAAGTAAGTGAAGTTTGCAATCAAGTGTGACGATGTCAGCCACAGCCCTTAGTGTCATCCAAATTAGAAGTACAGTGAACCAATTGACTCTGTGGCTCAACACTTATCTCTGTAAAATGCTGTAGCGGTCTTAYCCTGCTATCTCTGACTTCACAGTTTGTCCGGATAGTATCTATGCCTRAGACAAACTCCTCTGCTCCTGGCAACATGGATGATGGCAGCTATACCAGAGAGAAGAATAGCTAAATCTGTTCAAAAAAAGGCTTTGAAAAGGAAGGATGCAAAAAGAGAATTTTCTCATTGTTTCTGAGCAGATYCCCAGAATAGCTGAAGAAGCCTGTTTTGTAGATAATCCATGCTGTTTTAACTTTGCACCTACTCCCCAGTGCCTTAAGGCTGTGGGTGTTTGCTTAGCTCTGTAGTATGCTTCTGGTGGAGGAGGGTAGGCAAGAGCGTGCTTCAGTGTATTGAATCAGATTGTTTGTAGTCATAAGTGACGTTGTGCCTGTCAAGTACCACATATGTGTCTCTAGAAGTTTCTGGAAGCGAAGTAGATTTGTAGAAGGTCTATACTGTTGCCTTATTTTATGCYGTGCCAACTTAGATTAGACGTGCTCCTCAGGGCATGGGTACAGCCATGACATCGGTCTCTAAGGGTCTTCCCTCAGTATTAAAATTTACTTGGGAAGCAAGATGAAAGGAAACATGTGTATTGTCATGTGGTGAGCTGCCTCTRCTGTCCCACTGCCCATTAAACATTGGTCCTGGACCAGTTTTACTGAGCCATCGCTTCCTGCCAGGCACTTCTTCAGCTTCTGCTCCTCACCTTGCAAGCTTCCTCACCTTGCCTCTCCAAAGCCACCTGAGAACTGAATGTTAGTATTACAAACATCACGGAAGATCCAAAAGAGCATAAATTACCTCAGAGCCACAGCCTGAAAAGAGGAAAGTCATGCCCTGCAGCTATTCTGATTGACCTCTGACAGTCGTGTTACAAGGCTCAGTGAGCACTCAGGGATTTGTGCAATTACACCAACTCAGTGTTAAAACCATTGATATAAGGAAAAAAAAAAAGACTTTAACAGTAGAGCTTGCTCATAAGTTCAGGCTCTCTGAGAAAAAAGGAGAGGGACATTTTTCCAAGTAAACAGCGTAGAGGCTTATTGAGTTTTGTTTTTATTAATTGAGAAAATCCTTGAGAAGAGGCTGGAAACTTGCATGGCTATGACACGAGTGACAGAGTCAAGTCTAGGGAGCAACCCATTAGAGGGGATTTAGAAATACAGTACAGTTTGCAAATGTGTCCTTCATCTCACAGCTTCAAAAAGAAACCCTTTCATATTACGTTAATCCTAGTACTTTGCAAAAGGATGACTCCGTAGCAGTCTATCCAATTCACAGGCAGAGGAACAGAGGCATTGGTTCAGAAAGCAAGAACATGCTGAGTATTCCCCTTTCATCCTGTGATTTGTGTATGGTGATAAACAAGTCTCATAGCAAGAAGTGAAAGAGGATCAATCTGTTTAGTTYGTCTGAGGGAACGTTAAGAGGCAGCAGAGTTCAAACAGCAGAGCTCAAGAGGTGAGGAGATACAGCTCTTTAACAGAGTGGATGGGGCTGGTCTTTCGTTGTCAGGAGCCGTAAAGTCTGTTATGGAAAGAGGTGACCCAGTCTGACCAGAGGCTGTAAGGGTTGGTGGGTAAAGACAATTTACGTGAAATGATCTGCTCTTTCCTTATAAGAAAGGTCACACTGGGTGGTACAAGGATTCCATCTGGTCTACAGACCTCAGAAAATGTATCTCAAGTTGGTCATCCGAAAATGGATGTATTGTCACTATTCACTTCTGAAAGTCCCTGATGGATGAGCTTCTCCATCAGCAAGGCAGTGGTAAAGCTGGGAACAGAGTACAGGAGCACTGACTGCCAGGCCATTGCTCTCACCGCCTCTTGTGTTCATAGATGGCAGGTACCTATTATCCAAACTGTGCGTGATTTTAGTTTTTCAGAGCTGAACAATAAACAGAAACAGGCTTCAGAGAGCTTTGTGGCAGCTATACTATTCTTCTGGCAGGAGAAATCTTGGTGAGGTACCCAGCAGCATCGACAGCTTTTGCTATGAAAATCAGAGCAAGGAGGTTACTTGGATACCTGGTCCTGGCTTGAGCTGGATCCCACTTAATCCACAACCTAGTGCCTGATGCTCTTTCCTGAGGAGTCTGTAGGCCCTCCCTAAGACATGATGGACCTGTCTCACAGTGCATGCTCAGTCCATGTTGCATGTGAACACAAGTCTGCTGTTTGTCGGAAAGTTACATGTCTGAGACTGCTTTTTCAACGGATCGTATGGTCTACTTCCGTCTCAAAAACAATCACTACCTGTGCTTTGATGTGACTGGTTAGATGCCAAGGAGGGCCTGCAATTTATCGGTGTTGGATGCTTTTAGAAAAGCCTGTCCAAATAGGTGGACTGAGCTCTAACAGATTMATTCATTTAAGATAAGGAAAATGTTTGTGGAAGAGGCAATGGCAACCCTTTTTCAGTGCATGGTGGTCCAAAATCATGGAAGAAACGTTTGGCCTTTTCTCTTATGCTTTGAGGATCCAGGTTTCACTTGTTCACATTTTTCTTTTTTTCTGTATCTATAAAGGCAAGATCTAAAGGTGAAGATCTAAAGACAGGAGACATCTGCCTATTGCCTGCTTTTAAATGCTGGGGCTGGAAGCGTGACAAGTGGATGGGGAAATGAGAGRAAAGAGGAGGTTCAGAGCATGAGTATAGCTCCATGCTCTGCATAAACATCACTTGATGGCAGAGGTTATGCAGGCACAGGGACCCCTTTCTGTCACCCTGGCAAGGGGCAAAGTTGGGGTCCCCTTCTGCTGGTTTAACCTTCTCTTGTGAGTGAACCACAAAAGGCAGATCAGTATTTATTTYCTCTCCTGTCTTTTCTGTCTCACCATGTCTCACTTCTGTGTTTCTGTGTCTTCCGACTTGCTTTTCTTAYCGACGTTGGCCCATAGCTTGCCTCACGTGGATTGTCTGGCAGCAGCTGTGGGTTGCTCTCTCTTATTTACAGCTTTGTACTTTGGGTGAATTTGTGATCTCTGGTCCCTGATTGAGATTTCTAAATTCTGCTCATTTCTCCGTAGGTAGTTCCCTTCTTGTGTCATCGGGACACTTCCTTGCATTTCTGGTTGGACACAGTGCTTTTTTGCAAAATTCACAGTCTATTTGAGATTCAGAACATGGGAAGCTTGAGCAGGAGGATGCACTGACACATGGCTTGTCTTTCTCCTTCAGTTCTACAGGCTGTTGCAGAACTGTTGTTCTAACCTGATCACGTGGGTTTTTGTTTGTTTGTTCGTTTGTTCGCTTGTTTGTTTTTTAGTTTTTTTTTCCCCTTTCTGCTTTTTTGTTTGTATCTTTGACAATATTTGTTGATGGACTAAAATGAAGCCCTTTTTGGGGTAAGCACAGTGTAAAGATGGCTTTTATAGATGACAGAGTCACTGGGGTCTGAGGCATCTTGCAGGGAGCAGCCAATCCATACCTTGCCTTGAGGGCTCAGCTGCACCTGTGTCCTTCCCAACCGGCGTTGGTTATTCTTGCAGTTGTGGGTCTGAGGACACCTTCCTAATGCTGTGTGTTCCTAGAGATGCTCTGTCTTTCCTGGAAGGTTTTCATGATGCTTACCTTAAAACTTCCCAGTTTTTTTTTTCTTTGATTTTGATTTTTTAAGAGCTATTCTCCTTTTTTTTGTCCACTGTGAATGAGGAGAATGTTTTGTGTTTTTGCAGCAGAGTTGCACAGATTTGGACGCTCATGTTTCCGCCTCAGCTTTCCCTTCTAAAAACAACCCCATTTACTTAATATTTCCTAGCAGGTCAAGTTTTTTTTGAGCTGTTGTCATCCTCAAGGCTCCCTCCAGACTCCCTTTGTTTCTGGCAGAATCTTTACTGGAGTGTGTTGCCTACAGCTGAAGGYTCTGCAGTATAAAGTCAAGCAAGAGGATTAAATCACCAGTCTTGAMGGTTTTAATCCCTTTTATACATCCCAGATGATGTCTACCACTTTTATAGGAAATGTCATTGTGTATTCATGTTTGACTTGCAGTCCTGTAGTGTCTGCAGGTGTTGTTGCCTGGCTGGTCACTCCCCATCCCCTGTGCAGTTGTTTATTTCTTTCTAAATGCAGCTTCTTGCAGTTAACCCAAATTACAGAGCATCTTATTTTCTTTGTCAGCCATCCCTCCTGCTTTGTTAGGATGGCTGTGAGTTCAGTAGCTGTCATCTAGCCTCCCTATTTGATGTYGTGTATGCATTTAATAAGGCTAATTAATCCCTATTCCATCACTGACCTCATTACTGAAAATACCAAATGGAGCTAGCCCTGGAGTGGAGCTTGGTGGAGCCTATTCAGTTTGTTCTTTGGTTATGACAGTCCATTTTCGAGCCATAATCCCTGATCCCAATCTGTTTTTCCTGCCGTGCAAGGAAACCCCATAATAACAAAAAACAGAACATTTTTTTTGCTTCTTTTGACTCTGCAACCTGCTAACCTGATGCAGAAAAAAARTTAACGTGAGTTTAATATGACTTGTTGCCAAATCCATGCTGGCCATTTCTCTGTTCTTTATTTTCAGATATTTTCATTGAGTTTGTTTATACCAGTGTCTTTCTGGGGTGTTAGAAATTAATTTGGAAAGCAAAGGAGGAAAATCACAGAATTACAAAATGGTTGAAGTTGGCAAGAACCTCTGGAGCTCATCTGATCTAACCCATCTAGTCACGTACAACAGGTTGCTTATGGCCAAGTCTAGCTGGGTTTTGAGTATCTTCAAACATAAAGACTCTAGAACCTGGCAGCCTGTTCCCATGTTTGATCTTCCTTGCAATATATATGTATATATAAAGCTTTTTGTTATGTTTAAATGGAATTAATGTCCAATCACTGGGCAGCACTTAGTAGAGSCTGGCTCTGTCTTCTTTGGTTCCTCCTATCAAGTGTTTATACACATTGATCAGATCCCTCCYGAGCCTTTTCTTCTCCAGACTGAACAGTCTCAGCTCTCTCAGCCTCTCGTTGTATGAGATACTGCAATCCCTTGATAGTTCTCATGGCTCTTTGATAGACTCCCTCCAACATATCTGTGTCCATCTTTCTCAGTCAAACTCTGCTGATGTGAAAACATCTAACTTACCTAAAGTGCTCTTTAAACGATTTCTTCTGTACTGAAATCTTCCCCTTTATTCCTACTACGAATTATGTTAGCCACTTGAATGTAACTGGCCTTCTACACGAAGACCAATGCACTTGCGGGAACTCTTCTCATTTTGACCTACTTAGTTTTGCCTGCCACTAACTTTCCCAGTTATCATGAACCATGAATCATGGACCAACCCTTTGCTTGGGATCCCACTGAGGACAGGAGGATAAAGCTGTGATCAGATCTCATATTTGTTGTTTTTTTTTTCTGTATTCAGTATGTTAGGCAATGCTTGTTCCAGTTTGTATGAACTGCCTTTGCAGTAAGTTGGACAAGCTTCTCTGAAGAACAGGAAACAAAAGAATTGGGACATGCTATGGGGATGGAGAGGAAAATGCTTTTAGTGCCAGTCAAAGGAGAGGTATATAGACCTACTCTTAAATTTTGCTGTAAATACATTATTGCAAGGTAGGAATGTGATTCTGGAGCTGTGCAAATAAGGGATATTTCAGTAGCTTAGTAGGATGAGGTGGGAGGGAGGTGATTGTTTCTAAAAAGATTGTTTAAACTGAAACAAAATATTTCATTTTCAAGTAATTCTTTTTTATCCCTTAAAGAGGAAAAAAAAATAAAAGTGGAAACATGCTTTGAAAGTGAAAAATCGGCATGAAACATTTGGAGTTTTCTGAAAAGCTTTTCTTCTTCCACCCTTCCTTGCTGCTCTGTTTAGGGGAAAAAATAGATATATTCACTATCTGCCAAAGAAATATTTGCCTGATTGTAATCAGATCATCTTACAACATGATACAGACTTTTACTCCACTTCTTTTATGTGACCTTGGGGAAAGTCAGGACAGCATAAGCTTCCACTTGCCCATCTCTAAAGAGGAAGTTTGCTTCCTATTTCTTTTCCCTCGTAGAAGGATCAACCACTGTCTAGAGGCAGTTTTCAAACTGTTCTGTTCTCCTGCTTCCCTGCTTACAGCTTTCTTACTCTGTAGGCACACTGGGAGGTGAAGAAAATAAGATCGTGATGGACAATCTGTTCCAGGCTCCTCCTGCATCAGTCCACATCCCTGCCAAGAAACTTTTCTGTAATTGTCCTCTGTGTGCTGTTAAGAGTTGCATGATCTTGGGTTGCATTTGACAAAGGAGGCTGTGTTACTGCGGTAGTTGTGGACTGTTCTGAGACATGGGGCAGAGAGAGGTTTTGTTCCCAAGTCACCTAAGGTTGAATCTTTATCTGCTTCATGTAGTATTTAGTGGATGTGGAAGAGAACTTCCCTCGGGACATCACAAATTATACTTCTGTGATGCTTAGAGTTTTACCTGCTCCACAAAATTGGTGGCTTTGAGTATGTTGGAAACCTTAGGTTTGCCAACACTTTCTTTTAAATTTGACCTTCGTTTACTTAATTTTCAGTTTCTTCAACACAAACACATGACACATGCCCATACGTGCACACACCCTGCAGTTTATTTCTGGCTGTTTGGGTACACTGAAGCCATGTGAGGAACTGTACCCAGGATTTTCTCCACTTATAATGGGTTTAGCTGGTTGATGCATCCAGCTCCTGTGCCTTATTCTTTCAAGATGAGATGCACCATCGTGTTTTTGTATATGTGTGGCCCAAATAAGTGAGGATGGCTAGTGATGTCCTTTACTCGTAGAGATTCCCTGTCTAGCTAATCTTAGCAGTATTTTTTTTTTTTCGCTTGATTTCAAAATTCTAAAAGAAGAGGGGAAATGAAGTGCAAGAGGTGCCTGAGACTGGTTTTCCAGGAGTTGATTGGGAATTTCTAGTTCTTTGGTCTTCACAATGGACCAGTGAAAGGAATAGCACACTGCTGAGTCAGCGCACCCCGAAAGAGACTTCAGCCCTCTGCTGTGGTATCCAGCAAGGCATTAGATTAATAAATCACATGAACTTTGGGACATTGTACAACCTTCAGGATAGCTAAGGGTCATGATTAGTACATAACTGGCCAAGGATCAGAAAGCTCGTCCGAATTAGAAGCTGCTCCCAACTTTTTGCATATCAGAGGGAAGGTGTCTGGTCCAGGCCATGTGCTTCCAGTATCAGAGCCAAAAATAAAGCCTTGGGCATCCTGTTGCCCAGCCGTACACTCTAGCATCTTCTGCCATGACGCTGATGAGTTGCAAATACTTGTTGGGGAGAGATGTTTTAAGGGATTTTAAGAGGTCCTTCATTTAACAAGTGGCATTTATAACGCAGAGCAGCTCAGTACATGGATGACAGATGCTATTTCCAGTCATCTCATGCTGACTTGTCCACCTTCTTGGACTGTCCGATTCGCTCTATTGCAGTGTTACCTTATAATGAAGRGCTGCCCAAAGGGCAGTGTTATCTTCTCTCCTTTTCAGTGAGCAAGTCACTCTCCTCAGCTTTGAGACTGTCCTTGTTTTGGGATGTTTTTTCCTACTTCGTGTAAGGAAACAGCTGTTGGGTTTGGTCCTGTTGCTGTGTTTTGCCCCTTCTGATGCAGCACCTTTATCAATGCTCTTCCTTTGGCATCAGTTCCCCCATGCCTTAGGGTTGAGACACTTTTAAGTTCTTAGGACCCCTAGTATGATTAAGTGTGTGTTGGGGCAGTGGTGAGAAGACACTTGCGCTGGGGAGGGAGAAGAGGTAGGCTTTCTTTGCTAGAGCCTTATTGATTTCAGTCCACCTCTACTACCTTAAGTCTTGCAGTATTCTTATTTTTTCTTGCTGTTTTTTTCTTAAAAAAAAAAAAAAAAAAAAAAAAAAACTTTGGCTCCAATATTTATACTAGAGACACAGAAGCTTATAATATAGCAGTAAACTATCTCTTTTGAAAGCTCATCAAGACTGCAGTATGATGGATAGACTCCCAGGAAGCTCCATAGTGGTAATGTTCCAGAAGACAGCATTACTTTTTTTTTGATAGAGTGCCTAGTGTTTGCCTACCAGCTCAAGATCTCAAAGCACTTTGTGAACAGTGAGGAATTAAAGTCCCACCATGGCCAAAACAGATAAATGGTTATCCTTTATCACTGGAGAAAATAAGGCCCAGAGAGGTCATATGACTTGGTTGCCCTTAAGACCAGCTATAGTCGAGGAGGGCGGCATTTTAGTACCTCTTTTTCTTGCTGGTAGATATCCTGAAATTTAGAGATAGGCCTGTGCTTTTTCATTTGCCCTCTTTTTTGGCAGAGAACTGTGATTTAACTGACTTTTAACCAGTGCTGCGTGTGTCCTTTTCTCTGTTTTCGTAGGTTTAAAATACAATCCAGGATTCATTGCTATCTAGAAAATGTCTTATGGATCCATTGATGGGAGTGGATTTGGAAGCAGGAACCCATTTGGAGGCCCTTCGAGACAAGGCTATCAACCTCTCGGTAAAGTATTGATCCCTTGCTGTAATTTACTTTACCTGACTTCCTAGGGAGTGAAGTTTTACTTGCTCATGTTCGATGTGGCTGATGTGCTTCAGTAGTTAAATATCACCCACTCTCCAGAGATCATTGCTGCATAGTGATTTCCAAAGGTGAAGGTCAAGCTTTTGTTGAGTTTGATTTGTGTCATGCGCCACTGCATCTAAATATGCTCAGAACCTGGAGGTGTAATGTGTCTTGCTGCTTGCCATGGAAGAGCAGCACTCAACACTCATTTGGACTTTGGAAGCTTTTCTGGGGACTTAGGGAAGAAATGAGACATRTTTTCCAGACCCACATGTCTTTGCMGTCGTCTTCCCAGCATCTCTGCACAAAGGTTGTCCCAGCAGTTGCCCTCTGGCTGGCCGTAGGTGCATTAATGATGGGGGTAAATGAGAGAGGGCTGTGCTTCCAGAGAGGGGAATTCGACTGCTGGGGAGACTACTTTAATCTGGGAACGGTGCTCCGATATGGCAATGGGAAAGCAAGACTTGTTCAGGAAACCGTGAACAGTGTTCTGCAAATGGCTGCAAATTCTGYCTTTGTTATGTGTTTTTAAGCAACGACCAGATTTATTCTCCTTACCTGTTCCCTCCTTCCCMAAAAGGACTCTAGAAATACTAAAGCAGAAAGACAAAAGCATCTAGATGTCAACTGGAATATTTGAAACAATTTCTAATGCACAAGGCAAAGCTATGCTTCATTAAAAACAACAACTAGTAATATAATTGTCATAACACAGGGAGCAGCTAATGATTATAACCTCCAGTTGTTGAAGGCATTTACTCTAGCATGGCCTCTTCTTGACACAGGCAAGTTGTAGGAGGCATCCTTAGCCAGAAGAAATGGGATGGTGGCAGTGGTGGGAAGAGTGTTTGGTTTTCTACAGGCACCACAGCCTGGGACCTTGTGTTCAAGCTTGCTTCTCGCTAGGTGAAGGTGGCCAGCTCGCATGGCCATGGGCAGATAATAAGGTCATGTCTCCAGCTCCCAAGATGCATGCCAGCTCCCAGCCCAGGTGATGAGATGCTGTAGGGCTGTGCCTGCGTTAATATAGTCTGACTTTCAGCAAGCCTTATTAGCTGCAGCATTATCTTACRTTTAATTTTGGGACTGGCTCTGACTTGCACAGCAAAGCATGGCTGCAGTGGAGGTATCACTGAGGTTCAAACCTCTGCAGGAGCTTTGGGGTGTGAGACCTCCGTAAGATGGTGAAAGGCCCTGTTTTCACTTCGCTCCTGGGAAAACATCACCCTTCTCTTAAGTTCAGTTTCAGCAGTGYTGTTCATTAAGGCAGCCTGATTTCAGTTTCCAAGTTGTCAAGGTTTCAAATGGTCTTTGGAAAGTGTTCTGTTGTTTTGTGAATAGCTGCTCCCACTGGATGGGAATAAAAAGGCAGGGTAAAGGTTTCTATTGGTTTTCTGTTTTCATATGAGTTTTGGCTTAGTTTTTATTTTCTTCTTTAAAAAAGGAGAATGTGTCGAATTAAGCGCGAGTTGTCTGTTCAGTTTTAAATAGTGTTTTTCAGGCTATTCTACAAGGAAAAATTAAAAGCATAAAGGAAGGAAGAATGGTATATCTGGGCATAATAAAAGCACCATAAGAAACGAGAATCAAAATGCAGAATAGACAAACAATATATCTCAATGTGTTGTATTTTTGGTTAAAAAGCATGAATAGTTGTTGTGTTGTACAAAACAGTCATTTCTTTTTAATTCTTTTTTTAAATGCAAATGCATGGAATAACTGAAGATGTGTGAAATCTGTAAATATTTGAATAGGTATCCCATTGCGCCTACTCGTCCATCATTTTGTGTCTAACTGAGGTGACCAATGTAGCGCTGGAGCCCTCCTTGGTGGATTACGAAAAAGCAAAGGCAAGTGGAGAAACAGCAGCTTTTGCAAGATAGCCAAGGAGCTACCTATGTATCCCATTTCCATCGTAGACAGCGTTGCGAGGGGRCCAAGGTGCCTTGCAGACAATTCTGTCGTGCGTGCCTGTGTCTAYATCAGCGATGCCTTCTCTGAACCCACTGTCTTTCATCACGGGAAGCCGTGTAACACGTGCGCGCTGGTTATCTTTTTTGCTGTCTCTCCTGATATTATCATTAATTAAATGTCAGGAGAGGGTAATGTGGAACGGGGCTTCCACCTTGGGCGTCTGCAAGACGGATCGCTGCCTCGCCAAGGAACGCCGCTTGTTGTGCTAGCTCACAACGTGGCCTTCCTCTGCACGGACGTGTATCCGCTCGCCGGGTGGGTATATTCTGAGTGTGCTTGAATACGCTGCTCTTTGCTCTCTAAGTGTGATACTASCGGGAGAGTGTCTTCTGTCTTATTATCTGTCAGTCTGTCCTAGCAGCTAGATCCTAATGCACTCACCAGGTAAGAAAAGACAAATCGCTCGAAGATGCTTCCCTCACCCAGGGCCAACAAGGTGATGGATGGAGTTACACGCCGTTAGTGTGGCATCGCTCGCGGAAGCAGCTTGAGGAAAAGCTCCAGCCGTGCGGTSGTTGCCCTTGTTAACCAGTCTAATTAGAGAGATCCACAGGTTCCTTGTGTAGAAATTTTGGAAGGAATCCCAGAACTTCCCAATTTTATGGGAAGTTTGGGTGGCCTGGGACTCCTGGATGTCAAATGTTCTGGTTTAAACTCTGTTCTTGGGTTGCGGGTAGACAGGAGTTCTGGACAAACCACCACGCATGCTTTTTTATTTTAATTATTATTTTTTCCATCATAAATTTCTGTGAGCGAAGAAGGATTGTGCTCAGCAAAACTCAGAAGTTCAGCAGCCTTAAGCAGGGAGCATCATAAAGTGATTTGCAAGGGAAACCACCAGGACTACTTGGAATATAGCAGCTTTTGGAGGTTGGCAGTGCAATTGTGCTACCACTGAAGGACAGTGAGGAGCATCAGGTAGAGGCATAAGCCACATCTCTGCTCTGCAGTTGTGAGCTCTGGCCTGCTCCAGGCAGCATCTCCAGCTGTTTCTTCTGTTCCCAAAGGTCCACAATAGAACAAATGTTCCCGTGTTTCCTTATGGGCGCTTCTCCAGGCATCAGCTGCGTATTGGGTGTTGCATGGCAAAGCTACAAAGTAGGTGTGAAAAAGGGCAAAGAACATGTTCTTGAACGTATCTTGAAATCTTCTTTTTTTTCCCTTATTCTTTCTTTTTTTAACATCAGAAAGGAAAAAAAAAAACTTGAAATGACTTCATATGAATCTTTCTCAAGTAGCAGATGAGACCTGTCTGAAGTAAATGGAGACCAAACACTGTCTCCAGCAGGACTTAAACCCTGAAATGTTAACGCTTTTGAAGCATGCAGCATGCTTGCTCTGCCATGCCATGCTCGACCTGTCCACCCACAGCAGGCTTTTTGCGGGGAAGACGAACAAAAACTGCTGCGCGCAGGAAGCCACGGAGGTCAGGGCATTCAAATAGCTCAAATTAAAATGCCACAAGCCAGGAAAATTTTTGAAGCTGCTTTTATTAACCTTACTGTGCCTTGGACATTAAAAGACAGATTTGAATGGGTGAAGGTAATTTCATATCCCAGAGATGCAATGTTTTTTAGGCACGGTGAGGCTCAAAGTAGTGTTGGGTCAGTGGTTAATTTTACCATGATTTCATCAAGGCCATTTTTCCTCTGGTTTCTCATAAAGATAGCATGTGGGATGCTGGCCAGAGTCATACTCAAGATGTATCACATATCACACTTGCTACTTTCTCTTATTCTGAAAGGCTGGTTATCTTGTCAAAAAACAAAATTAGATTGGTTCATGCAAGTTGTTCTTGGCAGTGTTTGCTGGGTATTTAGCACCTAATTATCATTTAGATACTTGAAATTGATTGTTAAATAATTTGTTTTAGTGTTTTTTTCCTGGAATCAGGTCTATAATTTTCTTTGACCTTCCCTCTYCAGTACCTACTCGCCACTGTGAAATACCATCCAACTCTTGGATGGAAAGTCCTGTATAAGTGCTGGTAATGTTGATGCACCGTATCAGTATTTTGCTGGCAGCCTGAGGAGCCAGGTTTTGTTTGGAGTTTTGCTCCAGGTTATGCTAGATCTAGAGCATGTGATGCTCGGGTACTGAAAGCAGAAAGGCTCAAAACTAGTGCGAAATGCTTGGAGGATCTCTCCGGGGATGCCGTGACTGTAGTAGTTGGGTAGCAAATACACATAG
Source organism: Rhea americana (assembly GCF_003343005.1). Taxonomy (NCBI): domain Eukaryota; kingdom Metazoa; phylum Chordata; class Aves; order Rheiformes; family Rheidae; genus Rhea; species Rhea americana. The sequence continues at coordinate 850,736 of NW_028185484.1, read as the reverse complement.
TTCCTTAAGGGAGGTAATGGATTAGATGCCTGCAGAAAATCAGGAGGTTCACCTCTTGGTTTTCACCTCTTGGTTTCCTTTCCCTCCTCCTCATATGAAGAGCTCTGCACTCCTCTGCCTGCTTCACAGAGTAATTGCTGGTTGAGCTTTCACTGACAGACTCTCACAGCATCTGAAATCAGTGGCAGATTTCTCCAGTGTTTACCTCTGTGGTAGAGCAGAGCAGGCAATAGTGGTGAGCCACCTTTTCCAATGAATTAACGCTGATGGTACTGAGAAACTCAGACCGTGAACGCGATTGGTCCTGCCAGCCAGGTTGCCTTCCTTCTGGATGCTGTGTCAAAGCAGGGGAGAAGAGCACGCTCTGATCCTGTCCAYCTTAACCCTTCTGTAGTTGGGGCTGTGCCTCTCCGGTCTCATTCTGCTCTTCTCRTACCAGGCGTGGAAAGTGTCTCTTTCCAAAAAGCAGCCTTGGGGTTTAGTGTTGTGTCCAGGTTTGTAATCTTAATTTACAGGACTCCTGGATGACCATGTTGCTTTGGAGGGGGATGCTCGCACCAGCTGCATCCTTTTTACAGGTATAGGGGTGGCAGAAGCTCTGCTAGAGGCCCAGATTGGTCAGATTAAACCGAGGTAGATGATCTGTGGACAAGACTCGCTTGGAAGCTGGTGTAGGAGCACGGATGATGAYGCAGTGCTTCACCATGTCCTGCTGCAGGTGTAGGGCTGACGGCAAAGAGCGCGAAGGAATTCGCCGCTGGCTTTGCATCTTGTTACTGCAAGGCACTAAACCACATTAACAAACTCCAGGGTACACAAGTAGTCCCACTGTGGTCAATTAACATTAAGCAGGTGGTTAATCCCGTTGCAGTACTGGGACCAGAGTGCTGCCTTGGCTTAATATTAATTTCCCAAATGACTTCCAGTGCTTCGTTAAGGCAACGGTGAAACCTTTGGCTCTTGCCGCGGTAGTCAAATGGCCTAGCTCTGACCGTGGTGACTGTGTGCGTTGCTGGAGAAAAGAGGGACCCAACCACGTGCTTAAGCCTCCTGAAATGAAATGTCATACAAAGAAAGAATAAAATGAGGGCTCGCTCAGTAATATAACCAAAGTGCACGTTTTTGGATGGAGTCCCTTAAGTATGTGAAAGTAAAGATTTAAATAGTCTTTAAGTTTAATAACCTCCATAGCACCTTTTAGCTGTGAGTAGGTGACGTTGTCTTTATTTTATACAGCACTAAAATGTAAAACAGCTTGTCAAATACTGTGGAAAAAAAACAGTGTTYGCAAGAATCTTAACGACTGACTTCTAGCTTTTTGGTCCTGCCATAGAYGGAAGGTTTTCTTAAATTTAGGGATGGACAAAAGTAAAAGACTCAAGAGTGGTATGAAACAAGTCATTAGTTGGCCCGAAATAAAAAACTGGTCCAAGCCTAGATGCACACAATACTAGAAATTACAATAAGGTGATTTCTCCCACTAGACGACTTCAAAAATGCCTCTTACGGCATCTGCGGAAGAATTGTTTCGTATTCTTTCTTTGCTATTGTGCAAGGCTTCAGAACATTAAAAATTCGTTTCCTTAGTCCAGTTTCAGTAAATTTAGTGGATATTCTCAGTTTTGCATCCAGTTCTTAGAGATCTTAGCAGTGATTTAATGAATTAATAAACCTAAACATAAGAAAACATATTAAAGAATAATGAACAACTTATTTTATAGCAAAAGGAATTGCCAAGAGAATTAACTTTGAAACCAGAATTAACTTTGAAAGTTGTTTGTTTTAAAAACCTCTGCCCTTATCCCTTCAAGCAATTTTAACATTATAATAAATGTTTTGCTATAAGCTCAGTGTTTCAGTGAAGTTAAGTGGAAAATGCATTTATATAACTAGCAAAACTAGAAAACCCCATTGGAGTAAATAAATGTTTTAATGAAATATGTTAGGATGAACTGTACAACCTCATAGCACTTAAAAGGGAAAAAAAAAAACAGGAAAACAGGAGGAGGGGAGAAAAACCCTTTAAAGATAAACTTTTCTTCCTCTAGCTTTTGTATTTGTTGTCATCTTATCTTTGTCAACCAAAGCCATTTTACCGTTAATGTGTAAAAATCGTACCTGGTACTTCCAATCTTTAAAGCAAAAGCAGCAAACAAAACCGCAGGCAATATTCAGCTAGAAATGCGTTTAAACATCTCATCCTCTCTGAATAGCTTGTTCATTTTCCACCTGATTACAGTCAAATTAGAAGTAGTTTGAAAAGATCCTCTCCCTTCGGTCTCTTCATCGTATTGGCGTTGATACCTTCATAGGTAAAACATGCGTGTGGTTTTCCAATCCCTTTGCTGTGGTGGGAAGGGCAAAGAGTCAGCGGGGGCTGAAAAAAAGTGGTTCCAGGAGCAAGTTGTCATTGCTGGAACACATTTTTCCAATCTATGTTGAGTTCCTGTAGTGGAAGATGCTGACAGTTTTGCTGCCCTTACGGCTTGCTCTAAGGTCTCCAAGCTTTTGCATGTTCACAGCAGGAAACCCAGACCTGCAGTGGAACTAAATTTTGCTTGGTCTGTCCTAGACTGGGTCAACTTGGGGTTGGTAACGTGCAACGAGTAACGAGGTGCATGTTCTGTCCCCTCTGTGCTGACCTCCTAGCTATTGCAGTATCAACACCAGTAAATKCGAGGACGCCCATGGACATTACTGGACAGTGCAGGAAGATTTCAAATTGTCCCTGGCATGATTTTGTTGGGCCATAAGCATTTCCCGGGTGTGGTCTGAGCCCAGCCCAGCCCAGGGAACCACCCCAGCCGTTAGCAGAGATGAGGTTGTGCCACTTCAGTGTGCTGCAGGTGAGAGAAGCCTGCTCCTGGGATGCAAATCAGCTTCATGCTAACTTTGTGTTAGCTTGCTTTTTGGAGATTTTTTTTTTTTTCCTGCAGAACTCTGGCTTGTGGCTTTGTCAGTAGGAGCGAACAAATCCGCAGAAACTGAAACCTGGAAGAAAGTTTGCGAACGGGTAAACTTCGCCTGTACCACCCGCGCTGCCGTCGTGTGGGRAGCGGGGGCCGCCAGCACGGCTGAGCTCTGCACATCCGCCGAGGCTGCGGTGTGTTTACATCRCCGTTGCAGGGAGGAAAGAAATAACAATAATAATACAATCCTGGTACATAATTCTCAATGACAGCGCTGTTAGCCCACAAAAATGTCACGCTGAGTAAATCAGCCTGACGGATGGATGGATGGATGAGTCACCTGAACGWTACCATCACACCGGTGTCTACCCCCCAGTATTCCCGCTGGGAAGGTTTATTTAATCATCCTGCGAGCTAATCCTTAGCTCGGGGGCCAGAGCCACGCTCTCACTGYCGTCTCCGATCTTGAGGGGGTGCGAACACGTGCCCCGGTACCTACTTAGGCTTGAAACGCCTTGTTTTAAGAAACAGAGCGTGAGGGCCCTATTTTCTGGCCACCAGCAAAAGCTTTGTGCAAGAGCACAGCTCATGACCGAGCCGGAATTCTTCACGTCTTTGGGGAGCCCGTGTATGCCCAGACCCTGGTCCATCAACCCTGTCGCTGTTCCCACCTSCATATCTCGAAGCCTCCAAGAGTGGGATTTTTTTTCCTATGTTGCTTGCACAGAGCTGCAGGAGTCTACAGCATTTTGGGGTCACTTCTAGCTGAGTCAGCTTCTCCCCCAGCAGCGGAGTTACGTGTTTCTTTACCGAYTGGAAATACAGAGCCGAAGTGCGCATTTTGTTATGGACAAACAYGACTTTGTTTTAGACCTAGGTGGTACCTAATAGCCAACGTATTGCAAAACCACCTGTGCTGTAAGGAAGTGCTGTTTGAAAGCTGTATTGCCATTTCTCTCCTGAAAGCACCTCCAGAGTCATGAGCCTGTGAACAGCAGAAGAATGAGAAACTGTTTGCTTTGACACGGGTGGAAATCTGAATTTTAAAGTTCTGGACTTTGAAAGTCATGAGCTTTCAACTCTTATCATCTCTGCCACAGCTCTACAGTGTGGTCTTGTGCAAATCTCTTTATTTTCCGTTTTCTTGTCTCTTTCCCTTCCCCCCTAGTATTATCTAGTTAGTTAAATCCTTCAGGTCAGAGACTTACTTTTTCCTATATCTATTAGAAGAACAGAATTTAACATTTTCTCTATACATGTGTTTTTTTCTTTCTTTTTTTCCTACTTTGAACCCCCTAACAGAGTTTTGTAATATTTGTTCCTCGCAGCAAAATGGGAGTGGAGATGTGTACAAACTCTCTCCCTAGTAGGTGCTGAAATATGGGAGTGGTGGATTACTGTTSTAAAACCTAGATACAAAGATATGTTTGTTTGCCCCAAGTGCCYGTGTTCACCTTTATGCGTTAGGCGATGTGCCCACAGCTGTCCCAAACTTCTACAAACCGAGGCTCGCTGAGCAGGAAGGAAAGAATAAAGCTTTCATCCATTCAGTCAGTCCAGAAATATCATCAATAACTGTCTCTTCTTCCGACGTAGACATTTGCTTGGGGGTGGGCTCTGGCAGCTGGAAGCGGACAGGGATTAAAGATCAAATGTGAAGAAGGAAGTGACAGATGTAAGCACGTAGGCTGGGGATTAGGGCAAATTACTGTGGCTAAAGCACTTAGGAGCAAGGAGGGGTCTTAAAYTGGACATTAGGATGTGCCTGTTACAGGAAATCTCTCCTGAAATTCTGTTAGACTTCTCCTAGGATTTTTATGATTAGGATTCGTGAGCACCTTTGGTGGCTGATGATGTAGCTAAAGGCATATGGCTGGTTGCAGTCAGGTGGAAGGAGCATCTTGAATAGGTTCTGAGATGAGCAAGGGATTATTATAGGTGTTTGTAAAACCAGTTTCCCATTGCTTGCCTATYCCAAGCTGGGTAAGAGAGAGTAAAGAAGCTGCGCTGAAAAATAAATTAAAGCCATGCTGATTTATATATAGCAAGTGAGCTTAGCCAGAAAAATAATGCAAAGTTGATTGCACTGGCAGGTCTACTTCTGCTGGAGTCTTGCGTGGATGAGTCACCTTGCGATGGTGGGGAAGGTGACCACTGCTCAGAGCCTCAGCMCGTGGACGAGGGACAGCTCTGCCCTACTTTCCTGTTCTCAAATCAAACCCATTACCTGTCAGACCACTTTGTTTTCCTTGATGATCATGTCCTAAGGTTCAAAGCTGGCCAAATTTACATGTAAAAGGTGCTCTCCTTCCCATTCGTGTGTCACAAGGTTTCCCTGAGTTGGGGTGCTGGTGGCATGAATGCAGTTTTGTGTGCTTACACCTTGAAGCAGAGGTGTGCTTTCGAGTTTCGAATTTTTTGGTTCACTCTCCAGCTTTCCAGATTTCCCCAGTGGACAGAGCTGGCCAAGTACAGGGTTATTTCAGGCATAAGTGAAGCCTAAATTTAATTCTGCTCTGAAAGACACCATGATGGTATGGCCTTCTGGTCGCTGTCTAAGATTTGAATGAACTCTGCTTACATTCAATCCAAGAAGCGGACAAATGMGTCAGTCCTACGGCGTTAGTCATCAGACAAGACCTGGAGTCTTTCTCATCTCACCTGGCCCTGAATACGGAGATATTTTGCAAGTACTGAAGTGCAGCCTTTACATCTCTTTCTCACAGCAGTATTTTGGACTTACTGTTAAGTCATGATTGTTTCATTCAAACAGGTAGCGCTGCAGCCAGTGCTGTTTCTTGGCTTGCGATTCACAGGGCTTGCTAGCATCTACCCCTGGCCCTGCTTTTAGCTCCGCTCTCCCTGCCCTGGGCTCGTCCTTCAGAGCAGCTGCGCATAGGCTTTRCTGTTGGGGTTTTTGGACATCTCCACGGTAGAAAACAACAAGATGTAAATTTGTTTTTAATTTTTTCAATGAAGAATTTCAAAAAACAAAGCTTGCTARCGGACAATTATCCGTTTCATACATGCCAACTCCCTCGTCTGGGCAAATGGGAGAGACCGATATATACTTAGGAGTGAGTCATCTTTGAAATGCCGTCTTGGAGAAGGCATCTCTGAGCAGCTCCCAAGAACGTCCCCAAAAATACTACCTTGTATCCCAACTCATATTTAACCAACTTATTTTCTTAACTGCATGTAATTTGCTCAGCTAAGTGTTAGCACCTTTGTAGCTGTGATTTTTCTACATTAGCCTTACCAAATATGCATTATTATYACTATAGACTAAATTGCTGGCAATTTAATGAAAAATTACTTACTATTAAAGGAGATTTGGGACCACTTCGACACCTAAGCTAGTATAATAATGTCATATCTTTTCCCTAATTAACACAAAGCTACATAATTGTGCTTGAGTAAAACAGGTCATCCTACCTATAGGTCCCTTCTTCCTGCCACATAGCTTGCTGAGGATAGTCCTTTTTAGGGTCACGGGGGCCAATTTTTTTTCTTTGCATTAATGCTGGGAATGTTGATTTGTCACTGCTCTCTAAGCTATAAAGAGCAGAAGCTCCCACAACCTGTTTGTGGGATATCTCGAGTAGTAGGCATGTACTCTGTGTTTTCTACACCTTGCTTTTTTACTCAAAGTGACTATCTTTCAGAGAAATTCCTGTGTTAGCTCGTATGAAGATCCTTGACCATTGTCATACATGTCCCTGGCCGCTATTTCACTGATGGGTAGATGAGATGACTTTTTTTTTTTTTTTTTTTTGATAACGCTGATGTGGCTAAAGATGGGAGATGCTCCCCGTTGTTCAAAACCACGGGGCAGCTCCCTTTGGCCAAGGTGCTATTTTTCATTTTAACTGGACTTAGTCTATGTGAAATCCTTGGTAACTTTTGTCCCTGGCAAAGACCCATGCCGCTAGTGGCTGGGCATGCTGCCATCTCACCAGATGGATGGGAGGGCAGCGGCCAGCCCATGGTGGAACATCTTGTCTACTTGGCAGTACATGGTGCGACTCCCAGGTGAATCGCTGCCCGCTTTGAACTTAAAATGCACCCGTGGTCTGGCTACACGGATGTGCTGACGTGGATCCAGCTCTGCGTACCAGTAACGTAATTAAAYAGCGTGGAAATAATGCTGACAAGCGTTTTGTAAGCTGGAAGGACTCACAAAACGTAGCACTGAGAAGTTTCTCYTCCTGGTCCCATTCTTTGAAATGCACGTTGTAAGCTTAGCTTGGGGTGTCCTCTCCTTGGGGCTGTGCAGCAGTTTTGTGGAGCATCTTCAGATGAGCCACACAGAAATATCTTGATGGGATGTCRGTGTTTCTCATCTATCTCAAGCCTTTCTGTTGTTGCCTGCTGCATGACAATGACACTTTGTTTTTAGTTTAGAACACGTTGTAAATGCATTAAAGATGCTTCARTTCCTGCTAAACCCAACATTTTAAGTGGGAATTAAGCCTTCAGCACACTGATGTGACAGGTAGGTAGGTGATAATTCTTGTGACTTAGATCGGGAMCTACAACGGAAGGATTAAAATATTCACAGCGGTCACTTTACAGTTTATATCCCATTTTCAAAAATGATTTTAAGTCAGATTTCACTGCTCTCCAGGCACTTGGTATTGCAAGCAAGGATGTGGGAGTGGCTATCCAAAGCCCATTTCTRCTCTGGAAGGCTTATAAGGAGCTCCTGAAATGTTGCCTTTCAGCTGAAGACTTGTTTATAGCCAGTCAAACCTGAGCTCCTAAATYCCTGGGAGCCACAGTCAGCCAAGTGCTAGCCACAGTTGGGGGTCCTCGCTCCCACTGATTTCCTTCATGTTGAAGTAGGATTCAGCACCCTCAAATATGTGTTTAGCCATGAATTGCTCTGATTCTTTTTTTTTCCCCCAGGGAGATTTGAGTTTTCAGAGACTGAGAGATCTTTCTGTAGATTTGGTTACGAGTTCCTGTGGTGCAGATACACATGGGGGCTTTGTTTGCATAGGGATTTTTTTCTTTGTTCTGTGCCTTCATGGAGAGCAGAAGCAGACTGAAGAACTGACCATGGCCATGCTGCATAAAATATTATATCTCCTCTGTTTCTTTTCCTTGCCTAAATACGGTATCTAAGCACCTCGGCTGTGACTGCAGTTAAAAAAAAAAAAAAAGCGATTGAATTAGAGGGACTAAAAGGTATATTAAGAAGATTGCAGAAAGTAATGAAACCATCTTTTTGGTTTGGGATTTGCATGGGGCTGTGGACATGTGTGKGGAAACAGGCCTGTTGTGTATGGAGCTGTGCTGCGGCGAGACCATTGGTAATCCTGTTCTCCAAAACAGGAGTTTTTGAAGGACGAGAGTCAGCCCCATGTGCCTGAAAACTTCAGATATATCGTACACAGCCACGTGTAYGGAGGCAGCTGAAGTGATGGGCTGAGCAAAATGAGCGGTTTTCTCTCACTAGTTCCYGTTGCCTTTATTTTTCTCCTACATCCATAAAATTGTATAAACCACAGATTTGCAAAGAGGATTTGTTTTATAGTACAGTTTGCAAAGATTTTGTGTTTATGACAGAATGCTGCAAAAAAAACCTTTCCTGCAATCATGTAGTAGACAATATTTCAGATTTATTTAATGTAGTGCAAGAGTTAAGCAGGCTGGGAAAGATATGAATTGTCTGGTTCTTTTGTTAAACTGCTTTACCAACCAGACAGTAGCCAGATGGTTATGCCTTTGACTGATACATAAATAATACCAAGCTGGGATCTAGCAATAGAATTGCTAGAAGACTATACAGAATGTATTTTTATACCTATGTAGGGACTGACCATGTGTAGTACATGGGTCTGTGTGCATATACATGTTTTTAAAATACAATTTAGAGTTTTTAATTGTACTGTTATTTTATGACTCCCCTTTTATGGCCTTATTGTGGAAACTAGATGTTTTCATATATATATATATATATATATATTTTTTTAATTTCAAGATTGTTAACAGAATTTCAGAATTTTCACAGAGTTTTTTTTTTTTCTCCATAGTTTTCACACTTATTGCTCATCGGTGTTGGAAAAGAAGGAAAAAAGCCTTGTTAACATCCTGACAGTGAGATAAAAAAATGTATGCTTATGTACAAGATTAATATGAAAATAGCCAMTCTTGCAAACAAGAGGTGCCTTCTGGGAGAGTGAACTTTCTGGAGTTCAACGAGTTGCAATGCTTTGCCAAGGCAACTCTGCTGTTACGAGTTGCCATTTCAWATAATTTGTATTTATGTTCCAAAATAGCAAAGAGGCTTTAGGAGGTTTCATCTTTGGATGCCCAGTACATTAAGTCTTGCAGCATCATCTACTTTCTCTTGGATTGGGGAAAGGAGGATGGAAACCCAAAAGCCAAGGGTGCAGAGTGTGATTCTGCAAGCTGTTGGTGCTGGGTGCAGAAAACATTGGGTGTCTCCAGTGCACGCAAAGTGTATTTCACTGTTGGGAGGATATTGTGAGGCCCCCAGAGAGCCACGTGCTCCTCCCCACGCTGTCCCGAGAGTAACAAATCTCAGTTGTGCTCTCAAACATCCGAGAGCAGGCCAAGGACCACAACTTTCAGAGAAGGCTTTCTGGCATGCCTGGCATCACTGATGTTTATTGAAATGAGGGATGTTAATTGAGTAGTCAACATGTATCTTCTGTATCCTTTCTCCATCACCTCCCTATATTGTGGCTTGAGTAAAAATCAACCTTCTTTTTGGGCTCCGTTTGAGGACATCTGGTTGGTTGGAGGMGAGCTACCTGCCTCCGTGTTGTTCTCCAACCCTTTGGTTTCTGGYTGAATGGATGTCCTTTGATCTATCTCTTCTTGTCGCTGCATTTTYCTTCTTGCAACTATGTCCTGGGACCTCTTCAAAGCAGAGCAGAAAGGGGGACAGGACAGCGGGCCAGTGTTGAGTTGTATGTTAGCCAGTGGAGGTGCCATCTTGCTCTCCGGCAATACTAATCCCTACTACCACTTTTGGAGACTTCCCATCTCTGTGGTGCCCACACTGGGATAGCAGTGAGTTCAGCAGGGGTATCCTGCTGCTAGTGGTGAGGTTGCATCTCTGCCTGCCACGCAGCATTAGTGTCACACAATGTGTATGCCCGTTCTTGGCAAAAAAAAAACAAAAAAACAAAAAAACAAAAAAACAAAAGCAGGCATGCTTTTGAGGAGAAATACTGGATCTTTTGGTTGCTTTGCAGTCTCTTTCTCTATTTCTAAAATTCACACCCCTTGGTATCTATTGGTTTTAGACACAACAGGGTCTCAGCTTCTTTTAAAAACGTTTACTTTTCTTAATGGTGTTTTGTTCTGTTGTTTTCTCTTCCTTCTCCAAGGCCTTTTCTCCTCACTCGCCTAGGTTGCTTTTCTGCTTTTCTTGGCCCAGTTTCCTGAAGTGAAAGCAATGACATTGTTTTACAGTACTGTATAAATACTTTTCATAGTTTGGCACAGCGTATTTATGTTCTCTTTCTCGTTGGTGCAGACCGCAAATATGCCTTGTACTCAAACCCGACTATTAATCTCCAGTCGCCTAGAGCAAGTTCCGACTACGCGCTGCAGCTCCTCAGGAGGGGTGGGCGTTGCAGTCCTCAACGACTGAAATAAACTGTTCCCTCCATTGAAACAGGCACTCGTGTTGTTAGCTTTTAGGAAATCCATTTAATCTTCTGATCTAAGATTGGGACCATTACTTACAGGCTTAGATGGATTGTCCTGCATTATACTGTGGGTAGGAATACATTACGGCCATCCCTTGAAGCCCTTGCCAAAATGAGATGCGTATCTTCAATAGTCTTGGGAGTGAGCCGCATATTTAGCTTGGCAAACAGATTTCCTCCGTCATCTACCTGCTGAAGGGGATGAAAACTGTGGGTATTGCTCTGGATGTAATGGGAGCAGGCCCTCCAGAGAGCATCCCCTTGGCCAAGGTTGTCATAGCTATTTTTCATAAAGCTCTGTAGAAGCTCTACCTGTGATATTTACTGGCTAGTTTGTTGTCTTGCGTTTTCATGTCCTGCAGGTGSCATCCAGGAGCTGAGCGAGCTGGGCTCTGCCCATGACTTGCCTGGGATAGTTTTCAGTAGTTAATCTGCACAGTGACTGTGTCACATCTCGTAAGTTAAGTGGTAAAGGAGGGGTAACCTCCAAGGAAACCTAAGATAGCAGAAAAATGACGATGAGTCGGCAGCTGCTGGTCCTAATGGGTTATAAAACAGAGGTCCTAAAAGAGCAAGTATGTCAGATTCCAGCATGAGAAATATCTCAATTCCTGGGAGGAGGTTCTGCCAGGCCTTTTAATGACCCCCAGTGGCCGAGATCAGTTTTATCTCATCCCCGACTTTGTAGAAACATGTAACCTTGGATGAAAGGTTTTACATCAAAAATCATTTACAGAAGTTGGTGATACAGGAGCCAAGCGGACTCTCTGTCAAGAAATAATGCAGCGATTAGTGCAAATTTGGGACCAMACCAGAGGTTCTGTATTGCAACATTGGTTACTGAGCTGCAATGTATGAATAGTTCCCAATTGACCCTAGCTCAGCTTCCTCTGCCTGTGGCTGAATTTAGAAGATCAAAAATAGATCAGGATATTGGCTGTATCTGCTGGGAGTTTGAAGATGCAGTAATTTAAAACTAATTTTAAGAAAACGGCAAAGATTGGTCTGCTCTAATGCAGAAGTTGTTCTGTAGCTTTTCTTTCTTTCTTCCCTTTTCTCCTTTTTTCTTTTTTATTCTTTTTTTCAGTGTACACAAGGACTAATCTTAAAACCTCAGTGCCTCACGGGAGCTCTGAAAATAGTTATGCATTTGAATCTTCTGTCAGGCTAAATGCTTTACTTTCTCGTACAGAGGATGTTTCCTGTACTAGATATATCAAAATTAAAAAAAAAATCATGCATACACAACTACTGGCACATGCAATTGCCAGTCTGCTTTTTTTAGCCTCTTTCCAATAAAAACACGGTTGTTGTCAGCTCAAAATAAGGGACAACAGAATTGGCAGAAGGGCAGTAATGGGAGCCTGGAGTTTTGATGTCTTCTTGTTTTGCAACTTCATGGAGATCTTGCAGTGGCTTGGTGCATGGCCAAGTACCTACCATGGGGCATTCCTTCTGGGCAACTGTGGTTGGGAAGGTGAAGACATGGGGATGAGGAGCACCAGCAAGCAGATTGCCATGCCCCAAAGCTCCTATCAGAGCTGARTTTGACAGCGAGCGTGACAACATACTGTCCTTTCCATTTACGCCACAGTCCTGGAATGGGAGATTGTGTTTACCCACTGTAAGGGAAGAGCTTCTTGTTCTGCTTCACCTTTTGCCATGCCTACTGGAGAAGATACAGATTATTCCTTAGCTGCTTGTTCCTCCCTTTCCTCTGCAGCTGCCGTTCCCTGCCAAAATAGACAGCAAGCTCATACTCATAGTTGCTCTGCTCACAAGTAGTTTGTAAAACTTGCTGCTTCAAGCATCTAGAAAGAAAGACATTGAAGCTGGGGTGGGAAAGCTTGGGAAAYAGGTGGAAGAGCTCAGCTGTATCATCACTCTATTTCTTGCTCTGACCTGCACAYGCACTTGCTGTTATTTTAGCTGTATTTGTAAGTACGATATAGATACGTATAACTAAAGCCTTAAAAAAAGGGCTATATATCCATTTAGTCTAATGCAAAATCACTTGGATGTCTTTTAGTTCTCATGCTTTGGAGTGTAGTGGTTAGGGAGTGTGTTGGGTTGGTTGTTCCAGAGCTGCTCTTGAAGGACTCAAAGTACCTGTCAACCTGTGAAACTTGCTTTTGCAGAATATCGCTGAAACCAAAGGTCTACCTGAGCAAAAAGTCATACAAAACTATTTCCATGGCCCCAAAGAATATACAGTACTGTAATGGTAGGTACTTAAGGATAAGAAGACAAGACCCTTTTGCTTCAGAGTATAAACAGACCTCCTGATAACTGAGGCTTTGGAGGACTCTTCTTGAGTAGGTTATGTATACATTTTTGTTTTCTGTAACTTTTCCATAGATTCCAGATACCAAAACAGATGAACTGCTGGTCTGGTCCRTGGGTCAGATCTTATATTAGCTGTGCTACCTTGGGAAGTATTTTGTTGTTGGGGGGGAGTTTTTGAAGGTATTTCAATATTCTCTGCTGGGAGGTGCTTTAGAAGGACAAGAAAATGTCAGGATGAAAAACAGTAGGTATCTGCAGAAGAGCATTTCTATAAATTTAGAGAGGCTRGGGATGAGGAAAATTAAGAAATTTTGTACAAAAGTGCGCTGTCTGGCTGGGGGCTTATCAGTGAATAATGAAGCAGGCTGCAGAGGATCTCCTTTGTGCCTTTGTTGRAAATCTATCTCATGAAAGTTGATGAGACCTACTGGTGCACTGAAGAGGACGTGTAGGAAAGAATCCATATTAGAGCTGCGTAAGCAGAGGAGAGGAAATGAGGCTGGAGCAGGAAATGGAGAGAACAGCTACAGTAACCCCATAGCGTGAAGCACTATCTAAAGCGGTTGGGAAGTGGGGCTGTCATTCTCAAGGACCGTCATTTCCTTGTCGTCAAGGAAATGGGGAACAGCAGGTTGGCTGGCTGTATATTGTGATTTCCTTTCAGTAACTAGGGTCAGATCAAAGCTAAGTTGCAACCCCATTTGAGTAAAAGTATCTTTCCTGGACAAACTATGCAACCACTTCCCAGTGTCGATGCGACTCTGTGGAAGACCAGAGGAGAAATACTCTATGTGGGATGAGTTTCCCACGTCTGCGGCTGAAACAAGAGCAAATCACTTATTTTGCTGATAGGAACGATTGTGGAATGGAGCAGTGAGTTCTTTTAGGCATGGCACACAACGGAATACAGCCAGAATATTCTGATATTCCTGACAAGTAGATTTTATGCAGGATCAAATACTGAGCATCTCCTGCAGCTTTCATTGTAGTTCTGTAAGTGCAACTTCTTCTTGTATCAGGGCTAGGAAGTGAACTAGCAGAATGGAAAATTTTGCTTGATTGAAATCCACAAAGCATAACCTGTGTCCSTGCATATGCAATGGCGTGATTTTACTTTGGGATTTTGGAGCAGACACACAGACTGTAATAGAGCAGGAATGTTTGATGTTCTATCTTAAATCCCAAACTATTAACATAATTAATATTACAGGCTCTTAACACCTTGCCCTACTCTTGAGCTACTTTCAGGAGACAGGAAAATGATGCTGATTCACCTTTCCTGGCCTCATAGAGGCAGAACTGTGTGMTGTTTGATCTAAATTAATTATTTCACTCTCAAAGTCCTATTCAGTCTTTGACAGAAAACATATGGGCATTTATTTCTGTGGTTAAGCAGCTCCCTTGCTTTATGCCAGAGGTGGCTGCATCTTGCCAGCATGTGAAGTGATTGCACAGGTAGAAAGACCAAACTCTGCTCTCTACATGTTTCAGGGGTATATCAAAGGGTAAATTAGGTTTAATCTATAGTGAAAATGGATAATATAACATTTGTCCACTCTTTTTACCAGCATAGGATTGTCCTCTGGCATAACCTGCCTACTTAGGTGCAAGACGGGGTGTGGGGATAAATTTTCCTAGGGAGATGTTGGTATAACTGGGAACTGGTTATGGCTCAAAAGGTGGAGGAGCRGTAGAAGTTGGCAGTTGCTTTATGGGCATCAAAAGTTGAGCAGAAAGAGATGCAAAATGCCTCTGTATTGAGCAGACCAAGGAAGAAGGAGGCGATTAAACTGTGGCTAGAAATGTAGAATAAGCTCAGTTTAAGAAACATCGTGAAACTTTTAAGCAGCCCTTCTTTCCCTAATGGTGGTATTAACTGACGTTACATGTTGCTCTTTCATTTGTGGTTCTTAAGCGTATCGGGGATCTTGTTATGAGCATGCAAAGAAATACTTGTGTATTTCCAGGCTGGGTTATAGGAAAGGAGGAAGAGCTTACCTTATTCTTCCTGGACGAACTGGAAGATTTTTGGGGATCCTAAGGGTGACGTAGGAGGGGGAAAGGATTGGAGTGTCCAGTTGTCTGCTGAAGATTTTGCATCCCATTAATTCCACCACTCCGAGGTGTATTTCATCGTTATAAAGGTCGCATCACAGATTTTGCTTTTAGTGCTAAAAGTTTTGCTCCCCTCTGYTTTCCTCCATGACTTAGAGGCATCAAATGCTGATACATTTCTGAGACGGAATCTATTATAATTTTTCTGCCAAGCAAAACTATGTTGCTTTCTTTATTTCCCTCCTCCTAACACTCAATTCATTCTTTGTCAGTGCTCAGCTGGCCGCATTGCTGAGCACCAGCAGGACTTCCTCTGCGCAGTGGTTCCTATTAGCTTTTCCCTTCTTAATTTCATTATCTGTTTCTAATGGCTTTTTAATGTCTTAGCTGAATTTACAGTACTGAGGACTTCATACACCTTCTGTTTCTCCAGAAATTTTTCAGGGAGAGCATGATTGACCGTCTGCCGCCTTAGTCATGACATAGAGAAGAGCTAGTCTCCAGGGTTGGTAATAGCCAGGGCAGCTGCGCTTATTTGGAGGGTATTTTTCTGGAATGTGAATGGTGGAGTATGAATGTCCTGAGCTTCCTTATCAGTTCATAACAATTACTGATTTTCCTTATGATGAATAAACAGTTGATTGCATGTACTTTTGAGCAAGTCTTTGCCCACTTATTTCTGGTCAGATGCAAGTAGGTTGTTTTTTTCAAACTGCTGTACAAGTGTGGTTTGGAAACATTGCATCATTTATCTTCTTCTTTGTCTTTATTAATAGGGAATTCAGTAGTTCCAAAAATTACTTCCTATGGTATATCTGGTTGCCTGCATTGTTCCCAGAGTCTTMTGAGTTTTCTTTGGCCTTTATCCCTGTATCTTGCTTAGAGAGCCCTGTCATGTGAGCTGTAGAGTTGGGAATGAGTTGCCATCAACCTCAGCAGCCTCCATCACCTCCATGAACCAGATTAGTGCGTAAGCTCAACAGCTTGTCTCTGACAAGCGCCACCAGCTTTTTACAGCTGATCTGTCTATATTTTGAGGCAAATAGCTCTAACTTGATCCCGGTGTCTTTGAGGACCACATATTTGCCAGAAGGGTAGGTGRCTTCCAAAGCCACACCAGTGCTGCTTTGGGATCAGTTGCTGGGGTCAAGTTTAATATTCCTACAAACATATGCTATTTTTATTAGCCACTAAATGTGTCAGTGGTGGAATTGAGGCATTCCTCATTTTAAAGTTAATTAAAGAGCGAGTAGCTCATAAAACGTGGCCCAGCCGGAGGGATGCTGGCATGACACTGAGTGCAGTGTGCGCTCGTCAAAGGGAAGGCAGATGTTTCAGGAAGAGCCAACCTCTTCCCCTTCCCATCAGAGTACAGAGCATCTCCAGACAGCAATGAGACCTGAAGCGAGGCCTGACAACACCAGGGTGACAGCAGGGGATGGGGCGAGTGCAAATGTGTGACATTACTGAAGTTAACATATCTTAATGGGCAGGAACAGGCCTGCACACCATCCCTGCTGGATGGTCTCTTGCACGTTGGCCAGAGTGCTTTTAAATATTTCTCATCGTGAGGCTTCAGTTGCCTCCCCAGGGAGATAATTCAGGGTTGGATTGATCTCTAATCTTTTCTGTTGAGAAGCATTCTCTGAAGTGTAACCCAACCTTTCCTATAAGCTTCGTTCCTGCACATTTACTTTCTTACGCTGTTCCTTGAAAGGGGAAAAGTGGTTTCCTGAAAGGGCTAAATGCCATAAAGCAGGAAAGAAGAAAATTAAATCTGCTAAGATATACGTGAACACCAGTGACCATCAGCTAACAGCGGAGTGCAGTACTCATTGCTGAGAAAATAGGGATTWTCACAGCCTCCATCCTCTCTTTTCCACTGAGCTTCCAATGCATTTGTTCGTTCTTTTATATTCTCAACAAAGTCTTATTCTCACCACTTGTATTTTCCACCATAGAGGGACAGGGAGTGTAAATAGAGCAGCATACTTCTGTTGTCCTTTGGAAAGGCAAATGCAGAAAGGATCATTCTGATGCTTCAGGCATGCTCTCCTAATATTAAGGTTTGTTAAAGCAAAATCCTGGATATGTATAGTCTGTCAGATATTTCCTGGCCCACAGAGCAAATTTAGCTGGACTCCTTTGGAGGGAATTATCRGACATTTCACGGCGTAACTGATACCAATGTACTGAAAATAAGTCCTTCCTTCTATTCAAGGACAAGTGTCATAAATGGAACTTGGGGATAGATTTCTCCTTCTGTTTCCTGCTCAGTAGCAAAGGGGGAGAGGAAAGGGGCATTTTTATTTTTAAAATACAGTTTCTTTTGGTTATAAATAACTTCCACCATCATTTGTAAGTCTTTAAGAAAACCCAGAGAGTGTTGAGAGCTCAACCAAACCAAGGCACTATGTTGCAGATGCCCCTCTGAACCATGGGAGAAGAAAATAGAGGTGTAAGTGGTTTACATGAAGCAAATAGTAGTCACTTGGTGCACTTTGCTGAAGGGTTGCTCTAAGAAAGCAACAGCACTCAGCTCTCGTTTTCAGCGTCTGTAGGTACTCGCGAGCCRAACCGCTACGCTCTTCTCATGCAGCACCAGACCCTCTGAACTACCAGCTCAGCTGCAGATTTTGGATAGTTGCATTTAGTTTAGGGCCGTTCCTAAGTTAATACGAGCAGGGCTGTTTAGCTTGGACACAACCCATGTGCTGATGTGGCCCGTCTGCATCTGGCAGGTTCGTGGCTCTTTGGTGCACAAGAGAGCACGTTTAGGTCTAGTCTGCCAGCCAACAGTTTTAATAGTTACGATAATTGCTCCATTCAGAGAGGTGAGACAAGCAGCCGGGTCTGAAAATCATGCCGTGAAGATGGATTGCAGCCATTTTTCACATACTGTAAGGAAAGAAAGCGAAGAAGTAAGAAAAGTGGCACCAGCTCAGTGCAGGTGCTGCCTTGCAGTCTGTGTTGGCTCTGCCAATTGCACGAATAAAACTAAGTCTTTGCCCTTGTGGCCTCTGGAGAAGTCGCTGAACTTGGACTATCGTCTTCCTGGCACTTGAGCAATATGATCAGTGCCTAGATGCTGATCATAAAAAAATACAAAATTTGAGGGGCCACAAGAACAAGGCAAATGTGGGTGTGGGGTGAACAAAACTACATTACTCTCAGTTTGAGGATAGTTGAGAGTCATTCAAAGAATTATATATAGTGCACATCTTTGCATACATTAGTGTGCTTTGTTCTTTGCACAGAGTAACTGGTAGTACTTAAACATGCTTAAAATAGAGGAAGTGTTGGATGATGGCCTGTGTGCCTAAAAATGCAAATGCAACTCTCAGGAAAAGGTTCCCTACTTCCCCCAGGAAGGGATGTCAGTACAGTGTGACTATAATTTCCACTTGAAGCAAATAGATTTGTGGACTGTCTAGGAAAAGATAGGCTTGGCTACCTAAAAGGAATAAATGCAATGTCATTGAACGAGTGCTTCTAAATCCTGTCTGTTTGTGTTGGGGCTGCAGTCTTGCATCACACACAAGTAATCTTCTTAAGCTGCTGGGAGGAACTGCTAATAGAYGTGTGTCTGCGGGATCAGGCCCTCTCCGAAAGAGCAGATTTAATTATACGCATGGCAAACTCGTGCACTTACTCGAACAAAGACACATTCGGTTGGAGGCTCTTCTGGGAAGCAACCGTGTAATCATGTGCATTTTGTGCAGCGGTCAGCACGGTAGGCTTTGGAGAGTAATCCTCAGGACCACTGCAAAAATGGTGATTAATGCAATCATGACAGTTCATACTTCTGACTCCGGGGTTTAACCAGCCTGCTTGTGTCTTTCCTTGATTCTGAAGATAGTACAATTATTTTCATACAGGTGAAGCTTGGATAATATGATAACTCAAATGCTTGCTTTATAGTCACTGATTTAATTATATGAAATGTCAGGTTAGTTTAAGAAACACTTGGGGAAACCCCCACCACTGTCAACCAGTAATATGCAAAGTGTTTCAGAAGGTAACATGTATCTTGCTATTAAAAAAAATCCCAAACCAGAAAAGAGCACATGCACAACCTCTGTACGGTACCTAAGGTCCCTTGGATATTAAAGCAAAATTGAAACAAAAAAATTACTTTTTTATATTTTGAAAGGTGAATCAAATGGCTTTGTGTTGCTCCCAGTGCATCTAATAGATTTTTTTTTCACTGCCAATGAGTTTCAAACAGAGCGAATGAAGGTAGGATTTGAGGGGTTCATTAGGGCTGGAAACAAAAGTTCATTAAGTTTTTGGTTAACTTTTCCGACAGTATGGGCCAAGTGTGCGTACGATCTCTGCCTCGAGAAATGGACTTCTAATCTACTAAAGAAAGACCAGGTTGACTGAAAGGGGTGGATATGCTCTTTGCTGAGGTCAAAGAGCACCTTCTCTACCTGCGATCCGAAGGTTTTGAAGCACAGGAAAGCAGCAGTGGTTTAACAAGTTACCGTGTAGCAGCCTGATTGCGATTTGTCCGCTGAACTTGATGCAAATGTGAGATAAAACACACTYGCTTCAATCTTTCGTAGGGGTATAAGCAAGTATAATTTATCCTGCTTTGCTGTGGGCTAAGAGCGCACGTGCTGCTGGTTACAGTAGCTCGGATTACGTAACTCGACTGTATGTCAAAATCTCCGTCCTACTGACGACTATTATTTTCTCCTTTTGCTAAGGGTAACTCAGTTATAACCTGYGCCAGCTATTCTGCAAATGCCTCTGCTGAGTCTGATTTTGTAACAGTGATTATTAAATTTCACATATATGTTTATGATTGGAAACTGCCTTGTGTGAGATGTGAAATGCAGCTGGTTCGTGTCCTTCCGTAAAARACATCCAATGCTGCCATCCTTCCAATGCTTGTTTTGACGTAAACTACTCTAGAGATGCAAAACGTTTGAAAATCTCATCTGAATGCAATGCTGGATTTAGTAATATCCATATGGCATTGTGGGATGAACAAGCCCTGTGTGCACCAATATCATAAGGGTGTTTCAAGAAATGGTTAGTGTTTTGGAGTAGCACAGAAGTACAGAATCGTTGGTATGAAGTGAGGAACTTAGTTATCTGTCAGTGCTTGGATAATACCTTGCTAGAAGTGCCTTGTTAAGAGCAGACAATAGTTTCCTTGCTAATTAAGGATAGAGACTGCCTCAATTTATGGAGAGACACCTGGAGAATTGAAAGACTTCTACGTTGGCATTGAGCGTATTTTTGATGTTCTTTGAATCGCAGCTTTGCCTTCTGTGAAATCTCTTGGGCCTTCAGTGATCCAGCGATACGGGCTAAATACCAGCAAGAGTCACAACATCTTCAAATATRGGATTCCGAAAATGCTCTGATAGGAGACGATAGCAATGACAAGGCTCTCCAGCCACTATTGACATGCTCTGCTGGGTTTTGAACGCATTAAAACCAGTCCAGGTTGGATATGTTAGTCGAGGCAGATCTCTAGAAGAGGATTGTCACCTTCAGTACCAATAGAGGAACAGAAGGTGAACTATTTGTTATTAAGCAATGACACTATCGCTGCACAGCTTTATTTTGGGGAGCTAAGAAGCTCCCCAAAATATGTATATTTTATACACACACACACACACACACACACACACACACACATATGTATATGATAAGTATATATATTTTTGCCTTATGAGTCATACGTTTTCTTTTGTATTAAATTCGTTTAGAATGAAATGATCTTGAACACTGTTTTAAACTGCCAGTTTCTAGTTCTGCAGACCTTGCCTGGGATTTTGAACTAATCATTTAGCTAGTGCACAGTCTGAATCATCCTGTCAGACTCTGCTTATGACCATCAGCATGGAAGCTAGCCTATTTGTCCCAGTAGCTTCAGAGCACTCTATGGTGAAAGTCTTAAGCAAGTGATGTGAAATCCTACTAAAAAAATATATATATATCTAGGTTATATTATTAATATTATTTATTTTGTAGGTGATCAAATAACTGAATTTAATTAAGAAAGAGCAAAAAAAAAAATCTAAAATATGTACATCATCTTGTCCTCAGCCCCTGTTCATTCCCTTTCCCATCAGACCAGTTTTTACCTACTCAAAGCCTTTAAGATACTTCAAATTTGGGAGCTTTGGCATATAAAACTTCTCTGCTCCAAGTCCCACAGAGACTTGAAAAATTTGCCTCTATTTTGGCAATCGAACAAGTTGTTTCATAGTCTAGAAACACGGCTGGGACTGAACCATGAACCAAGGAGGACGAGTATGTGGCATGTTTTGGTGCTGYGGTTACCGTGCTCTGTGGTGTGATTGCATGATTTAATGCAAGTCTTTTATGGCTTGCATGAGACCCCTGACAGATTTTATTGCGTTGGAAGAGGCAGCTGGCTGCAGTTGCCCAACTTGGCTCTGGAGGYTGCTGCCTCCGTAGTTGAGTTGACTGAAGTGAGCATAACGGTGTGTGAACCGCAGTGCTTTTTAGTAATTTATTATCTTAAAGCACCAAATAAAGAAGGTTTCTATAAATATTTTGGGCTGCGACTGGCASCACATGCTCTCCTAGTTGACTGCCGCAGGGGGTAAACCACCTCAGTGGGGCAAGCACTGTGCTGGGGTAAAACAGCGTATGCTCTTGCAGCTGTTCGCTTTAGTGCATGTGAGTCAGAGCCCTTAATTCTCTCTGCTGCAGCTCTCTCTCTAAAACAGGCATAATTATTGCCTTCCTCACAGTTTTGAGGTATATTAGAAARTGAATTTTGCAAATACATTGTGGTTTTCAGACCCAGATGTTAGAAGATGATAGCTGCCTTCTTTTTCTCATCATTCCTGAGATTCTGGTTACGAAGTGTTATGCTATCTGGTAACCACACACACCCCAGTGCGTCCTTATCCCTTCTTTGCTCTTTGTAGGATACCTTGTTTCAAGAGAGGAATTTTTGGGCAGCTGCACTTCCTTCTGCTGGAGGTGCTTGCGTCCCCTCGATGGTGATAGCCCAAGCTGGAAGTCGGACTTGGAGCTGTTATATTTGCTGTACTTTTTCATGCATCTTATGACTTTTAAAGACAAATAGAAGGCTTTCTGTTTAAATAGTCAAAACCTTTGTTATGTGTTGCTCTTTGGTAAAATAATCAATAGTGAAACAAGTGTTGAAAGCGTTGTTTCTTGGAGAGGAACATGGCCCAAAGAGAGAAGCGGACAACTGAAGACTATTGATGTTGGTCAAACTAGTGGTCGAAGAAGAGCTTCAGCAAATGTGTTGAACTTGCCCCTATTTGAGCTTGCATGAGCTTTCCCATGATACACACACACACATACACATGCGCACAAAGCCATGAAGGTGTTGTTGACTGTGTAGGTGATTGTCAGCATTTAATTAATAGCTCTAAACTGATTTAATAATGATGAAGAAAATTAAATATTCCTTTATTATATTGAGTTACTTCTGTTGTTGCAGCAGAAACTTCAACTTGCACGTCAGCAGATTTGTTTTCAGACAATTAAGTATTTAAGCTTTTATTTCAATATTTCTTCTTCAGTTTCAATGTATTAGTAGCGAAGCTGTGAGGRGCTTAATTGAGAAGAAGAGATCCTTAATGTGTCTGAGGAATTCAGCAAGGAAGAGGTTGGTTCCAGCACATCCCTTTTGGTGGGCAGCAGCAACAGCTTCAGTCCTGCAGGGCTGTTCTTGAGATGGAAATTTAACGTTCTGCAGTGCTTTCCAATGCATTAAGCACAGTCCGTAAAGGTACTGGAGTGGATACCAACAACAGATGCATCAATCATGATTCACTCATCGGTTTTCCCCCATAAAACTGCAAGCCCTACTGGGAGATGGTAATCACAACAAAGATGGTATTGGAAAGGTTTGCTCTGTCGCGTATGAACAAATGGATGTGTAATTATAAATAGTTCTTATCACTGCTGATCACAAGTATGGGAGGGGGGATGGCATTCTTGTAATTCTTTTTTTTTTTCCTCCCTCTGTGCTGCTGGTTATTGACCCGGTTCTTGAGTGGGAGCAGCATTTATCCAGCACTGCAGGATCTTGGCTGGGAGGATCTCCATCTACATGGCAATGGTGGTAACAATTTGCTCGCCAAATGCAGTTATCCTACCCGGAAAGTGTGCTCCAGCTTCTTTGCTGGCACTTCTGACAAAGTGCATGTCTTGAGAGATGCCCAAGTTCATCCTGCAGAAAAAGCACTGTTCCCCTGAAAAGATTCAAGGAATACTGTCAGCTATTGCAAAGCTCTGTTGACCTTGTTAATAGAGAAGGGGGATATACCCCATGTTCACCTTCTCAAACTGATACCCCTATAACCCTGTTTTGTTGTACATGTCCCACTCTTAATAAAATAAGCATAAACATCTGATAGACGTTCGTCTGAAAGAAGTAATCCTGGCATTGCTGGCCTGTGTTTGTGTGACATGATGATATCACTTACGTATCTTTTCTTCAGGAATAGACCTGCAGACAACAGGAGGAATGCCACTGCTTGACAGAAGACCAGCTCCAAATGCTGCCATGCTGCAGAGTCTGATTTTTCCCTTTTGCTTTCTGGTTTTCTGTGCCACCCACTCARTGTCCTTCACAAGCTGACTGCTGGGAGCTGACTAATGCAATGATGTTTATCCTTCGCTATGTCATAATGAAAAGTAGCTTCAGTTCATTGAATCTGGAAGTTAAGTTGTTGTTAGAGACCTGAGTGGGCTCAGCCTTCCCCAGAGATCTTCACATTTGCCAGATATCGTTTTCACATGTTGGCTCTAATAAATAGATGAGAGTTCAAATTCCTATTGTGCAGGTTTACACTTTGCTAAAGGTGGTATATGCCCCAACACACAGTGCAGCAGAGGAGATGAAGATGGGCTTCATGACAGGCTCGTGTGGCAGACGCTGGTGGAACATTACGTGGCGAGGAAGAGGCACGGCATTTTGCAGAAGGCCAGGGGTCCATCTGGTCTGCTCTTTCAGAGTAGTTCACGCGGCATCTTGGCAAGGGGTAGAAGAAGCCATCCGCAGGCAGCAGCGGCATAGTCTGCTSCCCAAGGAAAAATCATCCATAACAGAGGTGAATACCAAACCTTTCATCCTTTCCTGTATGGTTCTGTCATACAGAGAAGTTAGTCGGCAGTTTGCCTGACTGTGACTCTAAAGCCACCTTCCTGGCCTCTTTGGGAGCGCTCTCGGCAACCCCTATGTATGGTGCTCTGTGCCCAGACTCGAACAGGGGCACAAAGGCTTTCGTTCATCGGCATTTCACCCGAGCTTGCCCTTTCCAGCAGTTTGTTAACGGCCGACTCCGGGTTGTTTCTGCATGTTCACCCAATGGTTGGGTTCACAGTGTGTTGTGTACTCCTSATTGGGTTTTACTGTTCCCTGTACACTTTTTCCATGTAGGCAAGTACCTGAACATTTACGATGTCCATATAATTGCTTAGTCACTCTACAGAGTTCACTAAAATGCTCTGTGGAGAGAAGCTTTTCTGGTGAATGGTGGCGAGGTTGAAAATAACTGCTCTGTTCTCGGTTTTGTATCTGCTGCTTTTTGAACTCGTTCAATGTCTTCCCTTGTTCCCTGGACCTGCAAAGTGTCAGACTGAAAACTAATACAACAGCAAGTTTCCCAACACCAAGCAATAAATTAGTGGCTGAGCAGGAAGTACTTTGGGAGCTACCAGCTCCTGTCCTGCCTGTTTGTAGGTGGTCCAGGTGGTCCACTTTTACATGCGGCCATGTATTCTCCGGAGTAGCATGACAACGACTTTTTTCTTTCCGTCTGGACGTGTCTCCCGCCTATCCCTCCCTAAAGAGCTGAAGCACATCTGTAGGTCAGTGTAACCTTACCATGTGGATATGCTCCAAGGCCTGCCAGTCGGGCCGTTCTGCATTAAACCATCTAGCAGATTGATAATAACTGAAGGCAGCATGTACTTTATGCCTGGTTTCTGTTTCAGTAAGTGAGCTGACTCTGTGCTGAGCACGTACTAGGTCTGGGTCTTGCAGGAATGAGCCTTGCATGTGCTTACTGTGGCAACTACATCTGCAAGTACAGTTAATGAGGCTATGATTTGCCCCACTGAGAATAAATAAAAATAATCTGGCTAGGCTTAGTGCCTTTCTTCCAAACATCTCACCCACTTGGTGAGCATTAATGAGTTTAACCTTCATGCCCCCCAGCACAACAGTCCAGTATTTATCATCCCTGTTTTATGGATGCAGTTACCAACTCAGCCAGAAATGAATCAATTTTCCTGAGGTAACCCCATCATGGGAGTTTTGGCAGTTGGGTCTACAGGCTAATGTGTTTTTCTACAGTGTGTCCAGATGGGGAGTTAACAGATTTATCAGCTGGGAGAGAAGTGCATGTGAAATTTTGCAGGGAGGGTGCATCTGAACAACCAAGAAGACCCTGGCAGACCTGTTAGCAATACCTTGTAATGAGTTAAAGTAGATTCTAGCACTTAGCACACAAGGCACAATCTATGGATTATTTGGGGTGGCAGCACAATAAAAAATGTTAAGCCCAATTAATAACAAAGACCCCAAAGCAAAGTTAGCTTCCTGTGGTGAGGTCAGTGCCATTCTCCAAACTACAGTGAAGAAAAAGTCATCACTGGGATGTGTTACACTAGAGCAGTCTGTCAAGAAGTGAAGAACTCGTGTCTCTATTTTCTGATTCAGTGAGTAGTTTGCACGGTTGAGTTTTGATCAGTTGCCCTGTTGACTCAAAAAGCTGGGCACTGAAGCATCTCCCTTTGGATGATTGTACGGTGACCCAAGAAGTGTGTATGGAGAAGCAGTGGTACGGAAAGTGAAGCAGGAATCTCTCAAAAACTAGGAGGACATGTTGCAAAACAATTTCTTTCTTTCCTTTGTTCATTCATTTGTTCCCTTTCTACTCTTTGAGTTTTTCTAAGAAAGGTTTGCATCTACTGAGTTTGCTGCARTATTTCACTAAAGAAACAGTTCTCTGCAGAAACCTTGGATAGCAGCTTGGATTCTTGGATACAACTAAGTCTTTATTTTAATATTAAGCCCATCTCATGCTTGTTAAGACTGAGTAGTGTTCACCCTCCATACACCACGTGAAGGTAGCACGTGCTGTATTCAGAACAAACCTATGGAGTAACTCACGGCAGTTACAGTTATCCCATTGGCCTCCTGCCTGTGGTTTGTTTTGGGTGCTGAAAGCATCCATGRAGTCAAGGGGGGACTGAACAAGTCATGGTGGAGTAAGCCACGGAGACCCACAGCTGGTAGCTGGTCAGGTGCTCATGTAGGATCATGTATGCTTCCCACCTCCTCATGCTTCTTACTCTTTCTAGTCATCTGCTGTTTGCCACTGGTGTAGACTTTTGATCTGACTCCATGTGTCTATTTTTATTTTGTAGGACAAGTCAGTCAATTGTTACTGATCTTTAGGGGCAACCAGTTGGGCTGAGGGCTTACTGGTGTAGATTGGTGTAAAACATTAATTGAGCAAGCTTCATTCAGAAGTACTGTGTATTTAGCTAAATGTTTAATACTCAGTGTTTTTTCCGCTAGCTATCTGTGTTCAGTGCTGTGCTGAATATAATAAAACTTCTTCATGTGATTACTTTATGCTTTTYGAACGAATCCAAGCAGAAAGGTGATAATCTGGTGCGCAAGCACGACCGTTTTCAYGATGCGCCTGTGCATGCCTCTGTAGTGAGCACCCAGATTGGGGCCACGATAGTGGTCCAACCACAGCAGAGGTTTGGGCAGCAGCGAGTAGCTGCATATATTCTTCTTGCATCATGCTGTTCCTACCTGCTCAGTGTAGATGACCTGCTTCTTGGTATCCCTRCTTTAATTTTGCGCAAAGCTCCAGCCAAGCTTAGAGGGATAATACTTACACGGGGCCTGGGTGSAGGGGGAACCTTTTGTAATACAGGATAGTTGCCAAATATAGATAAGAAGGTTGACATTTTTATTTCTCTTCTTGGCAGATTCCAACACGGTCCCTGCAATACAAAAAAAAAAAAAAAAAATCATGCATAGAGCACTCTCCTCCCTTCGTTTTTTGTTGTCATTTTTACAAAGGAGTTATTATTTTGTTACACAACGGCATGGGTGGAAAGGGACAAAGTGACTCAGACAGCTCCAAACGTGAAAGATAAGCTTTGCAAAATGCATATTTGTTTTATTATTTAACCGGGCAAGCAATGTCGTTTGGAAGGAGGGAGAGAAGGAAGGAGGAGATGTTATCAGCAAAAATGATTGTATTTTTTTTCCTTCTATTCTTTCCTCTGACAGAATAAAATAAATAAATAAGTTTCTTTGCTTGAAGAAATATATATTTTTTCTTTATTTCTAAAAGATAAACTTGAAATTTAATTAGATTGGATGGCTCAGTATTACTTCTCATTCGCTGATCACTTTAATTAAATTATCGCAAGGATTGGAAAGTATTGAGTGCATGGTAGGAGAAAAAATTGAGAGGCTGGAAAGTTTTACGTTGTGTTTCTTGCCTGGAAACTGATCTCTGTAACCTTACGAGCCTCCTTGCGTGTGTTTTCCTCTATTCGAGTACTTATAATCRTCTCTTTTGCTGGGATGCTTAAAAAGACGGTCTAATGCCCAGAAGTGCATGAAACATGTAAGGCATTATGAAAATGATGCTCRACATTCATCAAAATGATATGTACAGTAAAAATTGAACAATTTCATTAACACAACGCTTTAGATTTACATGAGAAATTTGGAGTTTTTAGCAAAGATTTAATAGCAGATGCTTTTAATGTGCTCTCGTTCCACGACATCTCTAGAAAGTGCTTGCAATGAAAAAGTAATATGCARTAAAACATATTTTACTGTATATCTATGTGTATACACAGCCATATGACATGAATATATCTACTGCATAATACGAAAAATGATTACTACCGTGTTAAGCTTAACAAATAAATGGAAGACTTCTGATGATTTTCTTTAAAGTGTTGCCTTGCTTTGAAATTCCTAAAATATAGTGAACTGGGGTTGGGGGAGAGTTTGGAGCGGTGGGGGATGAAGAGGGTTCTTCCTCAGTCATTACTTTGTAGGAGTAAAGTGTCTGCCTGTATGCTGCCCGATGCAAGAGCCTAGGCCCTGCGGGTATTGCCGTATCCACCGACAGCAACAGCAGCTTCTCGAGTGTTTTTACGTTTATCAGAATATACGTATGGAGGATGAGCGACTGTACGACGCCCGACTGTAGGTACCACYGAGAAGAGTTTCTGTTCTGCTCTTCATAGTTCACCCCTGCTGTTGTAGCTGTAGCTGTTTGATAGGGCAGCTGTATATAATATAGTATATACATAATATTATCTATGTATAGGAATGCATGYGTGTGTGTATATATATAAATACATATATATACACACATACTTACAGACAGATAAAACCTCCTTCGCTGCCTTTAGCTCTTGACCACTCTACGTGGCGGGTTGCACCAGAGCAGAGCCTCCTGCCAGCCGTGATGCGCTTTGAGTTTGGGGTAGAGTGACAAGCTGTGAGACAGTCGGAATAAGGAAATTTTAATCTCTGCTCCACAGCTCTAATTAGATCTCTCTCTTGACCTGATTACCTAACAGCAAATCTCTTGCATCGATTTGCCTCGCAAATGCGTTTGTAGGAATGTAGCGGGCAGGCGCGCTTGGCAGGCGTCACCTTTCCAGCGCGGTGGTCAGCCGTCGCTGCAGACGTAACGGAGCTGTAGGGATACGCAGTGCATCAGTGGTTTGAATTTCTTAGTGTGCCTAAACAGTGGCTATATTTGTCCATGAACAAGGCTGCCTAATCTTAGCAAAGCCATAAATGGGATCTTTACTTAATACTCGTTTTGGCACTGAAAATAATCATTTCCCTCAACGCGTTGCAGAACAGCGTTGGCCCTTTCTTCCCCRCCCCTCCTCGAGGTCCTCCCTGTGGGGCCTGGAGCCTGCTTCTCAGACAGATTGATTGGTCTGTCCCGTTGTCAAATCAAGGTTGCTTTATTGACTTAACTGTAATGCAAGTATTGCCAAATCTAATACATGGGAATTAAATGGCAATTATCCATTTATTTGAGCTGGCCTCTTCCCCCCTCTCTGTTTTAGCTCTCTTTCGGCTTGCAGTCTGCTTTCCTAATTGAATGCTGCTCCGTCTGACTATGGCAGCTATGGCAAAGCCAGGGAGCCTTGTTCAGGTGTCTMAGGGTGGCTCCTGACCCCAAGCCGTAGGGACAGCCTCGCTGGAGGCAGCKTTCTGTGGAGGACCTTTCCCAGTATCTCTGCCCACCTCCGCAGCATGGACATCCCAGCTCCTTCAGACTTAGCTCTTGCATGTGCCACGCTGCCTGTGGACGTGCCTTTCTTGCCATATCTCAGGTTGGCTGTTGCCTTCAAGCCTTCCCTGAGCTGAGTGACGAGAAGGTACAAAAGCACAATAGCTAAGCAAGGGTCAAGAGAGCTTCCCACGCTTTTTTTCAGGATCCTCAAGGCTTTCCATGCACTTTACAGTGCTTTTGCTTTTCCTTGTCGCCCCATCACATAAGCTAAACTCTTTAGCTAAAATGGATCATGTCCTCCAGGTTGGTTGATTTGCAGACCTCCAAGKGTGAGTTTTGAGGTAGATGTGCTCAGTGGTGTGCGGTGCTGTGAAATTGGGAGCCCTGGGTACTAAAGTCCTGCTAAATACAGACAGAGCAAGGGTGGCAGCAAAMTGAAAATATCCTCATCTGCCGTGACCTCATCATCACTCTGTGCCAGGGTGGACTGTGAAAAGGAGGGGAAGCATTGCTGTGCCAGATAAGCTCTGGTCCATAAAAAGARCCAGCAGTTGGGATATATATGAGATATATGGGATGGAGCCCACTTCTGGTACACTAGATTGCCTGGACTTGATGKAGGTGACTTCTGACCTGGGTTCAGCAGGCAACGAGGGGCTGGAGAGCTTTTTGTTCTCGTGTGTCTGGAGCTCACTGACTCTTGAGGGCTCTTCCCTAGTGAAAGGAAGGTAAGTAAGACTGTGGCTCCTTTATGCGTGCAGCAAACATGTATCTGCTTTGATACTGCTTTTTAATAAGCTGTTTTCCAGTCAGTGTCTCACCAGCATATAATCACTTCAACCACGGGTGCTTTTTGCTGTAGCCRTTGCTGGTATTTGTCACAATTCAGAGGA
Source organism: Rhea americana (assembly GCF_003343005.1). Taxonomy (NCBI): domain Eukaryota; kingdom Metazoa; phylum Chordata; class Aves; order Rheiformes; family Rheidae; genus Rhea; species Rhea americana. Next base: position 820,623 of record NW_028185484.1, on the reverse strand, counting down.
GAGGTGCTGGCTGTTTCAGAAGAAGTCTGCTCGTGGGGTCTCATCCTCACCTCTAACGTCTTGAGCTTTAGTATCACTGGAAGTAAAAGAGGGTCCACGCGGTGGCATCTAATCATGTGCCACCGCAGGAGCGTCCCACGGGTTCACTTCTGCACGGCGCAGATATCCCCTTTTTGGCTTTCTGGGACCATTACTAGGAAAATCTGCTTAGCGGGGTGTCTTCGTACGGAGGCCACGTCCTGAGGGCTCAGGAGATGTGGAGCAGGTCCTTGGTTGATCACCCTTGACAGCCTCAGTCCTTGGCTGAGGTTGGCAGCCTTAAGCTGCCAACTCCTGTATGCGGATGAACTGATTATATTAGAGCTCTGGTTGTATTAATGAGCTTAAAAAAGCACCTGAGCGCAGGGTAATCAGATATCTGCACATCGATAGATTTTGTTTTTAAAACAAGCTGAAAACAGGTTAAGAAATGCAAGCCTCCAGTTGCTCAGTCGAGGCACAAGAATTTTAACTTTCATTTTCCGAGACGCTCATTATTTTTTTTTCTTTTAAATACGTTTTAAGACAATGGTACAGAAATCCCCAGACATAATCCCAGCTCATTTAGGCAGAACGCACTTTTAATGACGCACTCCTGCTGAAAGGTGCTCCCTTTTAAGATGCTGTTTTCCACCTACTCAGCCAGTTTTTAGAGGCAAAATTTTCCTGGAACTTTTGAAATTCTGCTATTTAGACATTTTGTGATCTTGGCTGAAGACGTGTCTAGTGCAGCATGAGCAGTGCTGCACTGTACACAATATAGCGGTGCTGCCCCATCCTGTCTGCGCCGAGGGAAGGCAGGACCCAAAGATGTTTAGGGATTTGGCCGAATTTGTGGATTTGATAGAGCAGGATTTTTGGGTAACCATAATGCGTGCCATGCCTCTGCAGCTCGCTGCCCACAGCTTGGGTGAGTTTCCCAGCCCGTGCTGGGCTGTGTGCTATGTTTTTAGCAAAACTAGAGCTATATCAATTTACTCCAGGCTTCTTTGCACAGGTTGCACACTTTTGACTCCGATGGAAGYAGTCCAGAGTGTCTAAAGAGACTCTGGTTATTTTTTTTTTATGAATCTTTCTCTTACCCTTCTTTCAGCAAGGTGGTTGCATGTGTGTGCACATGTGCACATGCATTTTTTCTTCTCTGTCTGTATAATATTCAGTACACCATGACTTAGGCCTGGTAGACACTCCAGTAAAAGCAATTAGACTGCTAGTTGTCGCACAGTGGCATCGCTAAAGAGGCTTTCTTCTTGGAAATGCATGCTTTCCTCCCCCCCCAAGACATGTGCCCGGCGCCTTTTTGAGAAAGCTGAGTTTAAAAGATGTCATTCTCCTTGCAAACCGCTTCTCTCTCGGTGCCRTCTAATTATAGAAGCTGCAAAGGCGCCTGTGCGTGCAAGCGTGCGGGCAGCTGGAATTTCAGAGCAAATCGATTCATTTAAACTAGCTGATGTGAACTGCTTGGGCTGCTAGTTAAAACAAACTGACAGAGTAACGCTGATAGACCTCAGCGGAGTTTGGGGTTTTCTCGAGCTGTCTGGACGGTGGGATCGGTGCTGCCCTGGGAGCAGGATGGGAATGCGAGTGAACTGGGCAAAACTGCCAAACCCTGATTTCCACCTGTTTTGGGGAAGTTACCAAGTGACAAACCTTCATAGCCAGACCATGAACTCATTGGCACTGAAGGGATACTTAGGGGCTGCTCCCGTTTCTAAAGAAGCTCTTCTTGTTGTTTTTTTTTTTGTTGTTTGTTTGTTTGTTTGTTTTGGGGTTTTTTGTTGTTGACTTCAACAGGAGATAGTCTGTGTTTTGGGGGAGAATTGACTACTGTGACTTCTGGCTTTTGCATGTCAAGTATGGTCTTTTCCATTCTGTTCTTTGCATTTGTGGAGGCTGGCCAGCAGCGGAGGAGCTGCTCTGCTGAGCAGCAGCTCTCTTGGTAGAGGTGCTGCATGTGGCAGCACCCAGGATCCTCAGCTACACGTCTTGTCTCCTGGGTACCAGTGGGGCTGGTGCATGAGTAACACCTAGGATCTACCTGAGCTTGAAAACAGTCTATGGGAGGCAACTCTTCACAGTTTAGGGATAGCTGTTTGCTCCTGATTCTCACCATTTTGCCTGCTTGAGCAGCAACGTGTCCAGCTCTTGATGGGTCTCCACTGCACTGTGGCCTGGCCCCTCTGTACAACAGGAGGATGGGGTTCAGCGTGTGATGACTAGAAGACTTCATAACACTAATCCTTGGGTCTTCTTCCACTTCCTTTCAAGGAAGAGTGCAAATGGCTTGTTCAGAAAGGATGGGCCAGAGCTTTCTGAGCCTGGCTGCAGGTGATATGCCGCAGGGGTGATGGAGTCGAAGCTGCTCAGTGGGGCAACCTGGACTTCAACCTGCCCTGATGGAGGAGAGCCTCCTGCCCCAGGAGGGCGATGACAGGTCTCCTAGCCTCCTGGTGCATCCTCCAGAGAGCCGATTCTGCAAACGATGGGTGGGAAAAGCACTCCCGAGGAGGATGGGGCAGTGATGGAGAGGAGGAGGAGGAGCAGGGGAGAAGGCATCTCAGAACCCTCTGATGGCTGCCTGGAGATCAGTCAGGAGATTGGCAATGGTCCTGCTTCTTCCACTATGACATTATATTTCATTATTGTCACCCTGACGTAGCTGAAAACTCAGCCATTGCTGGTGCCAATAGTTTTGGATTTCTGATTGACAACGGCACATCCAAAAACCCATGGTGGCACATGTGCAAAAAATAAGGATGTTAATCCGTTTATAGCTTTTAATACAGAATGTGCACAGGGAAGGGCTTGTTTGACCTTGGTTTCAGCGATGTGCCACAGAAGGAGCATCAGGAAGTGATTGCAGCGCTTTGCGAAAAGGTTTGATGAGAGGCTACGGGATAAAGAGCAAAATGCCAGAGCAGTGGCCTCGCTTCTGTCTTTGGCACCATCCCCAYGTTCGGAAATAACTTCCCAAAAGTCAAAGAGATGCAAGTGTAAGGGAAGGGCAAGGTCAGAATGGCTTTCCTGTGTTTAATACCACAACTGCAAATGACTGCTCCAGCCCTGAAACTTATTTTTGTGATCCTYGAAGATTTTCGAAGAGACTGAAGGATTAGCTCCTGTGAAGGTTGTTGTCTCCAGAAATTTTGCCCTGGGTTCTAGGAACCAAAACATTTCAAGATGTATTTTGTTTTTCAYGACTTTGCTATATCTTGCGCGTGCACTTCTGTCTGCAGGGGCAGTGATTCTGATACTCAATGAGGCTATGTAAATAATTATTTACTTTTTATTTTTTCCCCTARTGGCTGATATATATGTTTTGAAGTTGTCCCAAAAAATTAAAAAGGAGGAGTTGCACTGATTTTAATATTTTGAGTAACTTAAACCATTTTATCTAGCTTTCTAGTTCTTTTTGGGGGAGACGTTAAATTTGGACAAATTTTTAGATTGCAGAATATTTTGACACACACAAAAAAAACAACAAATCAAAACATTTCACTTTGAAAACTTGAAATGGAAAGCTTCTACTATTGTAAAGGGAGGAGGGGGAAATTRCAGCTGAAACCAACTTACTGAGCTTGGCATTTGTATCTGTTGACCTAAAACAGAATGCTTTAGCTAATAAAGCAGTTGTCTAAAAAATTTCATCCAGCCTTTTCTTCATCAGTTTCCTGTCACTTCCACTTTCTCATACTCATCAGTATCTCAATGCTGCTGAATTTTTTTTAGGCAAATACTTCAATTCATGTCTCAGTTTTATTTTGGAAAAAAGGGAGAAAGTCTGTCTTCAAGTATATAATGGAGTCTTTTCAATTAAGATGAAGATCCAAATCTGGGCTTACAGATATTTAATGAGTCATGCTGAGAATGATAAAGTGAGAGAAGTTCTGCTGAATTAAACAGCAAAAAGGCCAGCTTGTGTCTTGTAGTCGAATGGATACTCTTGTTTTTAGGAAGATGCAAAGGGCAAGAAAATAATCTCTAATAAACTCGTAACAGTCATGCAGTTGTTTTTATGTTTCTGTTTTTCTGTTTTCTTTTCTTTTTCTTTTCCTTTTTTTTTTGGTGAGAGTCGAGGTGTAAAGTTCCTTGTCCGAATCACATTGCACATTAAGTAACTCGATTTCTTCCATAGCTTCACATAAACTTCTGATGAGCTTCTCTCCCCTCCTCCTTTTTGATGGAGGAAGGTTATTTTGTTCTACATGATTTAGAATCATAGAATCACAGAATCAGTAAAGTTGGAAGGGACCTCTGGAGATCATCTAGTCCAACCTCCCTGATCAAGCAGGGGCACCTACAGCATGGTAGATGGGTTGCATCCAGGTGGGCCTTGAAGATCTCCAGAGAAGGAGACTCCACAACCTCTCTGGGCAACCTGTGCCAGGGCTCCATCACTCTCACAGTGAAGAAATTCCCCCTCACGCTCAGGAGGAACTTCCTGTGCTTCCATTTCTGCCCATTGCCTCTTGTCCTGTCACACGCGGCGACTGAAAAGAGTTTGTCCCCRTCCCCTTGACACCCTCCCTTCAGGTCCTTCTACACATTGATAAGATCCCCCCTCAGTCTTCTCCAGGCCGAAGAGGTTGCCTTGTTGATTAGCAGGTCTGTAAGATTACACCTGAGATTGCCTTTGAATAGTAAAATGCTTTCTTTTTTTTTCTTACTGAACACTAGTAGTAAGGTGGTGTTCTCCTCAATCTGCTGCTGTCTCTGTTGCTAATAACTTTCTCAGGGTCAGAGAACAAAAAATCTGGTGAATATGAATCCCTGTGACAGACAGCTACACCTCTATCTTTTGGAATAGTCTTTCTTTTCCAGCAAATAATTACTCCCAGCAGCGTATACGTAAGAAGAAATAAGACATTTTGTGACCATTGCTACAACTTCTGTTGACCACATGRAGGTCCCATCAGCTGAGGAGGACTGGGTCTGCACACAGCTTACATGAGAAACATCCCGAGAGACTTCCCAAGGTGGTGAGGGTGACGATGCTATTTCCTCTTCCTCCCTGAACGATGAAATGTCTCTGTGGGTTTTATGATTTCTTCCAGAAGAGCTGGTCCCATGGGCCAGGTAGTTTCTATTACAGCTACTCTTGGGCAAACAGATTAATTTCCCTCCCTCCAATCTGTAAATATTGGCATATTCTATGCATAAGTAATCAGTATGGGTTTCTTACTTAAAAGTATAAGTAAAGACTACCAAGAAATGACAAAGTATTGCAGTTTTTCATTCCTTTTGAGGATTCCTAAAAAGTTACCTTGCTCCTTTTTTTGCTGGTGGATTGAAGTTCTCCAAAAGAGGAGAGCACATCACTTCGTACCTTTGTTGCAAACTCGTTTTTTATGGTACTGTTCAAACCCTAGCAATGCTGTCCATCTGCAAAATGCTTGTATTTCCTGTAAATAGAGGCTGGCTATCGTATTCTGTGGTCTCTGTTTCACGTTGCATCCGTTTTGTCTCTGTTCCAGTAACTGCTGTCATCCTAGAGCTCACTTCATCTCTCTGGGGTTTATAAAATCTCTTCACACAGCTTTCTATGAAGCTGTAGGAGCTTACCAGGAATGCTGTGTTTCCATATTGCAGATGATACTTAGCTGAGGCACTGGGCAATTTTTCTTCTACRCCCTTGAGACTGAGATAATCTGAGTTGTTGAAGTGCCTCAGCTTTCCAGTCCTGTCCGATAAAAGAGATGATAAAGAAGGAGATGAGAAACAAGCTTCTTCTACAGCAGAGCTTCTTCAGCCTTACACTGGAACAAGTGCTCCATGGTCAACCCTAAAATGAGCTTGCACCCCAACCGGGGTCTGGCATTGCATCCTGCAGCACCATCTCTCCTTGCAGAGCTCTCCCACACTTGCTTGTCCTCCTCCAACCAATTTTAAGGGTGCTGACAGCACTTGGCAGGTGGTGATGCAGCTGCAGGCTCTTGCTTTCTCCAAGTCTTCTCCACAGCCTTGCACCTGCTGGAGGGCCAGGAAGAGAGAATTTTATTCCATTCCATTCCTGTGTCTGGAGCTGTGAGAGAGCTCTCCTTTCTCCCACRCTGTTGTTCATCTCAAGTTGACTGTCACCCCTGCCCGGGCGTACTTGCTTGTCACACGCATTATCTTTCCCGTTGGAGCAGTGACTCATCCGAAGGCTGGAAGCCCTCAACTGCGATGGTAGTGAGAGTAATATCTCATGAATTATGCATAATCTGCTGGGATCACACGTTCTCATTCATTTTTATTACTGACTTTTTATCCAGTACTCTTTCTTTTCACTATTTTCTTTTTCCTAATCAAGTTTGCATTTTCAAACTTTGTTTAAAGCATCCCTAATTTAGAATGTGGGGGWAAAAAAAAMCAGGTGGATGTTTCTCGTTGGAAACCATCTTTTCCGGTGAGGTAATGCTTTTAATGGTGTCTCTCTTTCATCCTCTTGGCTGATTCTTCTGATATCACTTCCTTTCATCACATGGACTTAATCAGACCCCCCCCAACACACACACACAAATAGCATCTTCATTTTATCATTAATAATCAAGATCGTACTAAAGGATATTTTCTAAGGCAATTAGTGCTGAGTGCAGTAATAAAACCAAAAGAGAGACTGATTAAGAGCTAATTTAAAAATAAAAGCACAATTTAGTAATAAAGCTCCAAATAATGACATTTTACAAATATTTAGATTCTTCATTTTTTTTATGTGGCTCTTTGCATGTTATGTTTCCTACAGCTTGGGCAATGAGTGTAAGATCAATCCTTTTCACTGTTTTTTATTCCATTCCTTTGCATTTTCATATACTGTTGTACTGGGGTCTGTGTTTGCATTAGCATGGTACTACAGACTGTCCTGGGAATATAGCAGTRCAAACAGAAACCTGCCTCCACTAAGATTTTATTTATATACCCATACCACATCATCGCTAAAAAAAAAAATCATTTTAAGTTGCTTTTTTTTACGCTACTTGAGTGTCCTTTTAAAAATGCAGGCGGGCAGTGCCGTAATGCGTACTTGTGCTCCGTCCCTGGAGCATGAAGAAGGGAACATGATTAGACTCTCCATGTTGGAAAGCAGGAAGCAATGGGATTTGATAGGGAAATTTTGAAAATGAATTGCTATTTTCCAGTACGCTGATTTATTCCGAACAAAAAGGGATTGTCATTTTAACTCTCTCATAATCCACGGCTAGCAAAAATGATGCAAAATGCTTTTTGGATTTTTTTAAAAGCTCCTTAACTGCATCTGGGTAATACATCACAATTATGCTAAACCTTTAGCGTTTGTCTCCTCATTGATTAAAACTGAGGAAAATTCTTAATTATAAAACTGTCCATCCAGAAGCCAAATTCTACACTCCACCAGAATTAGCAGCCTCTTAATCCGTTCCACAGTTCTACCCTGTACTTATTTTTGATAAATATTTTCTTAAGATTTGAAGCCTATTTTACATTTGGAAAAGGTATGCAGGAAGCCATCATGGAAAATCAACAATATCTCTTTAATGCTTCTGTCTGGACAAGAGCACCTCTATAAACAGGTATCTCTCTGGGGAGACTTTCTGTTGTTCTGCTTACTATTTTATTAATTTTGTTGAGATGTGAGGAGGGAAAAACAAGAATGAGAATCCCACCAAGTCATTTCCCATGGGCTGCCAAGCTGCCATGACCTTCAAATCGCTCTTAGCCATCATCCTCCTGCCATGGAGTGATAGGCTTTTTATTCCAGTAATGGTCTCATGAGTTTTTGACATTTCCTTCTACTAAATCAACAAGAACTACCATTTTCTTGTTGTAGAAATTATAAGACAGCAAAGTTTTTGTTGTTGTTGTTTGGTTTTTGTTTTTGTTTTTGTTTTTTTACATAGTTGCCTGTAGGAGGAAAATAGACTTTCCAGCAGCAATATTGTGTAATCTAGATGCAGAAACTCTTTGCTTTTCTGCTACAAGACACAATATGCTTTCTAGCATCTTTAACAAGCTTTAGAAGAAAAATATTGAAAGCCACAAACCGTAATGTGCTATCAGAGGAAACCTGATGTATTTCTACTGTCCTTGTAAAAACAGGGAAATTGTTAAGTGAAAATATAGTAAACTTTGCTGGTTAGTTGGGCTGCTCCTTTGTTGGGTTTTGGTTGAACCTCATGTCTCTTAAAATCCAGGACTTTCTGCCTGCTTCCTTGTCGGGTAGCGTGGACCTAAGGATGAGCCATACGACCTCGCTTCCCTTGTGCGAGCAGAACGCGGACCGCGGTCCTCCAGCTGCGTGACGGGGCTCCAGGGGTTGTTTTTGTTGTCAGTGCAGTGAGGACGGTGCAGACCTACCCTGTGGGACGTGAGAGTAAAGCTGAAGGTCCTCTCSAGCAGGCTGCCTGGATGTGAGCTAATACGCTGGCGCTGCCTGCGGTCGTGGGCTCCTAAGCACGAGGGGTGAGAGGTGGAGGTGACAACAGAGGTAGCCGTGCACCCAGGACGGGTTGCTGCTTCCCTCTTCAGCAGCTGTTTATTAGCATATGTGCTAAAGATGGAAACAAAAGAGAATAACAACAACTTAATTAGAAATAATGCGAAGCAAATCTGATTGAATCTTGGTTGCACTCTAAAAAAGATACTAATGTTTGYTTTTAGTTGTGAGCTGCTTCTTATGGATTTGCATTTCTGTGGCTGAGGAGTTTGGTTTACCTGGCTAGGCAGTGGCACTGATGCTGTCTTAATTCTGTGTCTTCTTTAATTTCTGAGGTTGACTTTCACTGCAGGTTGATGCTCTCCATTTAACTTCTCATGTTTTATATAAGGGACCCTTCGCCATTCCCTTGTGTTGCCTCCTGTGTCACCAAAGCACTGAGAAAAAGCTTCTTTTTTGGACACCTGATAAGCTGCTGAGTTTGGCTCTCAGTGCCTCAAACTGTTTAACCTGTATGTGAAGTTTTGTTTGGATAGCTCTTTCCTGGGCCTCTTTGCACTTTTCCTAGGTGTAAGCTCTCTATTTTGTTATTCCTTTCACAGAACTGTAATGCACGTGTGTTTATAGCTTATTTTTCCTAGGATCTTCTAAGAAAGCACTTGCTGTGCTCCAGTTAATTCTACCAGGAACGCTTGTACGGGGGCACTGGATGTTGCGGTTTACTTCTCTAGGAAAAGGTGGCAACTAAAGCCCAAATCTCGTAGGCTTTAGAAAGGTTAAACTATTGACGCTCGTTAYTTCCCTGGGGAGGGGGAATGCATCCCTAGGTGTGACTGTGACAAAGCTTTTCCTTTTATCACTTATTTCATTTCTTTCTTTAAGGAAAGGAGCCTTGTCCAAACATGCTTTTGGTCGATCCTTTCTACACTARTATTTGCTGAACCTTTTTTTTCTGGCCGATTTCAACACAGGAGCAAAGATCCTGAGGGTAAATGAGGTTCCTGCAGCTTATGTGAAAGCAGGAGCAAGGCTAAAGACCAAAATAGTGTCCCTGCTGCGGGAGAGGCTTGGAGATGAAGCACAGTATCAGACACYGAAGCATCCACTGACTTATAAGTATGTGGGGCAGAAAACTTATCTGAGCAGGTGTGTGTGTTTGTGCCTGTGCATTCATTATTTCTTGCTTGTGTAGTCGTGTTTTTTGTAAAATTTTCTCTCTATCCTCCCCATGATTAGTCCCTTCTTTTTCTTTTCGCTTGTATCTTCTTCCACCTCTTCATTTTTACTTCCACTGTCATGGAGAAGCTAAAAATAAAGAAATTAGTGTAGTATTTTGCACCAAAGTGAGTCTCTCGCTCTTGGATCAACACCTAGGAATCAATCTTTTCCTCTCTCATGAGTTCTATSTCCTAGTGCCAGAGGCATGTGGCTCTCTCTTGTCTTGGAGCAGACCATGGTCTGCAAGAGGGAGTTATTCTCTTAACTAGCTGATGTTGATGCCACAAAGTCTTCAAAGAGTGTTGCAAAGGGTGAGTCATGGACAGGTCCTAGCTTCCCCCTTGAGGGTATTGCTCCTTGACTGAGGTGTGGATGGGTAGAGAATCTCCAGGCAAAAACCAGGCGCATGATCTGGCCCGTGTTCCTGACATGCCTGGAAAGTGCCAGTCTGCTGGGATGCACTTTGGGTTGGATCCTGATTTTTGCAGAGCGCTTTATTGTTCTCGTGAGCTTCATTTCCATCCTAGTCAGATTTACCTCCAGCTGCTCATTCTTAGAGCTGTGCGGTTCTCACACAGACACTAAGCAAAATTTAGCCTTTTGGTTCCTCAGTATGGTTTCCAGAGCCTAAAGTTAAGAGAACCAGATGCGTGAAATTGGTGACTATCCTTTACAGGACACAGAGACAGGCAGGATARTAGCTCAGTGGTATGTTGCACTAACAATTTTGAGGTCTCAAGTTGCTTTATTAGAGCCATATAAGAATTGTAAGTAGAAAGATCRAATGCTTCTCCTGTTTTATTCCCCCTTTTCCCTTTTATTGGAGTTACTGTAATTACTGCCTTTTTCTCTGAAGCCTTTGAGATATTTAGGGTTTGCTACAGCTATGGAGGCAATCGACTACACTATGCTTCATAAAAGCTATTAGGAGCTTCAAATTAGTGTGAAATTAATAATAGGCAAAAAGTATTAATGCGGGGAACCAGGGCAGTTTCCATCAAAAGTAAGCACAAGGATGTTCCTTTAGATACTTTTGCCGTATGTATTGCCTCAGACCTGGAGCTGTTCCCTTCAGATGTTAATTATATCCGAATTGGTAGGAACAAGACCCTAGAAATCTGCTCAGTCATCACATCTGGCTTGTCTTAAAAAGGAGCCAAAAGATCTTTCCGCTTGCCAGCTTGCACAGGTTTCTGTTTCTCCCACAACTACTGTTGTCCATAGTAGTCAGAGTGATTTCCGCAGCACCGGCCAGCCCGGAGGATCCCTGCATGCATCAGCACCTGCACATGCAAATCACAAAAGAACTCGCAAAATATCCCAAATGCCAGCGTTATCTGCCACTACTTTAGCATTTGCAGTGACTGTATCAGTTCATGGCCATTCTCTAGTGGGTACCGTTGATAGCTGAGGAGGTTGGTTTGTCCTGTACCTCACCAAGGGGATTCTGCTGGGAAGGGAGTGGGGAGAAGAACTGGAAACATAAAAGTGTTTTGGGCGATGTCCAATTAAGGAAGCGGAGGAGAACCGTTTTGCATGCATGTTTCGGTAGAGTTGCCGCTGCAAACTCGTCGCTGCCTTCAGGATCCACAGCATAATTAAAATTCACCTGCTCCCAGCTGCGACACTGAACTCGAGTCGCAGTGGGGCATGCAAAATATATACGGAGTATCGTCAGCCTCACGTTTCTTCTTGGGGAAACATAATATTTTATCACTCGCTTTATGAAGTCAAAGACATTTCATTTTTTATTAGACACAACTGGATTTCACATTCGCTTTTTCTCTTTCACAGYCCTGGTATGTCTGAGGAGCAGACTCTTCACTCGGCTTGGCAGTACAGATGCTTTTTGTTTTGCTTTYCACTGCTGTTTTTAAATTGTCCTGCTTGTCTGCTTGAACCGCTGAATTCTCCATGAGTAGTTAAAACCTCTCTGCTTGAGGTAGGGAAGCTCTAAATTGGAGCAGTGGTTTAAAACAACATCCATGCTTCTATTTTTTTTCCCTTAAAAAAAAAAAATGGAAGCAAAAGAAAACTAGAACTGTCAGCATGCTCTAACATGAGATAAAAGTCCTTTGGCAGCATGGGAAATTGTAAACCAGATTGCATGCAGTTTTATCAGATGAGCATCGCATTTTCTGGGTAATTGTTTGGAAATGCTGGGCAAAGGTTGCATCTACCTGCATTTTTTTCATTGAATTTGCACTTGTTTGAGGCCTGGGGGGTGACATGGCTTTTTCTGATAGAGATTTATGGATTGAGACTGTAAGCCTTCAAGGGGGAGTTCATCATCTCACAGGCCTCCTGCATCTCRCTAAAATAAGCATCACCATGCTGAGGCTTAAAAAGAGCTTCCATGTTTTTAGAGTACGACCCTCACACATTTCCCTTCCCTATTTTGCMCCTTTTCCTCTATAAAACTATGGGAAAGAGTGGCAAATTGAGCTGCCTGTGGCCACCCGGAAGAGGTTGGATAAATCCACCTCTCCCAAATTAGCATCTGAATTGCTGGACAGTTTTTCGCTTATGGTCCAGCTCTGGAGACCAAACRTGGCACAACGTTTCTTTCCCCTGGCATTGCGTGGATGCTGCGATGCAGGTGTGTGCTGTCCCCGCAGTGAAATCAGCCTCTCTCCTGGCTTTTGCAATATTTGGGATCCTTTATATTTGCTTTCTGGGTTATTGGGCGTTTTAGATGACTCTTCAGAGGTTCCCATTGGATGCTGTAGGGAGTGTCGCCACATGGGAGCCTTCCGAGCTCTGTAGTTCTTGTTATTTGGGGATTTTATTAAAATAGTGTCTCTCTCTGGGTGCTTATAATGAAGGGCTCATCCRAGTTTCTAACTCTGATCAGTTTGATTGCATCGCGGCTCGTCTGAGGCTTGATTCAGCGAGGTGTGTAAATGTGTCTGGACACGAGATCACCGGGCCAGGCCAAAGGTCCATCAAGACCAATTCAGTATTTCTAACATTGAWGGATGTTTAAGGAAAGGAGAGGGGAAAACAAACAAAAAAACAACAAACCCCTCCCCACTGATTTAATGAAAGTTAGATCATGTTAGTCTCAAGTGAAATTCCTGGGGGATGTTTAAGCACCGGCTGATTTCTTGTTTTATGTAGTCCTATACAGACAGCGAAAAAAAGGAGTGTCTGGGACAGCTGATTTAGGAGGAACTGTGGGAAGAGAAGATGGGGAAAATCGCTAACAAAGAGACCCTGGGTGCATTTAATGCTCTGGCTTTGACTCTGGCCAACAGACTGATCCAGGAACATGTTTATGCCTGGATTGGAGCTGGATTTTCTCAGGCGAATGTTCCTGCGAGTGAGATCAGCTCCACTGAGCAATATTTCCCTGGGAGAAGCGGTGGAATATTCATCCGTGATGCCACTGGGACGTGGGACTTACCGTAAAGCTCTGGAGGACGCGTCCTCACCACAAATGTGAGCAGTGCCTCACGGAAAGGTTTTCTTTTTGCTCAATATTCATGTTTTTCTCCTTGCTCCATCGCTGACTTTCTGCTTTTCCAAAAGCAGGTTAGGAGCATGATATTTAACAGCTTAGGGCAATCTGATTAGGGGAGGCAGAATATGTTGCAGTTACAGTCCACTGACCTGAAAATATAAATCATGGCTTCTRTTAGAAATTCTGTAGTGGTTCAGCTCAGAGGAGCAGATTGCTAATAATAGTGACTGCTTAAATGTGCTGTCATATGTCAGGTGGACAAGCCAAAGTTCTCGTTAGACCAGCTTCTGGGAAACCTGAAAGAGCAGGCATAGGTTGAGGAGGGAGAATGTGGTTAAACCATGGGGAAAAAACACTACAAAACGATTGCCATAAAGCTGTGAAGCTGATGCCAAAGACATGAGTGACAATTGTTATGATTCTCTGATGATTATTGGCAGCCAAAAACCCAACCCTTGTTTAAAGTTTGCTTAAGCAGAGTGACCTACACAAGAATAGTAGCCCCGTCGAACCTCCTGTCTCTCCTTCTCTGGGAACGATGAAGCTGTGGAGCAGCTTTGAATGATTTAATATTAGGAAATGATAATAAAGAGAAGAAGAAAATGCAGGCGTCTGCCTCCCATGAATGTTCTCCTTGTTGGGCAGATTTGGGTGCCCTGGACAGAGAGGTAGCTGGCTCACAGCTGACCACAGGGAACGCCTACAATCTCTGACGTCTTCACTGTTCCGGTKGCCCTGATGCAGGTGTTTGCCTGTCCCAGGCAAGTTGCATTATCAGACACTACATAGGGCTACATCAGGCTACCTACTTCAGCTAAACTTCTGGAGTRAGGAAGAGCCTACATCAATGAATTAACGGCTAACACACTTTTTAATGGAAGAGAACATGCAAGAGTGTTGTTTCAGCAGTAGGTGCAAGTTTCTGGATGCTAATTTGCATCTGTTTGGGATGTGATGCTCACGTTTCATGTATGTCTGTCCCCTTTGATGGCCTCTTGAACTGGGAGATGTGTGACTCCAATGTCACACACAATAGCTTAAATCTCAGCTGTTGACTGAGGCTTCTCTTACATCTTTGAGCAACTCTCTGAAAGAAGCAGCTGAGTAAGGGGGCATTTTTACTCGTGCAGAAATCAGATCTTTGTGGCAAAACCTTTCTGTCATTCAACTCATGTTTATGTACTACCCTGAACATGATCTGACTTCTAGCCTAGCCTCAACCTGTCTTTTTTACATCCTTTCTTCAGCTAGGTAGGAAATGTTTCAAAAGAATGAGCTGTAAGGTGGCTGTGGTGCACAGCAGCTTTGGGAGAGGTTAGGGTTCTCCATCAGTTCCCTTCTTGCTGCAGCAATGCTACAAGTGATAAGCTGTGTGGGACCTTTCAAAGCCATGTGGTGCAACTGGAGGCTTTGTTCTTCTTWAAGACTGGCAGGGAGATCCTTTGGATTTGTTCATTTTAGTGCAGGGACCAGCAAGTTTCCATTTCTCCCTGYTTTCCAGTCCCTACTGAGATCTCTGTGGGCAGAGCAAATATTATTTCTATAAGAATTCTGCTTTCCAGGGAAAAATCCATGTTCTTTGCTCCACACCCATGTTACTCACTGGTGTTTTCTAGTGTCTGCTAGGACTGTGATGAGATGGTGTTTTCAGGGAGGTGCAGGCCGGCTTTGCCCTCTCTCGGAGCTGACTGTGAGAGCCCATAGTTGTTATTGCAACAACCTGTGTATGTTATAACATCTAATCTTTATGTGACRGCTCTGCCATAAGTGTTCTCTGCTGGGCATCTCCCTTCAGAAGCCGTGAGTTGAGCCCCTTTCAAAGCGATAGGTGGTCTTAATTATTGACGTATTTCTCCCTTTTGTCTTTGCAGCCACCCAGATTGATCCCAATGAACTGCAGGAACTTTTTCAGGAAACTTCAGCCAACGTCTTCCGAATTAACTCCAATGGTGCGTATAATGAAGGGTTTCCTACTCAGTTGTSTGGTGTTCTGCTGATGACTCGTGTGCATGTACATGATATATGGCAAGTCCTGTTGTCAAGGAGCAAATATTAATACACTTTTTTTTTCTTTTTCTTCCTGCAGCACATGTACAATACACAGTTCTTTATAAGATGTAAAAATATTCCACCATATGTTGCATTAAACAGGCACAGATATATTTCAGTCCTTTCTGAGACCACATCGTTTTCTATTTTTAATTGTATCATCTGTTACAATAGGGAGTTAGAAATCAGAAAGGTGGAACAAGCCAGACTTGTTTTCTAATGTGTTGCAGTGCTACCATGTTTGGAACCTGTCATATAAGCTTGCAAAACATCTGTCTCCCTTATAAAAACATCAACACCAAAACTTTTGTATTATTCTTCACTCCGTAGATTGAATGGAGATGCTGTTCCTGCTCATGCCTCCTTGAATACTGGAGATGCAGAGTGCTCTCTGCCTTTGGAGATGTGCTCTGAATCTTCAGCTTTGCTGGACTGAGCTGGAGGGCTGTATTTTGCAGACAGATAAAGACTAGCATTGCTGAATGGTAGTTAATGCAATGGTATCCCAATTCTAAAATACACTGTTGCCAAACAAGAATCTATATTATGAGGTCCTGACATTACCTCAATGGACTTTGAAATTGCTTCTGAATGGCCTGGCTAACTTCTTTCTATGGTTTATTCTGTATTTATGGGCCTTGGGAAGGGATTGGGCAAAAAAGAGGGCTGGGATTGATGTAAAGGAAGAGTCTTAGTGCCTTCTTGCTTTCGTAATCACTCCCCCAAGCATAATGCAAAGTCATCTCTCAGAGGAAGGGCTTGAGTCCCACAGCAAGATACCTTCAGTGGGAAGCTAGGGAGACAGAGGAGTCAAAGCTGTCTCCCTCCATTGCTCTCCAACGCTTTGTGGGAATATCAGGGAAGTTTTAGGATCCACTGCTTCTGGAATGATGGCAGCTTGTGCCACWTTAGCATGGTCCAATGGTAGCAGATATATTGACTCAGGTTCACCATCACGCTAATATGGTACATGGCTTTGGTCACTGCACTCTGTATCAGGTGTCTGTTTGCATGTGAAAGCTTGGCTAGGGGAGCTTTAAGCTCCTCCTGCCAGTTGCTGTCTGATGATGAGAATGAGTGCCAGGGAGTGAAAACCCTGTGTGTTTGTCCAGTGCCAGCAGCACTCGGCATGGAAAATAATTTCAGCAAGAAGGATAATGAAGTTGCTATAAGGATGGGAACAAGACTTCAAAAATGTAGTCTTCCACTGTCTACAGGATTTTTTGCATGCTACAGAGCTGTTCTGTCTACATCTGCCAAGCAAATACAAGCACCGTTTTTTTCTATGACCACRTTAGATCGGTAGGTTCAAGTTTACTTTTGGCAATCATCAGCTTGAGTTAGAGCTCCTGCAGCATAGGTATACCTCACCCAAGCATGTGAACCTCATTATTACTCTCCACAATCCCACAAGGTGAAGGTGAGGGCCTGAAATGAGGCCCTAGATAGGCTTCATGAAGATATTCAAGTGCCCAACTTGCTGTAAAATCAGAAGGAAAATACTTCTTTGCGTGTTCTTTTCAGTCTAGGGATGAAATAATCTCATGTAGCAGGCAAGGATAAGGGCTATCTGGTTATAAAGCAATTTTGCAGGAAAAGACCTGGGTTACTGGTCAGCAGCAAGGTAAACATGAGTTAGGGAGATCTTTTCTGCACCTATGTAGAGAAGGTGGAGCCAGACTCCCTTCAGACATGAATAGTGGAAAGACGAGAGCCAATGGGCATAAGCTGGGAACTCCAACTCAATATGTGGAAAACATTTGACCATGAAGGTGGTCAGACTTTACAACTCTATGCTAGAAAAGGAGAGGCTGGACTGGGAGAGGCTGTGCGACCTTTATCCTTCAAGACGTTCAGAACTGGACAAAGCCTTGAGCAACTTACCCTCGTTAGACCTACTTTGACTAAGAGGTTGGACTATAGAGCTCCAGAAGTTCCCCCCAACCTAAGTGAAGTCTGTGATTCTTCACTAGTTTCTCAGAGTCTCAGTCACTGCACAAAGAAGATGATTCTGAACTGGTCAAAAGCAAAATAGGGAATAGACATTTCTTTTTCCTTTTTTTGTTATTTTTAAGAGAGTAATTGATGCATTACACAAATGGTTGTTCAAAACACTCATTTATATTGGCTTTGGGCAAATGACTTGGATACCACAAGTTTGACAGCCTCCTTGCCAGGAAAGAAGCTGAGAAGTTCAGTCATAGAAAGTCATCTTTACGTTGCTGGTAATATTTGCCCTTTGGCGTACTGGAGAGTTGTGATGGGATGAATGATGCTTGGGGTGAAGTACAACCATGTGTTGCAGAAAGTGAAGAAGCTCTTTGAGAAAACTCCAAAGCCGTGACCTAGACTGGTGGCTTCTGTGGATGCTTGAACCTCTTAGATGTGATTGCCAGTACTCAGATTTGCCTGTAGATGGAGGCATGACTTGTCCTGAAACACACAGAAGTACCAGAATTAACACTGATTTTGCTTGCTTTAGCCCTCATAGTGGTACCCTAACAAACAGGGGTGTTCTAGGCTTTTGGTATTATATATGAACCCAGGGCAGAGTGAAGTTTTGCAAGCTGCTTGTAAGTCTGTGCGTATTAGTACTTAAGTTAGCTGGGTTAATATTGACTTGATGAGCCTCGGATAAGCCTCTGCTTGTGTGCTGAAGCAGAGCCACAGCAACAGCTTGTTGTGGTGGAGTTTATCCTGAGAAACCCTTTAGATGAGCAGGGTATCATTTTTGAAATGCTGTGATCCAATTTCTGTTTTTATTCTTCTTTGTGCWATAATGCAAATTCGGTTAGTTCTAGACCAATTTTTGATGACCTTTTTTTCTCTTCTTGAGCAGGGAGTGTGTTTTCTGTTAGAGTTACCTATACTGAGTTCTCTCTGAAGCAGGTAATGATGGTGCCTACACTTAAACTATTTTGTAAAATTAGAGAGGGTACGGAGAAGAGCTATCACAGCTATCTGAAGTCTGCAAATCAGACTTTAAAACGCATGCCACAGAGACTTCTGTTTTAGACGTCTGGGAGGACTTGGTCATGGTCCATAAATACCTCTGTGGAAAGAAAAACATCAAATAGATGGCATAGGGCTGGTTAATCTAACATTCCCACACGTAACGAGATCAGGAGGTAGGAGCYGAAGCTAGACAAATTCATTCTTTCTGTATGAGGATAACTGCCCATTAGAAGTACTTACTGATGGGATGTGATGGATTTGGTGTTACTGGGAACGCTTAAATCAAGATTTGGATGGCTTTTTATAAGATGTCCTTCTACAGTCTGCGGCCTTGTTGTACGAGTGATGGGATGAAATTTTATGCTGGGAAATCAGATTGGGTAATCAGAAGTGCTGTCTCTGGCCTTTAAAATCTATGAATCTATGAATTTATAATGCTTTTAAAAATGCTTTTAGGTTGAAGAAATGTCCATAAGATACTGTACTGTTGTTGATCTGTTCACCACCCATATTATTTTTTGACTGCTAAAGTCAATTTGATTCACTGAGCTTGTGGGTGGCTTTTTTATAGCAGTCTTCCCCCAAAATATGAACAGCTTTGCCCAGGAAGGAGATGCTGAATGTAGTGCTAAGATTCTGCAAATCTAGTACCTATTGGGTAAGGGAGCTTGTAGGGCTATAAAATGGGAGAAGGTGCCTGTGAACCTATCTGCCTCGTACAGCTCTGCCTTATGGTCTCTTCAGTAAATCCTGCAAACTCAATCGCAGAGCATGTTGCAGAAGTCAATGCTACCGCTGTGGTGACGGAGCAGGAAGTAGCTTCTATGTTTCAGATGCTCATCAGGTGACACTGTGCTCCTCTTGCACTGGGCATGGRGTGCTTCATGTCCTTCAACGATGCAGTAAATTGAATCACCGGTCCCCGTTCCCTTCTCTTCTTGCCTCACCTCGACCTCTTTGGAGATTACCAGGCTCCTTACTGCTTTTGGAGCCTGAACTGTGGAGGTGAAATGCTCTACTCACCTTCAAGATCCTGAGGATGTCGTGACCTCAGCCCTACCAGGCCCCTGTTGTTTGAACTCCCAAATTGCGGGGCTGTGGGCAGTCTCAGTTATCTTTTTTTTCTATCCTTGGGGAAAAGGTGTCTCAAATGAAAACAAGAAGTCAACTTTCTACTGGGATTTTAAAGCATCGTTGACTTTTATTGAGTAGTACTGCAGAAGTAATAAAGGTTGCACRCTTTGTCCCTCTTTGCTTTCCTTCCTCTTTTGGCAGAAGTCTGAGCCTTTGGGGTGATTTAAATTCTTTTATAGCAGTTTAGGACTTACTTACCTTCTAAACAAGGAGGATCTTTGCACTTTGGAGCTGACCTTGGCTGATCGTGAACATAAATGCCTTCTGCTCCATTTTTCTGCTGTGAGAATGAGGATCTTTCCCACATGTTGAATAAAAACCTTAGTGATGGTTCTTTGTATGTGCTAGTGGATTACTCTCCAGCCAGGTCGTGAGCTGAGGGCCTTTTTYTAACCCTATCACTTATGGAAGTACAAAAGGATACAAGGAGGTCTTTTCTGTTCTTTGCATCTGCTTTCTTTCTGTCTAATTCTTTGAGGACTGTCCCTGTTGAACACAGGGAAGTTTGTCTGATAAGAGCTTGGCTTGTGGGAGTTTTGGGAGTTTTTGTTTAGTTTTCTSTTTATTTGGGTTTTTTTACAAGGGAGAAAAAAGTAAACCCAAGCACTGGCTGAATTTTTCTGATTGATGGCTTTTTTTTTTTTAACACCTAGTTTTATGAAGATTTTGCCTTCTCTTTCAGAGTACGGCTTTTAGATGCCTCAGTAAATGCCTTATAAATAAGTAAAATAAATAGCCCTTGTAAAAACAGTTGGTTTCGTGCATCATGCAGAGCTGATCACTGGAGGATATACTGGAATAATCAGACATATTCTGGCCAAATGGAGAACCTGAGTGCTCTAATAGGTCTCTTCTATCTCTAATTTCTTTTATTTGCTCATTAATGACTCCATATGACAGGTTGATGCCATGGGCAGTCCYGTTACTTTGATCTCAGGGGCTGAGCTAAGGATTTTTCATCATCCRGTAGGTGTGATAAAGTCACTGTTGGCATCTTGAGATTATTTCTCATCTCTATTGATTATAAGGATTGCTGCACCATAGAAGATGAGTGATGCCAGACTCTCAGTTTATGTAAATCAGTGCAGTTTCAACAGCATACTTCTGCTGAACGTACTTGCTCCTGGAAGATTRCCCTATCACCTTCAAATATTATGCGTACAAGGCTTTTTAAGTGACATATCTGTGTTGTAACACTGGCTTCTCAGCATCTTTTCAGCACAGCTGGATGTGTTGCTACTATGTGAAAGTTACTGCTCATACCATCAGAACTAGCATGTGGTCTGTTGAGAGGGATTTTTTTCCCCATACTTTTCACAGAAATCACGCTGATTTTGCCAGTCTTCTTGGCCAATCCCAAAATATAGGAGAGCTCAGTCACCCTGAGGTCCAAAAGCCCTGGGTTTGAGTTTCAGTCTGCTGTTTCACRTGTGAGATTCATGTCAAATGCCAGCGTTTTGGCTGTCCCAGAATGTGTATCTRATCTTTATATAAGAATGTCAACACTGAGTTTGAATTAGAATATTAGATACAATTTTAGAATAGGACTTAATCTTGAGTCATCTCCTCCCCTGACTAATGAACTCCTTGCTCTACTTTTACATTCCTGCTGCAGGTCCTTGTTGGATTTGTCCTAGTGTGAAATGGTGCATGTTTGAAGTCTTGAGCAGTTTTGTGCGATAAGAAAGCCTCTTCCAATGCCGTTTTACTCCAAAGCATGCAGTAGCAAAAGGTCTGTCCTCTTACTGCGAAGAAGTGGCTGCATATCCGATCTCTGTCTTCCATCAAGCTCTTGTGTCCACTTGCAGGCAGACCGTGGCAGAAGAACCTTCACTTTGAACTGTCTTGTTTTGCAGCTTAGTTTAGGAAGGTCTCTGGATGCTATCGYTGCTTCCTTGAGTTGCACGTGCGAGAACTAGTGCATCCTCAAAAACACAGTATCCACACAAGTGCTGTCTCTATCTTGACTTGCTCTCCATTCTCTGAGCAAGCACCAGGCTCTGCAGTGCACGGAAAGGCTAATCGGTCCCAAAGTATTTTTAGAAGATACTGAGTTTTGCCTTTGAAATTGCATTAGAGATTGATTTGTTAAGATTGCAACATGGGAAGAGAGGGAATTATAATATCTGTGAGATCTCTGCAAGATAAATGTGGTGCACATAGAGAAGCAAATGGATATTAGTGAAAACTCTCAATTTATTCTTTAAACCACTGTGCATCCAGCAAAGGATAATCATTATTAGCTTAATTGTAGATAGTTCATTGAAGCTTTATCTTAGCGAGTTGCCAAATGCTGCACTGAAATCTACTACTGTGATCTAGCACAAGGCAGAAAATATATAGTGGTTTTCAAGCTTTTTTTTGAATATTCATGTTGTCCAGGCACATAATCAAATTTTATGTGTTTGGTAACTTTTGCTGTCAACCCAGAGAAGCCCAAAAGAGAAGAGCAGATTCAATTTTGTCTGTCAATGGAAAAATAGTAAAGTGACTTGTTTGAAGTTGCAGACTGAATTGAAGGCTGCAGAGTCATTAAAATAAAGGATTTCTTAAACTTTCAGTAAAATAATTAAGCTATGTCACTAATCTGTTCTTTCTTCTTCCTTAAATATTGAAGCATGACTGGTAATGGGTTATGAGTTTTTATAACTGGAAGTGTCCTGAGAAAATCCCAAATGTAAATAATGAGAATGTCATTTATTTAGAATCTTTCATTGTGAAAGATTGTGAAATGCTTTGCATAATTGATATGTAAAGTGCRAAAGTATTAACCTTCTATTAATTTGAGAGTGAAGTTGAGACAGTGAACATTTAAAGGTGTAAAAAGGGTAGATTTATGATATAGCTTAAAGAATAGCCAGCAGAAGGGCCAAATCACACTYCTGATTTACAAGATCCCCACTGTTAGCTTTTTAAACTGTTGCACTGATTCTGCTGAAATCTGAAGTCATTGTGTATTGCAAACAAAACGTGTTTCCAGCTTCCAGCTACGTTAGTGGATCACTTAGAGTAGCGTGTTCCCCTGTCCTGATGCAAAAGCACGAGCAAGCTCTTTGGTTCGACCACACGAGGCAGTCACRGCAGAGCACCCCATTTGCATATCTAAGCCAAAACCTAGGAAAGGACCAAAGCCTTGAACAACACTRCACGAAAATATGAGAATGGAAGGTAGGGTTCGGCCTCTTAATTGCTATTCTGAGCAATTAATGGTGGTTTTATGCAATTTCTTGCCTCTTCGCTGATGGCACGCTACCAGCCAGAGGTGCTTCTTGCAAAGGTCCACGGGTCCCAAGAGATGAGTTTCCTGCCATTTCCCGCTCCTCCTAGAGCTGCCCTGATCTCCTAGCCCAAAGCACGACTACCTCTAGCCTCAGGAATTTTGTGCAGTTGCTGTAACATTAAGAGCTAGAAACACTACTTAACTGTGTTATTTTGAAATAAAGTGAAATTAAAAAAAATATATATATTTTTCTCTGAACAAGTATACTACTTCATATCTTTTCTTTCTCTCTTGTTGACAGTGACCTCCCTGGAAAGAAGCCTTAGATCTCTGGGGACCTCAAATGATACTCAAGAGCTACAGGATGGACTGTGAGTCTGTTTTGAATTGCTGCAGGTCTCTCTTTATCCCAGCCTTTTCATTTTCTCCTCGTCTATCCTCAGTCCTTCTTCTGTCTTTCTTACAGCTGGACATCTTTTTATCAGACTAACTTCATTTTCTTCCTTTTTTGTCCGTGGTTAATGATGGTAGGACAGGTATTGATCATATAAAGTTTTGCCTGTGCTGGTTTCAGGTGGCAGAGAAAGGTAGGTAGATAACAGAAAATGATGGCCCACAATGAAAGAGGGATTTTTGTGGATGTGTATTTTTTTTTAATGTAAGGCCAGCCTTGGATGTTTGTGTAGCTTTTTCCTTTCTTTTTTTTTTCCTCTTTACCAAAGACGGTGAATCTAAGAAGAGAAAAGAGAGAAGGAGCAAAAAGATGAAAGGCTATTTTATAGGTAGAAAACTGCGGGTTGTAGTGTTGAATCCTTCATCCCGGCGTCACAAGAAACAACACAGAGAAAACGAAAGTTTCACTTGCAATCAATACAGTTCATTAAACTCTCGTCTGGATATGTGTATACACAAACACGCACAGTTAGTTTTCATTGTACGCATGCTAATTAGAGAATTAAAATGGCTTTTTCCAAATGCAGCACAATTTATTAAAGCTGCTTCTCTTAATGTAGCCTGCATGCAAAAATCAGGTACTTAGGACTTGGTTCTGATTTTGTGTACATAACTGCAACTCCCACTGAGGTTGGACTGTGAATGGAAGGGAGAATATGATTTCTATTTCTTTTTAACATAATTCAGTCTGCTGAGTAGGAAGTCCCATGTTTCCTAGGATTTTGCCCGTCCTGGCCAAGATTTTCAAAATAAATATGCAAACCTGTTGCATTTAGCAAAGAAAAAAAGTGGTTTTGGACTTCGTAGATGTGCCTGGTGCATTTGACTGGCTTTTMTAGATGCAGTTTAGTCTCTCGGACTGGTTTGTGGTCTCCATCCTTCTCTCCCCAATCCAGTGCATTCATCTGGGCGTCGGATCTGCTCCAGTTCCCACGTGCACTGCTTGGCAAACTTCAAGATTAAAAATAACAATAATAATAATAGTCAGAAGATTTGGAACTAAATTTAGGAGGTTGGGGAGGATGTCAGAGTAAGAAGTCAGCCTGTGTAGATCAATATAATCAGGAAAAATGTTTACATGCACAGAATTATTTGCAGCATAAACCACCCTGGCTACTGCTGGAAATCCCTGACCCAGACAGGCCTTTTTATCACCCAGTGCAACTATTGTGCTTACATTCCTAAACTATTCTTTATTTTATTCAAGAATCAATTCCCTGGCTCTTCAGAGCATTTCAAAAACATGAGTAGATAATTTTCTTCTTTCCTGAGCAGTTATATAAATAGATGCATAATACAGTAATTGCAATAATTATTTTTGATCTTGGAATTATCATTAGTTGTCCAGATAGCTAAACATAACTTAATTTTTTAACTGTGCTTCTCTGCCCTCGTCATCAGCCCCTGAAGTCCTTCAGTTCTCTCCTTCTGCTCTCCTCGTTCAGCTCCTCTTCCAGCAGCAGGACTCTCCTGATTTTTCCCATTTGACTTGGTGCATCTTTAAGCCGAAGCATTGCAGGGTGTGAGGCAGAGGAAGACCAGCAGATGCTGACACTGGTGTGTCCTGTGCCGTGCCCCTCAATTCCACAGCCAAATATATGCAAACAGCCTTGAATGCTCTTCATACATCTCTGCCTGTCTCTCAGGAGAGCCGCACCAGTCAAATGCAGAAYGCCCCAAATCATGAGAGCCAGCCGTGCTGCCTACAGTGTGCTGTTGTTTGTGTTCAGGAACAGGCAGACTGTCAGCCCTTCAGGTGAGACCTCTGGGGCAGCGTTTCCTGCTTCTCCAGCTTGCAAATCATAGTTTAAACTCTTGTCCCTTTGCTACTTGACCCCTTTCCTTCAGAGGTTGATGCATGTTTCTCCTTGAACGTCCTTCAACTTGGAAGGTGGTCAGGGAGCAATGAATGAACATTTAGTAGGTTTATAGCTTTGGCTACTGAAAAATGATTGTGTTTGAGGATATCTAAATACTAAAACTGGAACATGTTCTGATTTCCAACATACTAGGTGACTACAACTCTGCCTAACATGATGTTGTTAGGCTAGAAGCAGAGAATTTAGGAACAGGGATTCATGATGAGTAGGTAAGCAGTCCTGCCAAGCAGGACATTTAACTACTGTAATCTATACACTGCAAAAGTATTTACTTACTTATCTGCAGAGTTTTTCCAAAACAAAACAACATAAAACAAAACAAAGTTGTCTGACTCTTTTTCCTATACGTGCAAACTTTCCAAGTCCTGTGCAGAGTGCTTGTAAGGGCATCATGAGGAAGTTGATTCAGATGGAGGCAGATGACTTCTTGTCAGGTAAGGCTATTGCCCCCTCTGAAATASTGTCCCTCCCTTTGAGAACTGAACTGTTCAGAATAAGGACTGTATTTTTGGCAAGTGAATTTGGGATAGTTCATCAAAAGAGCAAATACAGAAAAAATGAGTACCAGCTATAATCAGGGTGAATATATTATGTATGCATAGAGCAGAGTGAATAATTGTGGTCCAAGCWCTGCATGGAGCTAGCTCAAGTACCTGGGGGCTATGTGCTTGGAGCTGGAAGTGCCAAAAAATTAAATGTAGATGCACGTAAGGAGCTCTAGATGGAGTCAGCTGAATKCAGCTAATTTGTATTAATTAGGAAACAAAGGAGGAACAAGAGGAAGGGGGATGCAGTAGATGTGGGGTGAAAAGCTAGGTCCAGTAGGCCAACGCTGCTGATAGCTTTCTCCAGTGATGCTTGACTAAAAACAGGTTGTGAAGGACTAATACTTGCCAGAAGGTCTACTGTTTTTTTTTTCCTCCTAACCTTTGATTTAATAATACAAGTTYCCAAGGAATTACTGTCCTTCCTTATCCACAAGATGATGCAGTTCCATAACTCCAGGTATTGAAGGTAGCAAGCTCTTAATTTAGGCAGCTACGGTTAGTTGCCCAGATAAATCACTATCTCCAAGAGGTAATGAAAGCCACTTTCTGTTCCTATTAGAGGAAGATATCCTCAAAAAAAGGAGGTTGAAAATGAAAATGTTTTTGTAACCTGGGCAATGCCCTCTGAAGAGTGTGATACACTTCCCCATGAACTCTATCTTCCCATCTTTGTTAATTATGGACAAAGCACGTCATCACCTTTAGCCAGCTGAATGCAGAGGCATGCAGACATCGCCTTTTCAAAAGAAATATGRTCATCTCAGGTTTCAAACAGTATTTTATGACTCTGGTGATACCTTGAAGCCACAGCACTGAGCTGTTAGTGGTAGGAAGGGTCTGTGATTCCCTTTTCATTTCCTGTGGAGGCTGGCTGGGCAGGACAGCTGCCTTTATTCTCCAAATCAGCCTTCCTGAATTGTGCACCCATGAAAGCTTGCGTCCTCGTTGCATATGTAGCCTTAGCATAGCTTATACTAGGTGCAAGGAAGTCAATATTGTCAATATTGTACTGCATTACAGTCATAGCTTAATAACCTTTTTTACGTGTGTCTGGATTGTGTCCCACATTTTTTATATCAYGGTGGTTTTGGATCCTTTATCAGTCAATAGCAGGAGAATTTGCCTTTTAAGAGAAGGGTTGTGAGAAGCATATTGTAGAGGCTTTTAGCACTGAAGAGAATTTTGACTAYGTCCATTCTGAAAAATGTGTTGGTTTCTCCTACTTTGAAGAAAAGCCCACGTTTTGGCTTCCACTTCCCTTCCCCCATTGACATGATTTGAGCATTTGTGTTTTGTAATAGAAACTTTTTTTTTTTTCCTTTTTCTACAATTGAGAGAGAGCTCAGCTCTACATCTGTACAGTGTGTGAAAATAAGCYTCTTTTTTCTTGTAGAAGTGGTGTGGCAATAATCAGTACTCTCTGTTGTAGCTCTCTCCCATTTCCCTGGAAAAAAACAGACATCCTGACACAGCAAGATCAGTGTAGGAGAACCCACAAGGACACACATACTTCTGTATTCGAATCCTGGTTAAAGTGGTGCGCAGCAGAGAACTCCTAAGGCCATAACCTGGATGTCACGTATAAGCCGTAATAGCGAACAGATACCCGCGAAGTGGTCACTGTCTGCAGAACGCTGATGAGGTGCATGCTTTTTTGATGTATAATACTTTAATGATTTTATTAGGGCTATGCAGCAGAGCTGATTATGGTGCAGTAGTAAAAAGGAGCTTCAAAGTATTTTTCAGAACAGGAAGCTCTGCTCGAGATCTGATCTGCTCAGGGGTGAAACGAAGGCGATCGTCCTGTGAGAGAAGCAAAAAGTGCAGCTTTTGGATTGATGCTTGGGTCTGGCTTCTAACCAAACAGAAACCTCACAAGGCACTTTTTTTTTTTTTTCCTGGGGTTGCAAACTGTGCCAAAATGCATGGATGGTTTGCCTTATTCTTTCCTATGATTACAAAAATATCTGTCTTCCTCACTTTAACCCAAGAAATATGCTGTGTCACCAGAAGAATTTTTTCAGGTGAGTAAAACCACTCCATCAGTTTAGTTTGCCATCAAGTGAGACCATTAAAGCTCACCATTAAGACATATATGGGATGCCCCATCTGGGATGCTCTCGGGAGGCAAAGCATCTCCATTCCATCTTGAAACCTGTCTGAACAACATGAGTCAATTAAGGAATGACAGTGAGTCTGCTTGGGCTCATCCCTTAGCTGATAGTCTGCTGTACTTGTAAAAGTGCTTTTGAAACACCTTGGCGTTCAGGATAGATGTGTTAAGTTTAAGATAAATTGGATCTGTCTGTGGCTCTTGTTTGACAAAGGCTGTTAGTGGTATCTTCATACCACTAGGATAAGGCACCTGTAGATAGATGTCCACATGATTTCAGTCAGTGGTATCTACCGAGCTTTAGCTCACCCTAAAGTTGACTGCAAACTCTTGAGGCAATTGAGATAAACTAGGTTAGGAGACACATCTGTAGGGTCAACAAGTTCAGCACAGGACTTGGACTCTCCATCCATTTCTGAAATAATAGCTGTAGGCCTGGTGGGACCCCTAGGACATCTCAAGGACATCTTATTGCCCTTTCAGTCAAATGAGAGCATTTCTACTGCTAGTTCTGCAGCCCTCAGGGTTACTGATTAAGGAAGGATTCAGATTCTTCCCACCAAACTGATACTAAAGCAAGAAGCATARTAAACTTTGGCTTGATTTGGAGTTGTGGGGTAACTCTTACCTTAACTGGACTGAAATAMCCTTTTGAGATGTTCAGCTTTCTGTACCTGTGCTCCAGGGAGGCTGGACAGTTGTTCTCACAGGAAGAGCTTCATCCTCTGGCTGGGGCAGGCAGGATGAATCAACACTCCTCAGCTTTTGTGAATTGTCTTAAAAGATTTTTTTTTCAGTTGCATTTTATCATTTCTGCATATTTTTTTTCTTTTCCTACCCTTAGCTTTGATAATTTGGTGGGATAGCTTGAAAAATAAATGATTTATATAAATGATTTATATAAGCAGCTCCTGTTAAGATGGCTTTAATTCCTGTGGAATGCAGATTCATCTGCAGTAGGAAGATGTTTTAAAGTCATAATTTACGGAAAGAAGATTTTTTAAAGTATATCAGACAGAGGCTTTTAAGTGTCAGCRTGTTTAATTAAGGGTAGGATTTAATAATATTTTATATGGTTTTGTTATTCTGCTTGTATAAGCTTAAAAAAAAAGATTTCCATAAATACTTTGAAACGTCGTTTTGATTCTGTTAATATGTTAAACCCTTCAAAGTAATACCTTCCCTGGTAAACTCAAAGCAGTTGGATTAACTTTATTTCTCCTCTATTTATCGCTTCTGGCATCAATTTCTGACATGAAAAACCTTCTAGATTTGGCAGTAAAAATGGATTGCCAGATTGTAACATTTGCATTTAACTGTATAATACACTTGCTTCATTAATAATTATATTTATGTGACAGATCTCACCCTTAAGATTCCCAGCGTAGCAGATGTRTGACATCTCTGTGATAAATTACGGAAGCTTGTGCTGAACTGCAGGACTCTGTGATARCGATAAATTCATCTGCTTTTGACCGCTTGGAGGGGTCCTTCACGTACCTGAGCAGTTCCTAATGGTCACTACAGATCAATCTGTTAGAGAAGCGTTTCCCTTTTCAGTGTTTTCCTCTGAAATTGCTCTTGTCAGAGGTCAGAGATGGACAGAAAATARGGCTGAAGCAACAGCTTCTTCCCACATCAAGATACCAGTCCTTGGAAATAGGCTGGGAATAGCGTCTGCAGTAACGTTCCCAGGTTTTTAGACCCAGATCTCAAGCACAGATGTGGGTAAARGGCGAGCTGGCTGTCCTTTCTATTRCTACTACCAGTGACTAGATGCTGTAAATATAAATCTTCCCCTATAACAACCCAACCACTCCTTTCAATGTTGTTCCCAATGTTAAAAATATATGCCCCCAGCTTGGACACCGAAAACATCTTTAAGCAAGCACTCTGGAGCAGGAACATTTGACCTGAGCAGAAACTTTGATTTTGCCATGTGTAAGAACTATACTCACGCTTGGTCTTCTTGTAAAATTACCAAGATATTTGTTTGGGAAATGCAGARTTCACACTGATGATTTTTCATTTGTCCCCACATTCCCACTCCTGTTACTAGCCAAAATATTATCTTATTTTTACTTTTATGCCATTCTTGTGTATTAGAAATAAGAATATGGTTCTTTAAAGTGTTAAAGCTTGGCATTTTGAGTCAACAGGGCAAAATTCCGCCCCCCTCTAACAAAAAAACAAACCAACTTTAAACATTTTGCCTCTTTCCTCCCACGGAGTTAGGGATAGCAAAAAAACAAGCTTGTTTTCTGCCAGCACAGCCTGCAGAAGGCAAATACATATATATTTTTTATCTGGGTTGAAATATCCACAGGCAAGAAGTTTATCATACAACATGAGATCCTAATTGGAGTGACTTGCCCCTGGATTTGTGAGCGCAGATTTTGCAAACTTTTTGAGTGCTAGGGGGTGGAAGATGCATGTTTACAGTAGGTTTTTCTGCCTGTACTTACCCATTCATCAATGCAGTTCATGTTGATTGACTAGAGGGACCTGTGGGATGAAGTTTGTTTAATAATTCATGTGCGTGTGTCCGGACYGTGCTGTTGTCAGGACCAAGCATCCATTCTGCAGTGGAGTCCTGCAGGGGCCTGACACGCTAATCCAAACATACTGATATTTAGTGAAATCCTTCCGTTGGATTTCATTTATTTCCTGAGACTTATGCTGGCCATAAAGCCAGGAGCGGCGTTGCGTCAGCTGGAATGACGTTTCTTCTGATCGGTGGCATTGGGTGGTACCTTCAGTAGTGGTTCTGCAGGCTATCCTTGTAAGCAATTGACATCCTGAGGAAGGTTTGCTGGGCTTGAAAAAGCACGAAAAATTGAGCCCAGTCTCAGAGAACAGCATGAGGATCTGCTGAGCAGTCACTTTGCTGAAGAAGTCGCTCTCGCTTGCTAAAACCACTGCATTTTTCCTCTGCAGTGCTCTGTCGGTTGAGTCCCTTCACCCTGCACTCGAGCAGGGCCGTAATAAGCCCTCCGCATTGAGACACTCGTGTTCCCACTGCAGGAGGCTCCACTGTTTTAAGCAGTTCTTGGACAATTTGTATGGATGCGAATGTTTTAACAGAGTAAGGGCGTTATTTTTGGTAAGTAGCACTCCACGCAAGGTGCTGAAGGCATGGAGTGCTACGTAAGATCAGGAGACAGTCTCCTAAGGGGGCAGATTAAACCTTGTTTCCTAATTTGTTTGAAAAGGAGCTAATTAAGCCAGACAAGGATGCACTCTGGGAAAATGACCCGGAGGATGAAAAGTGAATAATGCTCGATAAAAACTATGAAGACAAAAAAGGAGAATTTATGGCTGCTTATGAAAAAGATAATTTCAAGATCATTGACTGGCTGTTAGTAATGTCACAGCTTTGGGAATTTAGCACATAGCTTAATGCATTTATTCTGGGAAACCCTTCTGATCAGCCATGGATCCATACCCTACTGCTAATAACCAAGCTGAAGGTCAGATATTCAACAAACATACATGTTTTATTCTGGAAAAAGTCAATCCTCGAGGGAATTATATGTGTTTACCACAATGTTTTATATTGCTGTCTCCTTATATTCACTCTCCCAGCGTTCACTAAGCACAGATGCAATTTGTGCATGAAGAGCTCGCCTGTTCCCGTCATCTGATCTTCATGCGTTCAGTCTTGCAGAATAATGAATAAGAAATGTCATGCCTCTTYCCTAGATTGCAATGTCACAGAACAGGAATCTTCTTTTTTCTAGATTTAAGAAAACGAAGGGAAAAAAAAAATCTCAATTCACCAGTGCACRTGCTCTGGGGTTAAACTAGCTGTGGAAGAATTTTCTTCCTCCTTTAAGAGTTATTTTATTAATATTGATACAGTAAATAAGTCCAGAAGGTTAAGACTGTACACGTAACCCCTTCACTGTGCAACAGTAAATAGTTCAATAAAGTTKGAAGGTTTGAGTACCAAGAGTGCTGTGCACTTGGTCCCATGGCAACAACCACGTTTGTGAAGGTGCAGGCAAAGAGAGCAAAGTCGTTAAAGCATTCAAAAGGTGGAGCACTCAGCGAGTGTTTTGCTTAGCAGTATTTCTTCGTTTCTTTCCCTTCAGCTGCAGGAAGTGTTAACCCTGTGCACCAAAATCCTGTGTAGCACTCTTTTAAATAGTGTTAAAGATGATAATATCCACCCTTTTGAATGGGGGAAAAAAAAAGAAAATAAATATGTTGCCTTGGGAGGAGCTGGTTGTAGCTGGAGTCTAGTCTTGCTTCTTGAAGGCGAAGCCAAGCAGGGGAACAAGATTTCTGGTGCTGACACTCAAGAGGTGCAAACTGAAAAATCCTGGATATGGCAAAGTGAAGCATGCAGTCTGGTCAGTCCTCTCTAGTAAACTTGTACCAGCCATTGAGCTAATGTGATGCTTTTGCTTGCCTTCTTGATCGTGACTTTATGCAGGGCTTAGAAGAAGCTAATTAGGCTGGTTAAGACGTAAAAAGAAAGAGGGATGGTACAGCCCATGCATGAGGAGAGGTGAAGGAGCGTTGCTTGCTCCAGTGCACCCATGCCTAGGCGAAGGAAGGAGCAGAAGCCCAACCTTGCTCTGTAGATAGTATCATCAGCTTAGCTGGAGCAGGAAAAAAAGAAGTTATAATGGTGGAGAGCAATGCTAGAGCAGATCGGGTTGTTTCATGCCTGTAGATGGAGTCCCAAGACCTGAAAGAGGTTCACACGGTTGATACCTCGAGTGCTTCCTGCTTATGTGCCGGGAGGTCTTTCCCGTGCTGATGCTAAGCTCTGAGTGCACTTGTTTCCTTTCAGTGTAATTACTGAGTAAGAAAATCTTAAATGCCCTGGTACGTGACCTATTTTAATTGTGTGGTTTTGGTACTTTACATGATCGCACTTGAGTTACTATATGGCAAGGTTACCGACAAAACCGTCTCGGATGTTCCAGCTGATGACGATGGATGGTTTCTGCATGTGGTCTGAACTAGCACGTTGCAAACAGAATGAAACATGGGCTAGTGTTAGCTGCCGAGGCGTTTGAGAAGGTGGGCAAAGAACTGAGCTATTTACCAAAAACGAAGTTATGGCAGCAGCTTGTCAGGAGCTTTAGATTATCGTGTCTATAAAGCCGCTCAGCCTCTCCTGCTTGATTCGCATCTAGTGAAGCGGGAAAATCCAAATATGTCACATTGTCTGAGGAACGTAAATGAAAGAAAGTTAAATTATTGGATTGCTGAGGATGGCAAATTCCCYCAAGCCCTGTAGAATAATATATTTTTGCCTTGCTGTACAGTTTACAAAGGTCAGTTTGCACTTCAATTACAAATCTAGTCTGAGAGGTTGTAAAGGACATAGGAAAAAATAGCCATTTTTTTTCTTTTTTTTTTCTTTTTTTTTTAATAATTACCTCTTGGATTGCTGATTCAGATTCATTCATAAAAAAAGATTTCACAGTATTGTAGACACAGACATTTTAAAAGCCTGATTTCCTTCATGTTGAAAATTTAGTTCCTGGTTTTATTTCTCCAGTTTGCAGATGGACCAAATAAGGTCTATGGATTTTTAAAGTTTTACAGAAAATTAATCACAAACTCAAGAAAGAGTCTTGTATGCTAGAGATTCCATCAAATAACAAGTCAAGATTAATTCAAAATAAACCATGATTTTTCTCCCTTTTTTCCCCTAGTCTCCTCTATTAGAATTCTATCGGTTGTTATTTTTTAATTATTGAATGTGATTTCACTCAGAGTCGGGAGCACAGCATCTTCGCATCTTGGTTACATCTAGAGTAGAGTAGGCTGAGATAAGAAAAAGGTATTAAGCAGAGAGGATATGTACAGCAAAAACAATAACAGTAAAGAATAACAATTTCTGCTGTCTAGAAATGAGTAGAATGAGACAGGAAATGTTGGTTTTCAAGGAGATGTGTAGACGCCTAAGTGTTTTACTCCGATTGTGCCTCACCATGGATCACAGATGTCCCTTAGCTCTCTAAATGACTCTTCTTTTTCTTGACTGTGCCTGAGCGACCAAATTACTAAGAAGCCATAAAGACCAAAATCTGGGTCACATGGTAAAGGTTACTAGATTTTAGGACCATAAATTTTAATTATGATGCTGAAAAGAGAATTTGACTAGATCCAGATAAATTACTACATTCCGCAGCCTTGTTGCTGGAGGTTTTTTCCTCGCAGATCAGCCAAGGAAAGTCCCCTCCCGTGACAACCTTGCTGTAGTCTAGTTTACGTGTGTCTTGGTTCAAGCAATTACTCCTGAGAGATGGGGAATTAGAAGAAAAGTTTTACAGCMAAAGTGGTGCTACCTCTGGCATTTTACTTGCCATAGTGATTTTCTATGTAGGGCGTGATGGTGAGAGAGGAAAAATAAAGTCAGAAAGGGGCAGGGGGGTGGAGGAGAACTTGGAAGGTGCTCTACTCAATGCTGTTGATGGTGCATCTAGCTGCTGAGCTGCCTGGGTTGGTCTAAGGAGACGAACACCTGACAGGTGGGTTTGCAGAAGGGTTTGGGGTAGAGTGTTTGTCACCCGACGGTCACAGCCCCATGGCCATGGCCACTGCCTCAGAGTGCTCTAGACACCTGCCAAATGCGTTATTCAGGGCTTAGTATTCACAGCCAGGTGCTCCCAGCTGTGTTTAATCCTAATTTTTTAGGAAGCTGCTGGGGCTCAGTTTCTTTCTGCTCAGGCAGCATGACCAACAAGTATTATTTTAGTGTTTAACTAAAATCCAAGTGTGTAACTGTAGGAAGACTGTGCTTGTAAGTGTGTGTGTATATATATGTGTGTGTGTGTGTTTGTGTGTGTGTGTGTATACACACCCATATGTAGATATATAGCACTTTGTCTATATCATGTTTCTAAATGTCTCGTGTGTCGCTGTGAGGAGTGGCCAGGTAGGTGCGTGAATCTAGGAGAGGAAGGAGGTAAAATGAACAAAATTAAACTGGGATTCGAGGTTTTCATTAAGTTTCAGCCCTCTTTCAGCAGCTACGGTTTAAGGGCCACAGCATGTGCAGTGCTCTTCATACACTTGCCAAATAGGAAGATGCTGGATAAAGAGGGAAAAAGAGACGCTTATGCATGCTTCTTGGTGATGCTTATATTCCGTCAAAAGCAAAGCGCATTATTTTTGCTTGTGAAGATATGCCTTAATCCAGATGCTGGATCACACAGCAATTRTGTAGCTCTTAGAAAGGCAGAGCATCTCGTATTTCAGTTGTCACGATTCTCATTTTTGTAGAAAATACATTTCCCCTAGACTGGTCAGGAGAATTTTGCAGGTCTGCCCATCCAAATAATATATGTAAAACCATATATGCACCTGCTTTCCTTTTGGCATCCCGTGGGGGCTGCAAGGTGGGGAGAGCTGGGAAGACCTGGTTTATTCATGAGCTGCTGTGCCTGATCAGCAAAAGGGGATTATTCCTGCGCAGATGGGAAGTGTTACTGAAAAGTGCACCTTGGGGCCTGCCTCCCTAATCCCTTCCTTCAGTATTTTGTGGTACTTGGAGTGAACAAACAAGTGACTCTAAGCAATGTAATTTATTGCTGTGTAATTGCATGGAGTAGTGAGTGTGCTTCTTTTGTTCAGAGATTTGCTGCTCCTGGGGAATTTTGTTTCATACTRCCTTCAGATTGATGCCGTTGCTAGATTTTGGGCGGAAGGGTCAAGCTGAAGAAATAAGCCTCTGTTGGCTCAGCCCCTGACTTATTTTTTGTGAAGCACAAGGAGAGTATTTGATGCTGTGTGGGGGTTAAAGAAGAAATGGAAGGACATGGCTCAAAGAGCYGGTTCCTCTGTCCTCTAATGCAGGATGCTCTGAGCTGACCACCAGAAGCTGACCTTGCTCGTTCCAGGCCACATTTGATGCCTTTGCACGCTGATTAACGCCTTAATGAAAGCGCTTACAGAGTCAACCAGGGCTCAGTAAAAGTCAGAATATGCCCTGAGACCATTAGGATGTAGCAACTTGTTCTTCCCCCCAAAATGRGAAGAGGAAAGCTTACCTGGCGGACTACCTCTGTGCTTTGGTCTGAGGTGCCCCAGTGCTGTRCCTGCAGGTACTGCAGCAGGAAGGGGGACTGCAGCGTGAGGGTCTCTCAGGAGGGATTTCGGATGGGATATTCCTCYTTGGGGTGTCTCTGTACAGGCAGGGTCTTACTCACATTAGTGTGAAGTATCGAGCCTATTGCTAAAATGTGGTAGCTCAATAAATGATGGCGCAGGCAGCATTTTACTTATAAATGATGGTGCACGTTGAGGCACAGCGAGGGGAGTAGGAGATGAAGGAGGCATTAAATCTGGCATTTGTAGAGTGGGAAAATCACCAACATGAGGGGGAGCTGCAATATGATGGAAATTTTATTGTGAGAGAGGAGAGATTTACGGGATGTGTGTGAGCAGTTCGCTGTTTCCCCCACCGCCTCCCATTTTCATGGAAGAATAGACCTTCTAGCTGAAATCAAARTTTCCCGAAGCAACGCCTGTTTAGAGCAACCAGGAAAAATAAATAAAATAAGAACCTCATGTTACATTTTAAACAACCCTTGGCACGGTGTAAGCTGACGGTGTAGAACTGCAGAGATGCCTAGAAAACACAAGCTCTGAATAATTCCTGGATGAAATGAAGAACAGGGCTGACTTCAAAAGAATGTTATACATAATAAAGATGAATAAAACACAGAAAGCTGCCTCTGGCCTTTTATATGAACCCATCAGCTATCGTGCTTGCTTGCTTCATGCCCCTTTTCCCCCTTGACCCTTCCGTCTCTGGCCAAAGGGAAGTTGCTCCGTTTCTTCACAGACTTTCCTGGCTTTCGTGGCTGTGCTTGCACAGCTTCTGCAGCCCCGTGCTTTGCACGTCGGAGGACGCAGCAGCACAGCCGTGCTCTGATCCTCCTGCCGTATCGTTATTTAGTGTAGTTGAGCATTTGCTTTAGGTTCTCCCACCGCGGACACTTCTTGGTAGCTTTCTGACCCAAAGATTTAATAGCGTCGCATACTATGGTGTTCCTAACTCAGTGCTGATGTTATGGATACATTAGTTCCCTGGGACCACTCATGGCTAATTTAACAAATCACTTAAAATCTTTTAAGGTCTGATCAAAGCATATGCATATAAGTAGGTGCAGGCTCATGGCTTGCCGGGGGTCTGGATGAGACCATTTGCATGCATTGGTGAGGTAGTACTGTATTTAAAAAAGTGTTGCTCAATATAAAAATATCTGAGGGCTTGGAAAAGATGTACACTGTAACTATTTTTTTTCTTTTAGAACTGAAGTCAGTTTTAATCCAATTTGCTTGTCACAACTGTGATTGCTCAATATGGGAAACAACAACAGACAGATTACTGCTAATCCTTTTTTAATCATTTTCCCTTCTTTGGTTTTGTGCCGTTAATGCATGGTAGCAGAGCCTGAGCTGCGAATACTGTAACACGTTTAACTCCAACTTTTGAAAACTGAAATCTCCCTTTTTGTACAGGGTGAGGTGTTAAGAAAAAAATACGGTCCTGTACCTCTGACATGGAAAGCACTAAAGCAGTTGCTCTCTGAAAACACCTTAACTGAGTGCTTTAGTGCATGCTTTTTTGTATATGCTGGAATTGTTTTGTTATTAAACAAGGTTTTAGGAAACACTGTTTATTTAAACGCTTGTTTATTTTAGAGAATTCATTCATTCGTTCACCTCAATAAATAACCCAATTAATTTAACCTTTATGTGATTTTTTTTGTTGTCGCTTTTGTTTAAATAGGGTCAGCGCTAGCGGAGAGATTTAGTCTCAAGTGATTCTTCTCCCTTGAAGTGAAACCAATTCTCCTGGATATACTAATATATCCAGTATATCTTTGTGTATTCGGTGTATATGGCAAGGAAAGATAGGGTCGTGTGTGTAATGGGTTTCCTCTGCTGCAGTCCTTGGGGATGTCCCTGCCCCGGCGACAGTCTCTGTTTTTCAGTAGATATAGAAAATGTTGTGCTGTTAACAAATACTGTTAGATAAATGTATATAAAAAAAGACCTTATATGGAGATAACTTATATAATAGCATGACAACAAATGTCTGTAAAAATAAATTGGGTCTAGTCTTCGATCTAAGTAACTGAGCTTAAATTTGAGCTTTGACTTGAGTCCTTGGCTAAAGCACGTGTTTCCAGGTGAAATATTACAAGTGAAATTCCAAGCCTAAAATAATTCACAGGAGCCTGAGCGCTTGGTTTTGACACATACCTAAATTTATCTCTGTCCTGCCCTTATTGCGGTGATGTCCAGGCTCCTGGTATTTATTATGGTTTTGTTCAGCAGTCCCTTGAATATCAAAATAGAGTATGTAAAAACTCCTCCAGTGTTTGCTTCACTGGGACAGCAGCTGTGCTAGAAGCGATTGTAGTAGTAATAGTAATCAGAAAGGTTGCTGGAAAGTATTTTAGTCACTGTCGGAATCAGTA
Source organism: Rhea americana (assembly GCF_003343005.1). NCBI lineage: Eukaryota > Metazoa > Chordata > Aves > Rheiformes > Rheidae > Rhea > Rhea americana. The sequence continues at coordinate 782,702 of NW_028185484.1, read as the reverse complement.
TTTCAGTTTCAAAACAGGCCTGTGTCTGTTCAGGATAGTGCTGTAGCAGTGGTTGTGGGGACTGGAGGATGTGGTAGGATAGATGGAGCCCCTTGACCTGCACCCACCCAGCACCTCCAAATCTTGCCAGGGCAAAACATCATCTGCGTGGAGCCAAGTTAATGTTTTAACATTCTGGTGGTCTGAATTACCTAATTACTACAGAAAGCTTCATTAATAATATGGTTATAATTGTTATTATCACTTCTTCCTTTTGCTTGGTTTCTTGTTACTCAGGTTTTTGTGTTCTCTTTTTCATCCCCAAAGGTGGTTTTACCCGAATCACAAGGTTGAGGTGTGATGGTGGGGGCTGATGGAGCATCATGGTTTGTGTTTACAGGTTAGGACATCTGGTACCATCCCCAGTCTGCACTAGTCCATGCCATGTTTTATTGTATAGCCACAGACAGTTCAGTCTGCACAAAATAGCGACTTATTATCACTATAAACTATAGCTAAACTCAAATAAATCGAGGCAGTAGCAATTGTCTAGACAATTGTTATCATGCCTGAAATAAGCTCAGATGAGCTCAGGCCAAAACGAGCCCAGACAAGTCCTTGAGACCTTGCACTGTCAGGTCAGTCCAGAGCCTGTAGCTTTTTACTAAGTAATGGGAAAATCATATTTACTACCTTTTGAGTCAGACCACCATGAAGAAACAGCGCGTGTTGGTACAGCAAATAAAAAGGTGACCCATTTGTTCAGAGGTAATGGGCAAATTGTAATAACTGAGATTAGCCCAGAAAACAGGATTCAGTCCAATTTTGATACTCAGTTATGAGCGAAGGGCGGTATAGTAAATGGTCTGTGTTATGCCCACTCATTACAGATATTGGGAAGAGATTTTTGAGTGGGGAATGATGCTTCATGAGTGATGAGTCCTGCTGTTGAGAAGTGTTTTGCAAGTATTAGCCATTGTTRTTCTCTGAATGTGTAATCTTGTTGACATATCTAGAGTGTAATCTCTTTTTCCAGGGTTATTCATTAAGTCTGAGAGCAAAAAATGAATGATACTTGCTATTCTGTATGTGGCACAAGCAGTCCAGATGATATCCTCTATGGTTTCTTCTGTTGTCAACACCTCTTCTTCCTCAAGTCGGTGTAAAAAATATTGGAACCTATATGTTATCCTTGAACAAAAACACAACATGCACTAGAGAAAAGCCTTGGGAACTTAAATTGTTTGATTAATGTTTTGAAATGKTTTCTTATTTGGATTGGAAGGCTCACCATTTTTACATGTCTGTTAAATTTCAAGTTATTTCYATTAAAAGCGTCAAATGAAAACCAGACTTTTTACGTATAGAATTTCAATCAAATTAACCCCTTTCTCCTTATCCTAAGGATTAATCACAACTCTTCTGTTTTTCCWTACCAAGATTCCCCTCATCCTGACAGATCCTCTCTTTTCTGTGTATCAGCTAGATCTCAGTGGGACCTTGGTCCGGTTTAGGGATACAGGAAAGACAGGACCTTGGTGTAGACTTGTATCACTTGTGCAGCTCAGTGATTCATCCAGTTCTGCAGTATCAGTTTATATTTAGGTCATTTAAACTATACGACTAGAGGGTGATGTGAAGGCTGGGAGGGGGAAAGACATGGGGTGGGAGAAGAAAAGGCAGGGGATGCGCTATGCCAGTGTTCCTCTGTGAGAGCTAGGTCTTCATGAGCACATTSCTCCAGGATGTCCCATAACTGCTTGCAGTTTAGCAGGCAGCTCCAGCTGCCACCCCACAGTTGGACAGCATGATGCTGGGGAGTTATTGCAAAGTCCTTAATGACTTGATGTGTCTTTGAGTTCATCCTTGCACTGAACAAGGGTTGGACAAAATGACCACCAGCAGTCCCTTCCAACCTCAATTTATTCCATGGTTCCAAGAGAAGGAGTTGAACGCTGGTACTTCCCTATGAGATCTGACATTTATTGCCCATAGATGTGGACACACTATGTTGTGATGAAATTCTGTCCCATGCATATGGATGAGGCCACCATAGTACAACATGTTCTTAACCAAAGAGCTATACTGRTTAGTCATGCGTGAGATAGGCAGGTGAACTTGCAGCCAGCCTTTCCAGGATGGTTTGATATTATTAAACACTTTTAACCTCAGCCGTCGTGAATCTACTCAGGTCTCCTAAATAGTTTTACATGCCTCGTCGCTGTGCTTTCTAACCCTTGCTTGAATTCACGCAGCATGTATGAATTAGGATCAGGAAGGTTGTTGAAGCCTCTCAAAGAGATCCCCAGTCTGTGTTAGTCCTGTCACAAGTTTTGCACTGAGTTTAGCTGGATCATACAGATCAGTTTTGAATCTTTGGGCCACTGTTCCTCTCTCTGGGAACAAGGGTGACTTTCAAAGGAATTTTATGAAGTTTTAATGATGCACTTGGGGATCATCTAGTGGTGCTTTAGAATGGGGTAATTAAAGCATATCTGGGAAGGTGGTCATGTGTGACTTGCAGTAGTATAATTTGACCTGGTTTATATGCACCCTTCTGTTGTGTATTCAACTTTGTGCTTATGCAGGTTTTCTTCCACCTCCCTCCACTTTTGTTTTCAAAATTGGTATGTGGACATAAGGTGATTGATGAGAAGCTTTGAGGTTTGGATCAAAAACTGCTTCTCTCTCTCTTACTGCTTCTTATTCATATACATTTTAATTCTGTGTTTGACTCCTTTGCTTCTCCCGAACAGTTTTACCTCATTGATTATAGAAGAATGGGAAAATCACTTTCCTGGACTGCAGTGTAATCTGTGCTGTTAAATAATAGCCATTTCTACTATTAAAATAATCTGAAGTTCATACCTTTCAGTGTTGGGGACTGCTGCTGTTTGACAGCCCTGCAAGTATGACACTTTCATCTGACATTATGGCTGAACAACATAGTTCATGAGTATCAAGTGTGACCTGAGCTTGTCCATACACTTTGATCTTAATGGCAGGGTCTGAAGGGCAGAGTTGGACTGCTTGCTTACTGCTGTCCTTGGCCTCTCTGCTGTGACCATCAGCCACTGCTCAGATCCCATGAGACAGATTTTCTGGTCCCCTTAGGCTGCTGGAACAAAATGTGACACTTCCTTTGTTTAAATGCAGCCTTGCCACTGTTTTGCATTGGGTCTGGCACATTTTCCACAGCATAAGCTGAGCGACAGCAGAGCCTTGGGAATTTGTTCCTCAAAAAGCCATGTCTTCGTCCACAAAACATGGTCATCCCTTGTCTTGCCTGACCCTCTGTTTTGGGTAGCAGTTGGCTAGCTCTGAAGCTGGAGCCCTATTTCAGAGCAACTTTTGCATTCTTTAACATAAACTTCCCACTACTGGATAAAYCAGTTTTTGTTCATTAGGGAGCAAACTGGGGTACAAGTTACTGGAGGGCTCAAGGATTAGTCTGGTTCAAGATCTGGTGCAGTATTTTCACACGCTAATTAAAAACTCCCTCGCATGTGACAAGATCACAGAAAAATTTAGGTTGGGAAAGACTTCTGAAGGCCTCTCATCCCATGCCCTGCTCAGATCATGGCCAATGCAGAGTGAGTTGCTCGGGGTCCTGCCCAGTCGTGTTTTGAAGATGTCCAAGGATGGAGATCTGACAACTTCTCTAGGCCCCCTTTCCATTGTTTGACCATCCTGATGGTCATTTTTCCTAATGTCTGATCAGAATTTCCCTTGTTGCAGGTTGTGTTTGTCTTACCATCATGCATGCCCAATGAAGTTCTGACTGTGCTTTCTTTAGGCCCTCCGAATTAATAGTTGAAGATGTCAATGCACGAAGGTATCCAATTCCTGCATAGGTTTATGTGCTCTGGATTTATTAACAGAAAATTCCCCTTTATTGAAGATGGCTCTTGTTTGGATACTTTTTTTTATTTTCCTAGAAACCTTTTGGAGCTTCATTCACTTTTAAATGTTTCTTTTATTTCCTGACAATATTGTATTCCTTGATTTACTCCAAAGGATCTTCCAGTGTCCTCCTGTGGCCTGTTGATTGCCCCAGCACTGAACTRAACTATTATGAAGTTATTAACCTAATGGGAGCTAAAACACTTTGTCTTTCTCTGCCTGGCAGGGTGGTATTCCAATTTCCTATAATCTTCTTCATAGGATGAATCTTAAATTTCTTATAAAAATATAATTTGTTAATTAGACTTTTTCTGTCACGTACATTAGGCTAATGCTTGTGGCTCATTACTTGTCTGAGTACAGTCTGGGTGGTGATCAATCACTTTGGGATGGAAATGGGTTTGCGATGACTGACCTTCATAACCTAGTCTTTGAGGGATATGGGAAGAGAACTCTTTTCCTCTCTAGGGACTACTTGAAAGAAAACTGTGAGTTAATGCAATGTTGGACTGAGAGCCCTGGATGCTGAATCCTGGTGCGTATTCACAAAAGAATAATAGCATGGTATTATTCTCCGAGGGGGAGACAAGAGGGCCACTTCTGTGACCCAATTAGTCACTGCGTTTTTTTGCATGAAGAAATTTCTTTTACTGGAAAAACAGATGATTAAAAGCTGGCTCCTGCCAYGTGTGTGTTCGGTTGCAGCTGAAACAACCTGTTCAGTCTGAATTCGGCTCCTTGGGGAGTCCAGCTCGTTTGATTTGCAAGGGAGTGGTGAGGATCTGGCCTCTGATAACGTAACACAATTTTCGGAGCAGTGAATACAGCAAAGAAAAGGCAACAAGGCTAAATGAAGCAGCCGTGTCTTGTCCGAACAACAGGGACCTGCAAGCATTTCTGTGCTCCCTTGTCCACCTTCTCTCACCATCTAGCARCTTCCTAGAGGGTTGTGCCATACCAACTTTTGTACTGAACAAAAAGTCCATAAATTTTCCAGCTCATCAGAAATGTCAAGGCTTCATGACCTTGGTTGCCTTTCAAAGATCAACTGTGCTGTCCTTGGCAKGCTGAGCCCCTTTTGTCTCCTTCGTGCCTGGCTGAGTTGCGTGAACCTCGATGCTCCTCACCTTGCCGCCTTTTGCACAGGGGAGAAAGCAAGACTAAAGCTCCTCTGAAAACTGAGGGGGATGTGCCAGTTTTGTAAATGAGATTCCTCTGGGRAGTCTCAAATTAGAGGCAGCTTCTCTTTTTTAAGTTTGTTTTGTTCTGTTAAAGGAAAGCAAGAGAATAATTACAACGCTGCATGTGTTAGCAGCCTTAATGCGGGATTCGCGAAGCTAGTCGGGAAAGTAGCGCGTTGTGCTTAGCTTATGTGGCTATAAAACGCCGAGAAGGGTGCATGGTCCAGGAGGACTTGACAGATGAACAAGCTTAAGTTTCGCTTTGTGAAGGCAGATATTTCAGCGCTGCGCTGTTCACTGGGAGCTGGTCTAAATCAGACGCTTCTGTAGTGTCTGGGTATAAAAAAGCTTTTGTTGCTTTCATCACAACTTACAGGCTTGTAGGTAGAGGTAACATCTTTTATTAGACCAAGTGTTCGAGTTGGAAAAAATAGATGAGCTTTGAGAAATACAAGACAAGTCTTGTAAGCCTAAAGCTTCTATAATTCTTCCAGCTCTACCGGTCGTTTTAATAAAAGATATTACCTGCACCTAAAAATGTTGTCTTACATATGTTCCCAGACCATCATAGCTGCAGCAAATAATTACTGCYTTTTTACCTTGGGTAAGGAGAGAGTTTGTCCTAGGTATTCTGGGAGAAAAGCTTCCTTTTCTCCAAGCTGTGGTAGTTGGCTGCTCGTGGATGTGACCATGTTGCAGTGTTCCTGGGGCTGGCGAAGAGCCCTCTACTTGAAAAGTGCCCTCCAGATACCTCCTTTGCATAAAATACAGCTCATAGGATGCAAAATACAAACCATGTTTTATATTTGAGGGCTGGGAGCATGCCACCTAAAATATTTAGTGCCTCTTTTTTCTTTCTGGGACTGGATAGTGGAAGCCGAGAAGAGGAATAGGAAAATAAGTTACTAGGGGATATAGATTATTTGAGGGAGGACAAGAAATTGTCCCTTGTTAAATGGTAGAGGGAAAAATAACAACTAATCCTTTCTCTACTGAGCAGAGACAGCTAAAATATATTTTCAGGGAGTCAAGACAAGTGTAATAACTAGTTACAGTACACTCCTATGTATGAGTCCTTCAATCTAACATCACCAGGATATTAATCTTTAGAAAAAATAAAACTAATCGTAGGATGTCATCATGTGAATCCGATGCAGAACTTTACTATTTTATTTTATTTTATTTATTTTATAATCACCAAGACTGCAGTGCTGAAAACAAACCAAAAGCTTCTGCTGTAAGACTCATCTTGATGTTTTGCATTTCGTTTAAAAGCTAACAGGAATGTCTGAAAGCCATCCTAGCTCTGCTTAAGCACCATCCGATGGGAGAAGCAACCTAGCAAGCTTAACATTGTCCTTGAATTGAGCAGCAAATTGCTGGCTAAAGGTGCTCTCTGTGGATTAGCAGGTCAGTAACATTAGCGCTAATGTGCATTTGTGCATCCAGCCCCAGCAGTGAGCAGAGGTGACACTTTTGTGGGTGGCGATTGCTAGCATTAAAGGAAGAGATGATGACAGGAGAGCTCATTTTACAGCCAGCAAAACTAGGAGGTTTAGGGAAACGGTGAAACAAGAAATTGAAAATGCATTTGGAAACAAGGAGGACCTCCAAGCTTTTTGTTTTGTCGTGTTATCTAATRTTGCCTTGTGTTCTTGAAAGGATTTCTTTAGACTGAGGTCTGTGGGATGGGTCGGGGACAGTGTAGAAGAGGTTCAGGGCTCTGTGTTCACTTCCAACAGCCATGTCAGTTTGGGGCATCACCACCCTGTGTCTCCTTTGCCCTGTGCTGGGATGGGATCTGACCAAAGGAAAATATGTTCGCAGTTGGGAGTTGTTGCAGTTCACAGTGTGGCACTGGGGCAAGAACAAAGTAAGTTCAGCTCTGTGTTTTAACTGGAGAGACTGAGTCCTGGAGATGCTTTTCCTTCTCCCACCACAAGTGACCTTCTTCAAAGTATGGAGTAGACAGGTAGGGCCATGAACAACATTAACTTAGGGATCAAGTCCAGTGTAGTTTCTTCATCAGATTCCTTATACTTCCTTCCATTGCTCTAAATCACATTTTGTTTACTTGCTGCCATTTTAACTATTTGTGAAACTCCACAAGTAGTATTTGCTGGGTTTGTGTAAGGACATCAAAACATGAAGACTCTCTAAAATCATGTATTTGCTTAAAAAAAGCAACCTGAAAAAAAAAAAAATCCAAGAAAGAACTTCTTTATCTTTATTCTGTGGGGGATTGAGAAACCCAACTAATGTTGCCAAAGCTATTTTAAGCTATGAGAACACAATACATTTGAAAGTTTAATTGCTTGCTGAATAATGTAAGCTGTCAAAATAAATACTCAAGGTCTTGCATAAGGGAGAACATTATTAAAAAAAAATAAAAAGACAACGCACAAATGTGAAGTCAATGAGAAGTGGAATCACACTTTATCCCAGCATTAACAACAGCTTTATTTTTTGCAGTCAGTAATTGTAACAAGGAACCTGCACAGATTTCAGGGGTAATACTCTTTATTTTCCAAATTATTCAGAAATCTGCTGGCTGGCTCCCTGTAAGTGTGACTGTTCAGAGCTGATTTCCTGTTCCCAAAACTGACAGCTAGGCAGACCACCTTTTCTTCAAAGCTACCAGAAGGCATGGTTAAGCTCCATTATGCAGGTGATGAAAACTCCCACCTTGCAGCCTGCAAAAGGAGCATCCAGAAGGGTGGTCGTGGAAGCACTYGAATGGACAGAAGGCTTTGGGACACAGAGCTTGCCAGAGAGGCAGCTTGAAAAGCACTGATGGCTGGTTTCTTGTTTGTTTTTTCTCATTTTATTGCACTTGAGGAACAGGTCTTTGTGCATGTTCTCTCTAAAGAAAGTATTGCATCAGCAGCACACCTAGCTCTTAAAGCAATTTCTGCTTTCAACAGACAGAATAAGGAAAACCCCTCCCTGTCCCTGTAAAATCCAGGGRAGCATGTATATGGAAGTGTCTTTTCAGCAGGTCACTCCATTTACAGCTGAGGATGGTGAAGAAGTGTAGCCAGGGTCAGTGCTTTCACCTAATAGGAAGTTGAGSTCAGAAAAATTTAGCAAACAGCCCAGAATAAATAAAGAATTAATTTACAACCCTAGTTGTTCTGCAAGTGAATTTTGATACCTATTGTTTTAAGTGGGGTTAATTAAGATTCTTAAAATCAAATCACTTTGATTAAGTGTATTTATGAGTTGGGCTGGTGGTCCATAGTGATAACGTTTTCTAACATTATCTTGCACGCAATGTGTTGCTTTCTCATGTCCCGTTGCTGTCAAATGTAGAAAATTCCCACTTATCTCATTAGTACCAGGAAAGTTCCTAATGTGTGAAGGTGAGAAAGTGCCATATGCTCCTCTTTGCCTGCTGCAGGTAAAAAAGTGTTACAGACCTGTCAAACCCCTTTCAGCTGATGCAGCATTCCTGTGAGTAGAGTAGGTGTTTTGGGAAGTCTRGGAGAGATCATGAGTGCTATTCATTGCATTTTCTGCTGGCAGTGGAGTTGATGCTGGTCTCCTTCAGTCACTTAATTGTGCTTGGAGAAGGTCACTCRTACTATTGTAGGATTGTAGGCTGAAGGTGATTCTGGTAAAGCTGAGCATTCAGGGAAGATGTTCCACCACTTAGACACYCAAGAAGAAACATGGAAGACACATTTTCTTATGTGCCATCTTCCCCTCCATAGATCCAACTGGGAAGCTCAGATGAACCTCAGTAATAAAGAATGTGATGAGACTGAGGGAAGGATTTATCAATGGTCCATCAGATTATATCTAGACTAAATAGTAGACATGTACTGCCGTAATTCCCTAGTTGTCCAGATTGGAATCTGGCTGGCATATACTGTAGCTTACACAGCCCATTCCCCTGTCCAAGGGGAGAATGATAAATGCCCTGTTCTCATTCTGATGAGGAACTAGAATATATCCATGATACAGGCCCAGAAAGGGGGTTTCCRGGTCACCTAAGAACACTGTTCTGTATTTCCCAAATTGCTCTGCCCCTTCTCCCTCACTGCTACACACAAACGCTCAAGAGGAGTTTTCCTCCCTGGTCTACTGAACTTGACAGGTAGGATAAGGATTGTGACAGATCTCTCCAAAATTAGAAGAAATCAAAACTGGGCAAATTTTAGTGGATTTTCTCCATGTTTGCTACCAGACCTGTTAGTAAGAGCAGTCAGCACTAAGTGCCCTGCAAAAACACTACTACTGAARTTCAGGGGAGGCACAAAGATCAGTGAAACTACTGATGAGGCAGGAGCAGCCGTACAAGGTGTTAGGCTGAGCCCTTTCCAGCAGCGTGTTGGCACACAGCCGCACCAAGGTRTAGCTAAAGCAAAGCAATATGAACCTTACTCATAAAACTGGGATGGGTGTTACAAAGCAGGGGGATTTAGGAGCATAACAGGGAACCCAGCATGGATTCCCAGGGATGTGATTCAGAAATGTATCAACAGTCAAATAGTGACTTTGGAGCAGAAGCGAAAAAGGTGTTTCTCAGTGAGCCTGGGAGCGCAGTCGACTCAGTTTGTTAGAAATGAGGCTGAGAAGCGACTTGATTACGGAGTAAAAATACCTCCAAGGGGGAGAAGTAGCGTCTTCCAAAGAGCTCTTAAATGCAGCAGGAAAAGGTGTGATGAGAAATGATAAGAAGTTGGCATCAGAGAAATTAAAAGGAAAAAAAAAGTGTTTGAAAAGAGTCAAGAGTATGCTTAACCAGGCATACAAACCACCAAGGCTTTTGTGATGCTACATTTGACTCCACTTGTGATATTAAAGAGAGGTTCAGAGGAGGTGTTAAAGGCTTTTGAGCTGCTCTTTTGGAGACTTTTGYGGAATGGAGGCAAATGCTCCAACCAGCAAAGACCAGCAGATCCTGGAAGCGAGCAGACCTCCCTTCCAGTCCGGGTGGATTCACATGTTATCAGCAGAGATCCTTAGCTGATGAAGAGAAAGAGACGTGTCTGTGACATTATAGCTGCCTGTACTTGATTAGATTATTCCCATTTGGTGTCTGTGGCCAAGCATGTGTCACTGCTTTATTTTACCCCTCCCACTTCTTCTTGATTTAAAAAAAAATTACCTGTCCACTATATTGCTGGGAAGTAACTAATTTAGTATAACTTGCAGAATGTGGTGGGTGATGATTTGCACTAGCGAAATGAACTGCAGGCCCAGCTCATCTCCCAGCTCTGGCTTTCTGAATACCCATGAGATAACCCAACGTGGTTTCCCACCTGGATTTTTTTTYCTCTTTTTTTGCTAAACCACARAGTTCCTACAGTGCCTACTTGAAATCCTCCTTTTAMTAGCCACAAGATGGGTTGCGTGAAGCTATAATTAAACTATAGAACACAGCTTTCAGGTGTTTAAAGGAGGTGCTTTGTGCAGACAGCACCTGGAAACAACTAAGAAAAATTGTAACAAGGCCAGGAAGACATGTAATGGAGCACCCTGTCCCCTTTTGTTCTCAGACATCTTGGATTATAAATAGAAGATAATGGAATGCAGCGTCCTGCAGGAACCGTGAATAATTAGACGGCTGATGTACAAGAGCAAGTGGAGGTCACACAGATAAACTAAAATAATGCTTGAATTTGTTGGAGGGAAAAATGACTTGGAAATGATTTTGGCTGGCTTCTTGTTTTAATGGTAGGAAAACAAAATATATAAATCCTGAAAAGCAAAAGCTCAATTCAAGACACCAGTGCAAATCAAGAGTAATTCCATTAAAGCTAATGGAATTACGTCAGTGTACGACCGGAGGTAAGTTCAGACCCAATTACATCTTGCTCCTCAAATAAGATTTCAATATTGTTTGCTGGTATTTGTATTGCAGTAAGCGCCGAAATGAGAGCAGTGTATTGCTTGGGCTGGGTGATGCTCCCAAGAACTTCCAGTCCCAGTAGACAGAGTGTGCAGAGTAAGGGAATAAATGCAGAAATTAATTCTACTTAACCAAACAGGAAACTGAGGCAGAGTAACAGCCCAAATGGTGATACAGAAGTAATTTGTCTCATTATTTGCATTTTTTTCAGTAGTGTTTTAAAAGCAAAAGCACATGACCTGCTGTCTGTGGGAGCAGAATGAACCTAGCTGGGGCTATCAGTGCGGAGAAGTGTTTCACCTTGAAATCACTTGTGAAATCACTCGCTGACCTTCTGGAGAGCAGCTCTGCAGAGAAGGACCTGGGAGTGCTGGTGGATGACAGGTTGACCAKGGGCCAGCAATGTGCTCTTGTGGCCAAGAAGGCCAGCGGTGTCCGGGGGTGCACTGGGAAGAGTGTTGCCAGCAGGTCGAGGGAGGTGATGCTGCCCCTCTCCTCAGCCCTGGGGAGGCCTCATCTCGAGTACTGTGTCCAGTTCTGGGCTCCCCAGTKCAAGAGAGACATGGAGCTACTGCAGAGAGTGCAGCGTAGGGCTACGAAGTTGATCAGAGGGCTGGAGCACCTGCCCTRYGAGGAACGGCTGCGAGAGCTGGGCCTGTTCAGCCTGCGGAAGAGAAGMCTGAGGGGGGATCTGATCAATGTGTACAAGTACCTGAAGSGAGGGTGTCAGGGGGACGGGGACAAACTCTTTTCAGTTGTCCCATGTGACAGGACAAGAGGSAATGGGCAGAAATTKAAGCACAGGAAGTTCYGCCTGACYGTGAGGGGGAATTTCTTCCCTGTGAGAGYRACGGAGCACTGGACCAGGTTGCCCAGAGAGGTTGTGRARTCTSCTTCTCTGGAGATCTTCAAGGCCCRCCTGGATGCAAYCCTGTCTAMCAWGCTGTAGGTGCCSCTGCTTGAGCAGGGAGKTTGGACTAGATGATCTCCAGAGGTCCCTTCCAACCTTACAGATTCTATGATTCTATGAAATAGAAAACAAAAATAAGGAGAGCAGAAAAGAATAGCTGATGGGAAACAGTTGGATGTGTGGCTGGAGGGCAGCAGCTTGTGGTTACCTCTATTTTTTGATCTTTATATAAAAAAAGAGACTGGCAAAAGTGCAGAGTACGAAAATATTGCCTTTTTTAAGGTTATTTCCTTACACTTTTTTATTGTCTTTTATTCCTTCAATTAACAATTTTCTGTATGTGAGATAGTATAGTCAGAGGGTTAAATGTCACCTTATSCTGCAGATATGCAGTAGTCATTTACTTTAATGCAGTAAGTTGATTTTGCTGAATAGAACTTGGAAAGAATCAACATCTTCACATGTTGCTTGTGAAGGAGGTCCTGTTATGGTCAGTGTTTTCTTCTGAACCCACTGTTTTATTACTTTTCTTACTATTCTTATTCTTCAACATCTGGGCTGTTTCAGAGGGACTATAAGATGCTCTGCATCTTTAACAGTGCACTGAAATACTTTCAGTTTCCTCCACCATCCTCCATCCACCCTCACCATACCTGCAGATAGATTTTTCCCTGAAGTCCATGACAGCCATTCCTGAGCTGCTGGGCTCTCCTTAATGGAGAGTGTTCCCTWAACTCTTTTAAGCCTCTTACAACCTCTGATACACTGTCCTGGAGTATAACCTTGCACTGGGCTAGCTGGGAGAGAGTAGAGCATTTGCTATTTTACCTTCAGTGACCATCAGGACTGTCAACAGTACTCAGGAAACGTAACTGTGATGTTGTAGTCTGATTTAATGATAAAATTGTGGGCTTCCCTTAGTTATTTGTCACTGTTTCTTGATGGCTAATCCCCAACTACTGCAATAATAATATTTCCCAAATATTATTATTGATAATACCTAATATACCAGTTGGCTAATACCCCAACTGGTGAGGCAACATCTGGAGTGCTGTGTCCAGYACTGGGCTCCCCTGGACATGAGAAACATGGACCTGCTGGAGCAAGTCCAGTGAAGGGCCACGGCAATGATTCAKGGCCTGGAGCATCTCTCGTTTGAGAAAAGGCTGAGAGAGCTGGAACTGTTCAGCCTAGAAAAGAGAAGGTTCAGGGAGGATCTTATCAATGTATACAAATATCTGACAAGAGGCTGTAAAGAGGATGGGACCAGACACTTCTCAGTAGTGCCCAGAGACAGGACAAGAAGCAACAGGCACAAACTGAAAAACACAGGACTTCCACCTGAACACAAGAAAAMACTTYTTTAGTGTAAGGGCAGGTCAAAGATAGGAACAGGCTGCCCAGAGAGGTTGTGGAGTCTCCATCCTTGGAGATAYTCAGAATGTGACTGGACATTGTTCTAGACAACRTGTTTTAGCTGACCTTGCCTGATCAGGAGGGTTGGACAAGATTATCTCCAGAAGCCCTTTCTAATCCCAAGTATTCAGCAATTCTGAGATTTGACARGTTGATTTTGTAACATTGCTCAGAAGCTGCTGCTGTGGTTTGCTGATTTTCAAATTTAATATCAGATAGTCAGTGAAATTTCTACTTCTAAGAGTAAGGACATGATACAAAGAGTTGGCTRTCAATGGCACACCTAATTTGGGAGTTTCTTTCTGCGAAGTTCAGCAATCTGTCAGCTTGGCTTGCAAGAAACCTTTAGGAATAAGATAGTTGCCTAACTCCACAGAGCAGRTATTTTGGAGCCTGAGTAGAAAGCAGCCTAGGGGACTTGCAGGCTAAATAGGAGGCACATTATATATTTTGGTACCTGCAGGATGAGGACAAGGAGATCGTGGATGACAGACGATTAGATAACTGCCTGAGATGTTACATGTATTAGGTACCTCTGAGATTGRATCTCATCTAGCATGGCTCAGGAACTGGTTCAGGGTAGCTAGTTGATTTGATGTCAGTGGAAGAAGCTGGCATGAGATGGTAATGAGTCACAGAATTACAGAATCACAGAATGGTTGAGGTTGGAAGGGACTCTGTAGACCATCTAGTCCAAACCCCTTTCCAAGCAGGGTCACCTAGAACACATTGCACAGGATTGTGTCCAGGCAGATTTTGAATACCTCCAGAGAAGGAGACTTTACAACCTCTCTGGGCAATCTGTTCCAGTGCTGTAGTCCCCTCTGGGGTGGCATCAAAGTGACCAGGAATCYAGTATCCCAGAGGCTTCAGTTCCCTGAAGCCAAAGGACCTACTGAATGTAACATTATCCCTTGAAAGCCAGCCCAGAATTAAAGGTATTAGGGCAGCAGACTTGTCTAAGAAAGTCTTTCTTTTCCCCGTAGGAGAAACTACTTTCCAATCTAATGCTTATCCTCAKCCTCTAATTGTAATAATTGTATTTTAGGCAAAAGCAGACCAAGAGTTTGGAGTTGGCATGTGCCTCTCATGCTACCACGATGCACACCAAGAGGTAGATTTGAGTTAGCTGATGAGCAACATCAGCCACCCAAGTTCTCATGTCACTGAAGTACTTCGGGTTTTTTTATTGTACTCAGGACGTCAGCTTTCGGCTGAACAAATTTGCCCATTCGTGAAAGAGGGGGGGAAATATGCATATATTGAGAATCTCTCCCCTTAGATTGTTAAATTTCAGTCTGACACTATTTTCCTGTAAGAGCCCGTTATCTTAAATAAGGTCAGTCAGATGTTACAGTAACACGTCTGCTGCGGTGTCTTGGGCCTTTAGTAGGTAATGCCGCTGTTTTTGTTTCAGTAATTTGTCAGCTGGATGCAAATGCACAGCTTTATGGCAGCTGCTGGATAAACCTAGCGTGCTGACCGTTTTTGTGTGCAGGTCTATTTTTAAGGATTTAGACTGCAAGGAGGCATATTTGGGCTGATTTTTTTCTGCTATTGTGGTGCAGTCAGTGTGGCTTTCTCTGTTTTCATTTCTTTTCTGTGTCCCTATCTGCACAAGTACAATTTGATTTTCACAATGTGAAYGTGAAAAATATAATTTCTTAGCTTAGTAACATTTAGAATAACTTATGTTGAAGCGCGATGACAGAGGATCAGGCCCTAGACTATTTTATTCTGTGCATAAGCCTCAATAAAGCGAGAAGAGAAATATTATTGATCTTTCATCAGGTAATTTTCTTCTTTCAAGTACCAACATTGGCCTCTTAACAACAATTCTTGAGCTTAATCCTTTTTTTTTTTTTTTTTGCCCTAGAGAACAAATTTACTTTCAGCAGCAGACATTTGTGATAACTGGTCTTAGAGTTTTACATTTGAATGGGTTGGGACAATTGGATATATCCATTGTCCCTCTCAGTAAACACAGAGTTGCCGTATCTGAGTTCATTATATACTTGGTTCATTGCCTTCTGACAGCAGAAAAAAGATAGTGTTGCCCTACCTGAAACAAACTTGAGAGCCTGTCGATTTATAATGAACTTCCTCAGACCTTTTATTCTCTTGGTTTATCATTTTATTATATATTTGTGCCCTATTCTTCTTAGGGAAGCATCTCTTAGAAATTTAATTTTTTTTGATCGCTGGCAGTGCATTTTAATGGTTGCTCTCCTCGTGGAAGTAAAGGTCCTTTGGTCCACGGCCTTGGATGTCTTGTCATGGACCACAGATGGTGATTTGCACAATTCCTCTAATAGCAATGCCTTTTGGGTGCTGGTGCAAAATTTATTGTCCCACGAAATAGGGTCTTCATTCACATGGCTGCTCTTGCGGGTGTTTTATTGGCCAATAAAATGCCTTGTATTTTTGTAGTCTAACTGCTAGGCTGCTTTATGATCTGATGTAAGCTAGAGTGTGGTGGGGCAGAATGACTTGCCGTTCATTGGGTGTTGTCCATTATTGCCATCTGATGATCTGAAGGATCTTTAAGTGGATGAAATATGGGGCTGATCATGAGAAAAGCCTCACTGGAAGCATTTCCTTCAAGATTTTGTCGCTTTCTTTGGAAGTTTAATCATTCCAAAAAGGAGGCAGAGATAACTTTCCACCTACAGAATTTAAGTGTTGCTAGAAAGGTGAGGCAAATSAGAGTGAAACATGAGTTGAATGCAGAGGACAGTGAAAGAGATGGGGGAAAAATGTTTAGAGATCAAGAACTCAGTATTTTGAGTGTACTGCACTCTGCACAGGGTAAATATATTAATTTTTCTTGTACTTCACAGCTTGCCCTTATGCTCAGAAAGTTGCAGAGAAACCAGACTTAAAGAGGCATGTGAAGTATATGTGATAGAGCAATAGGTGGTAGGTAGGCTGCTGCGATCCATTTCTCTTCTCAGCACAATTCCTTTTAGTCATCTCAGTTCTTTTTGTAAACAAAGTACAATACAGCAATAAATAAAAACACAGGAAAAAAATCCTGCTCTCAAGTAAACATATTTTAAAGTGATTTTCTCCTATRTATTATTTTAACTTTGTTTCTTTTTCTCCCCTGTCTTGCTCAGAATCAGATAAATCAGATTTTGGCCCATGTGCTTCAAGGGAGTGCGTTCAGAAAACACCAGCATTGTTGGCAGCTTCAACATTTATGCTTCACTTTGTACTTTAAAATGTCTCTTTCCTCCGACCGGCTTTGCTATCTGCATCCCACTGTGCTCTGAAATCGCTTTAGGGCAGGGAAAGGAGGAGGTAGAGAGAGAAAACAGTACGAACTTGTGCAGCAGTTAACGCGTCTTGGTTCATTCTTTCCAGGAAGCAAAGGTAGAACATACCCAACATCAGCAGAGATCCCATTAGTTAGAGCAGAGGTTCCCAACGCGTGGTAYGTGCAACAGCTGAACGTCATACTCRGCAGCGCTGGGAGCCTCTGCCTTGGAAAAGAGCTGCAAGGTGAGCACCTTGGGCAGTAACTTTTTGCTGTCCGAAGCAACAGCAGTTTGCATCTGCCAGGTCTGGTCCTAGCATCATTTGACCAGTGAGTCTGGGACCTTTGTGTCTGGCTCAGGTGTAGGTGTAAGGAGTAAACAGGGCGAATTTTAGGTGGTTGAAGGAGTGCTCTGAGCATCCCACGCTGGGGAGGGTGTGATCCAARGACCACAGTATGAAGGCATCATGTCCTGGTTCAGGACAACAGAGTTGTGCAAATGGGGAGTGTGAGTGTTTGGAGATTCTGGTTTTGCTCTGGGAGTGCATGGAGATACAGTGGGGCACAGGATCAAGTCCTAGCTCAGGGGATAAGAACTGGGGTCATTTTTGGGGAATGTGTGAAACTACAATAGGGCATGGGACTTGGGAGATGGGTGCAGGGTAATAAACTGTTAGTGTGAAGTTGACCTTTATTTTAGAGAATTAGCACAGGAGTGGTTCTTGGCTTAGTTGAAGTGGATGATGTCRTTGGAGGCATGGAGAAGGCAGGAACAAAAAAATGAATTCCTTGTATGAAGGGTGCACAGGAGAGAGGGTTGGAGTCTTGGACTACGGAGTTGAGATGTGTGGCAGCTGGGCATGGGTGATACGGTCCACTTTGGGGACATCAGCATATTTGAGCACAATTTTTTTTTTTTTTTTTAGTGGACAGAAAGCTGTATGAGTGTCCTGCATGGTATATGCAAGCATGCTTCTCCATTCGGGAAGATAAGAGTTAACTGCACGTGGGTCCTGCAGGTGGTCTGGGCATGTGAAGTAGACATGTCWAGGAAGGCTAGATGTATTAAAATCACAGGTGACTAGCCCCAAAATCTTCATGTGCCATCTGAACAGAGTTTCTCGGTGGAAAGAGGAAGAGCTATCAAAGTGTCAGACTYTGGGATCCTTACACATCTGCCTCAGAAGCCAACAGCTGTTGCCACTGCCTCTGCTGTTTCTCCCGTCTCTGCCAGCGATAGCACTCAAGCAAATAAATAGATGAGGAGCTCCCTAAATGTTTGGTTACTTTGCATGATACTTCATTGTTAGTGGATTTTGCATCTGTTTCAGCATCTGTTGTAAATGGTACGCCATTTGCATTGTCCAGACATCTTAACTAATTGAGATTTACAGTGGAACATTAATTAGCTGTGRCATGAAGGTTTATGAAGGGTTTCTTCAAAACCTAAACCGTACGGATGGACTCCTAACAAATCTGACGTCCCGCTGGTCCCACTGGCTATTGCTGCTGTTTTTCTTAAACAGTATTTTGTCTTCACAAGGAAGAAAAAAACAACTTCAGTMGGCTCCTGGGCTATGAGTTTTGTAGTAACCCTTCCTACATTTGTCATCAGATCAGATGTCATCAGATCAATCAGATACGTTGCCTTGGCAGATGTGATTCCTTCTGAGATACACAGGACTCATCCCTTACAGCTGAACGTCAAGCTTTTGTATTTGCACACTGCAGCAATACTTTTTGGGTGTTTGTTGATGCTTAAAATTGAGCTTGAAGATAGTAAACCTTTTTTTTGTTTTTTTTTTTTTTTTGCACTTGGGACTCAGAGGAACTGTTTGGTCACGGTCCTTCTTTTTCGATTTCTTGCTAGTCAAATGGTAGACATTATTCACAGGTTTATAAGACAGCCTGTTTGTTACACCTTCACAATTTCGGTAGTGCAATCGCTGTTAATATCTTTCTGTTCTCACTTAAATACTGACTGAGGAATTGGGTTTAGGCACACTGCTTAATTTAAGTATACACTTAGGAGCTCTTGTTGCTTATTACCGCTAACTAGAAATATGCAAATAATAATAGCAAGCTGAGAAATGTCTTAAGCTGTTAGTTGCCTCTGATTTCTTGCTCACTTCACAAAATAAAAAAACACACCTCACAGGTGTTTGAGTGAAATGGATTCATTTTTCAATTAAAATTGCAAGCAAAGTTGGCTTTATTTTTAAATGAAACATGACTCTTCTTGGGTGAAAATGCCTCTGTCTTAGAAATGTGTGTGATTTATTTGCTTTTTACCTATGCTTGTTGTGAATGTTCTTGCCACCAGAAAGTTTGGTGGCAAGAAAACATATGAAACAGCAAAAACATCTATCGAAAAAATAGGCTAAAATCACAATAGCTCTACATCTCTGGTTGCCAGAACTCTTTATATTCAGACATACAAAGCACCTGCTCTTTTATTAATGATGGTTTCAGTGTAGTTTCTCAAGGACAGCTGAAGCAATCGATCACCCATTCACATCAGTAAAGTGCCTTTCAGCTTTGCTTTTCACAGCACCGTACCGAGTATTAAACCCRTGTTAAACACTAAGACCAAGAGAGCAAGCACGGGAAAGTTAAGAGGCCAAATTAGTCTGCAGTGCAATTTATCTGCAGTCTTTTTGTCCCTGCCATTGCTGCAGCTATGTGTGCATGTAGGATGCTTCCTTCCACGTGTGTACACCCCCATTCACCCATCAAGAGTCTATCCGAATTTCTTCTTCAGGGGGATTATTTGTGGCAACACGCACTGATAAAGACCTRGATTGGTGCGTATACCCAGGGGAGCAAATTGCACAATAACATGGTAGCACGTCAGATTATTTTAAGAGCATCCAGCACTGATAGAAAAGCTGGCCCCGTGTGAGGAATGTAAACCAAAGCGTCGTCTTCAGATGGCTGAAGGGACAGTATTTGCCTGCTGAAAGAAATAACAATATCATCCTACTCTAATGATGTTGGGCAGAGAACATCTGGGCTATACCTAGCGCTGGTGTGTGTAAGGAAACTATAGGCAGCACAGCACGTTATCTGTAAGAGGAATGCTTTGATGGTCTTGCAATGGATATGAGTGTGAGGAAGCACCATTCCTCCCTGAGGAGCCTGGAAAATAGATGTGCACACAAAAGTCAGCTGCTCGTTTGGAGCTGGTGGTTGGCCTGAGAAGTTACGGTCTGAACACCACGCATGACCCTGAAGCTGCATAGAACCACTTTTGACAKAACGACCTGCTTTTCAGGCTTCTCGGAGAGGTTGAAGAACCTCAAGGAAAGAGGTGAGGCTCAGCTGTGCCCAGCTCTTTGTGGATGGCTGGAGGACAGAAAGGACGTGAAACCTGCACTCTCATTTCTGGACTTCGGTGCTGGGCTTCAGGCCACTGCAGGCTGCCTGGTAGGATGGGATTTTGATGTGTACTCACCCATTGCAGGACGCGCACAAAAGTGCTGTAGAGTGAAGTCCAGCATCAATGTGGCTGTGACAAAATTTAGCTTAGCTGGTGGCTGTGGTGGGACACAGGGACACAGACACTGAGGTTGACATTAAAGCCCAATATATAGGATGCCACGCTACATATTTGCTTGCTTCCTAGCATATAGAAAAGACCTCTCTCAGCGGCTATGATGGGGCACGGAGTGTGCTTGGAGGCGACTCAACGGTGCAGAGAAACTCCAGGAGGCTTTCCATGCCCTTGCTCAAGGGCTTTGATGGCAAGCGGGCGGACCGCGAGGCCAGGCCTCGCCGTGCTGAGACCTGATGCCGTTGGTGCAGGTGCGGCAGGGGACAGCCGGAGCCRTGCGAGTTGGGGATGGCACCGGTGACTCATATTGCAGATTGCTACAGGACTGCTGAGAAATCTTGATCGCAGTCTGGCATCGCTTGGGTAGAGGTGGTAGCGCTCTGTTTTGCTGGAGCCGGAGGACCACTCCGCCGTTCTCGGAAAGGCTGGGAAATTGCAACCTGCTCCTATCCTTTCGAATGATATTCTGAAATTCAGGAGCGAAAGTCTACAGGAGCACGTGTTAYGGGAAAGCGTTGCAGTCGAGCAGGTACAACAGTCCACTTTTTTCATCTGCAGAAAGCCTCAGACTTTGAATATTGTCTCTGGTGTTTCKTGTCTGTGGCTTTGAGCCTGCAATTTGCAGAAGGGGAGGAATGAAAGGAAGTTTACGTATATTGGAGTCCACACATGTACTGTTTCGAAAAAGATTTAGGTGTTAGAAACATTAGAAAACATCCAGGCCTCTGCATATATCAAGGAAGGGGGAAGGTTTCTAACCCTCTTGTATAGTACATATAAATATATACACACACATATATATATATGTATTACATTTATATTTTTTTCTGTGTTCTTGGAATACRTGCAGGACTAAGAAGCCATCCTGTTCCCTCCTGTCCCTCTCTGCAAATCAACTGGCTCCATAGTCCTAAATGCAGTAGCCCTGAGGTTTAGATGGGTGTAATCCTTTGGAAAAATGTGGAAAGGGAGCTCCGATCTGTGCTTCAGCAAAGACTAAGACTGAATCACTGGAAGAAATGTGTGACAAGAATTGTGTGTATTTATATAAACGTTGTATATCGCTTTGCTGTTTTCTACTCGTTAATGCAAAAATACAAAAAATGYAATAGAATTTGGGTATATTAGCAAAAGAATCTGAATACTCGTGGTTTGAGGATATTTTTCTTGGGGCACTACAAGGGTTATTGGGGCAATGCTGGTAGTCCAGGTCCTCAGACAGGAAAGGGAGGGACTGGTTTGCTTCTGGCAGAAACGTTATGCAGAAGAATTGACTGCTTCATCTTGGGGACAAAATAAGTTGCAAGAAAAGCGAGAAAGAAGTAATCGGTTTATCAGCACCTGTAGAGGGAGAGAGAGAGAGAGAAAAAAAAAAGACTATCTTGATCAGTAAGCACTAAGATTCATCAAAATGAAATTACAGCAAATTAAATTAACTTCTGTCTTTGATAAGCTAAGAGGCTTACTGGGTAATGAGAGAGAGGGAGGTATGATACAGCCCGGTTCTAGCAAGGCATTTCCAAAGGATCCCAGCAGCTCTTTTACTGGGATATGAAGACAAACTTTTGTCAAATTGAAACGTACTTAGAAAAAATATGGATAGGAAAAGCAAAAGTGAGTTCAGAGGTAACTAATACCAATGAAGATGTTAAGGGGGTTCCCACAAGGTCCTGTTTTGGGTACTTGCTGATCAAATCCGTGATACAGGGTTGAGGTGTCTAAAATACTGTCCTGGAGATAATTTAATTGCAAACCACAATTTCTGGCAGCAGATCAATGAGTAGCTAGTTGCTTACAGAGATGGGACAAATTCTGTTGGGAGCAGCTTTGATTAGAATAAACATGCTTTCTATTTTAATGATGGCTGTTTCTTATTTCTTCACTACTTATTTTTAAGAAGCGATGTTAAAAAAAAAAAAAGCCTGACGGAAATTAAAAATACCATGGGAAATTTTGCTGGGCTTTGCAATGTTATTTATATTGTCCTGGTTGCATTTCAGTGATGAAATTGTACATTTTGAGGGCTGCCGTCTGGCTGAGACTCATATATTTTAATCCAGAATCGCTGAACGGTGCAGCTGTACACCTAAAGCCACGCTCGTCTCTGGAGATGACACAGCACCGGTGCCAGGTGGATTTAAAATACTGACCCTTCTCTTCCCATACAGCCACACACCAGCCCCTGAGCTCCGTAAAGACAGATAGCGCCACATCTCCCAATACGTCCATGTGACAGGCAAATTGGAAATCTATGATACTTTTATTGCTGAATATTATGCGGCTTGGAACTCAAAAGTAGCAATCTATTTTTTTTTTAATCTAACTTTTATTCTGCTGGATAATTTACACCGATGCAAAGGGGTATGCTGGCAGGCTGGAATTACGGCTCTCGCGCTGCGCTCTTGCAAACGCCGCCCCAACGGGCAGAATCGGGTCCGAAAGAAGAAAAGCACGAAGAAGTTGGGTCAGTTTGGAGCCGGAACAAGCAGATTTACCCTTTCTTCCTTCGGTGGCTCTAATGATACAGTAAAGATAGTTTAAGACTTGGTGAAACAACCTTTTCTCCTCGCTCATCCTTCTGCTCCGCGGTAGGTGCTCGGCGACGACGGGCGCCCGCTGCTCGAAGCTCTCCCCGCTGCGAAAGCCGAGCGGGGGGACGAGGCGCTGTGCTGTCTGGGGGCCGCTACGGCAGGTTGCTCCTCCGAGCTGATCGGCGCTAATGCAACCCATGTTGCTCTCGTTCAGGCCGCATCGCCCRTTTCTGGAAGTACCCTCAGCTCTGCTATGGGATCAGCTTAGGAGACACCTAGGAAGGGGCAGTCCGAGCCTCAGCTGCCAAAAATACCCACTGCTAGTCCGCGGCCGTCTCTGAYGCCCTTGCATGAAGACTTTAGCAAAGCCTATCACGGACTGCGGTGCTCCACAAAAACCAACTCTAAGAGGACTGAAGTCTTGGGGTGTGAATAATTYCCTTATGCATGCTCGATGCACCCCTTCCATCCTTATGCCTCCAACAACTGCGAGATWTATTTAAATACRGATACCCAGCCTATTTCTGCTTGAACCAGAGATCATGCGGCTCAGTGCTCTGCTTCATCTAATATAATTTTTAACCTCTTTATTGTAAAAGGAAACTGCAGCAAGCGTAAAGCAGCTGCTGTGTAAAAAAAATAAGTGTGCCGTTTAAGGYAGAGTATGCCACCTGGCTTAATTATCAGCAAACCTACTTGACCGCTGGGTTGTTAAATATGTGAAACTACTCCGCTGCTCTTGCCGYGCCGCGCCACATGGGATGCTAAATCTAATGACGTTGAAGCTAGTGCGGTAAAGGTRTTCTTGAGCCGCACCTGAAAAACTGCTTTTTGCTCTTATATCAGAGCTCGGGCGAAAGTGAAATGAGCCTTATCCTGTGTTGCAAGGGAAATGCCTTTCACCCGTTGCAACCGGAGTACAACCCGCTTTAGGATTATTCTGAATGAAAGCAGGCAAGGCGAGGCGGAGAGGAGTTTCCCCTCCGCTGGTCTTTGCTGGTTATTTGGGGTCTGKTTTTTTTTTATTTTTTCTTTTTTTTTCTTCTTTTTTTTTTTATTCGGTCATTCATCAGGAGTCTCCAAGCACGGCACGAACGTTAATTAAGCTACTACACCTGATCCCTGCAGCGAAGGGGAACAGCAGTCGCTGTGTCTGCCTCTTTGCTGGGCTCATTCTAAAACTGGGTAAATAAATTACAGATACGATCTTCCAAAGAGCAAAGCCCTGAGCAGCTGCATGCCGAGGATTATAGGCTCAGCGGACCGTAGTTCTCTGATAAAGAAAACAGCAGCCATAGAAAACTCTTAGGCAGCAGTAGGACATTTCTTGTATTATTTAGTGCAGTGTCTTTGCAATCTTTGTATATACAGAAATGCACAGCAAGAGATGTTATTCTCCCTAACAGATGCTCTTTTCATTTTTTTTTATTTATTTTATTATGCTGGTTTTCAGAATAGCACTGTAGTCTTTTACAACGTTTATATTTTAGGTACACTGCATCTCTATAGGTTATTTAACCTATTATTGTGTGGAAGGCTTTTCTCAGCATCAAATTTTATTCGTCAGAGATACTCCTTTAGTTAGCTGCCACACTTTCATGGGGAGAGGAATATAAATAAAGCTAATAAAATAATAATAATAATAACAATAACAATGACATATAACTATTACATATTAAAAGAAAATGCTGCAGCAAGTAGAGTTTCAAGGCCTCTATTTTTAATGAAGATCTTAGTAGCATTTAATGTAAATTAAATATAATCACTGTCTGATCTCTGAGCATATCTCTGAGGGTGCAGAATAAGAAGTTAATTGTGCTGACAACATCGTGAGAAGTGCCAAAGTCAAGCCCCAGAGTGTTAGTTAAAGTGCATTATTTTTTTGCAGCCCTACTTCCTGTTTTTTTGAAGCAGATCAGGGCAAAGTTTGTGTAAGGCATGGTTTTAATACATCAGATATGTAACATCACATTTACATTAGAATAGAAATGAAAGAGACTTTATTTAATTTCAGAATTTGAAAAGGATCTGATGCATAAGTTTAATCAGCCATTTTACTTTGAGGATGGGGAATTACTGGTATGTAAGTAAGTCCTTGACTTGTTCTGCAGGCAGATAATTTAATGAGGTCTGCAAAATGACTGCACGTCAACGCCGGTGTCTTGCATTGCAATAAAAGGAATTAGTTGTGGAAGGCTCAATCTTGAAACTGCTTCTTATGGAACTCATGCTTTCAGTGGCCAGATTTATTCAATTAGAAGATATGAGGTGAGGCAAGATCTGCAGTCCTGAAGGCAGATGATGTGACAGAATTGGATTCCCAATTTCCCCCCTTGCGATGGCGGTATGGAGTATGTGCCTCTGGTAGATATGACCTCTTCTATCTGCAATTAGAAGTGATGTGTTTTATCAGCAAGTGCAGTGGGTCCTAGGGTCATACATAATGAAATTAATTTTGATGAGTGCATAAAAAATGGAATCTTAATTTAGCTAAAGAGAGCTCAAATTTAGCTAAAGGAGCTCAAAATAACTAGTTACTGATCCAGTGTTCTCTCCATATTAGTCTGATTCTGTTTCCTGTCGGGTGATAAAAGGAGTCCATATTTTCTGTTTCTGTTTACTTGTTCAGTTCTTAGCATATATCCAAATTATTCTTCTGCAGCTCAGGAGATGTTATCTTCATGGTATATTAGCCTTGCATTAGTATACGCATAAAATTGGTGTACTTTTGTCCTACACAACTTTCCCAGACAGCTGTCTGCATAGAAATCTTGCTTAGGTGGATAAAAGCTGCTGGACTTGCTATGGGGGTGAATGTTGTGTTTCTTGGTGTCTATGGCTCATGGAAGAGCTATACCTTGTGCTTTTGGGGGTCACAGGGAGAAGTATTGTATGAACATGGGTTGGGTGTGAGCATGATGGTTAGTAGATGGAAGATGGGGAGATGTTCCTGGGATTTCTTCAGGGATTTAGAAGATTTAGGACAGGGAATCATCTGAGAGGCTCTCTCTGCAAGATTTGCTTCCCTTTGAKGCTTTTTAAAGAAGGATTCAAGGGATAGACAGAAAGGATAAGTCTGGGATTAKCAGAAACCCAGGACTCATCCACCAGTAAGGTTTGGCCACTTTAGTAACCAAACAGGAAGAAGAAGCCACTCAGACTAGATGGAAATGACTATCAGTGCGATACGTGCCAAAAGCACAAGGTATAGCTTTTTGGGACAGGGCATGGATCTTGGGGACAGAGGGGCCATAAACATCTCAACATTTTGTAATCAAAGAATTTCTATTCATTTCACATCTCACCAATCCTGAAAAAAGAGCAGCTGACAAATGATTCTTGTCAGTACAACCATGGCTCAATATAGCACTCAAGGGGGAAAAAAAAGATCATTCTCTCCAGATGTATCTTGAACCTTTCTAGAGTTTTTGATTGAAATGTAATGGAAAAGGTACTGCTTTCTCAATTGAATGGTGTGAAGTGTTCCTTGGGAAAGTTTGGAGGCTAAAAATGCCCCGTTGATCTTAAAAAAGTTGGGGAAGCACTTGTCTGAGCAGATAAACGTCTTTGGAARGGATTTATGTCTCTCCCACTACTTTGAGTGGTCTTGAACAAAGATGCTGGCAACCAGGAYTTGCAGAAATAATGGTAATGGAGTTAGGCATGCARAAGAAAAGTAAAACCATGAATGGACAGGTGACTAGTTTGGCTTCCTGAGTGCATGTTTCGGTGCTTTTAATATGGCGTTTGCATCTTTGCATGGACAGTACTTCCTTAGAGTTAATGTGTCATTTGCAGGGAGTTGRCCATGGTAAGTCAGGAAAACTAAATTTGTTCTGCTCAACTTCTTCAGAACTTCTCTCCTGAGCACCAGATCCACCTGGGGAGAGCCATCACACAACTTCTTCTTTCAGCCTGGATGCAACTCTGTCTAATGTGCTCTAGGTGACCCTGCTGAGCGAGGAGGTTGGACTAGATGATCTCCAGAGGTCCCTTCCAACCTTACCGATTCTATGATTTTTTTTTTTTTTTTTTTTTTACTATACGTCCCCATCTTTTTTTTGACAATATTAGCTGCAATACCAAATGTCTTTGTTACCCTGCCTACCTGCCCACACCCTATTTCTGCCTTGTCTACCACCTCTGATTTTACAGGTCCACGGCCATCACTTTGTGCTGACCACAGGAGGGATGTTATAAGCAATTTCTTGCTAGCATTTCCTGCAGCCTTATGGCTGCCATTGCTGCTGAAACCCCTTCCTAGCCTAAGCCCTACTGTCATTGGACGTGGTGTGAGTCCTGTTGTCTCAACTGCTCTGCRGTTTCAAAAGTTCTTTAAATGTCTTGTTATGCAATTAATTGCAATTCCCCTCATCTCTCATTTTCTGCAGGCATGCAACCCAACAAGAGACTAATAAAACCATCACTACTAGCACCAAAGCCATCAAGCAGCTGTCTGAGATTGTCAGAGGCTCATCCAGGGTACGTGTCATTCAAGATGCTATTGGGAAAAAATGCTGGGTCCTACAGTGGGAGGAATAATGAGGAAAAAATGTGAGGAGTGGGTGCTTTAAGGCTGTTGAGCTCTCTCTTGTTATAGCTTGCTTTCCTGTTATACAACGGAAAACACAGCTTGTATTCATAACTCACCCCTGGAATCAGTTCTCCCAAAACTGGATCTTCTGGAACTAGAAGTCCACATCTCAGTAACAAAACCTTGACTAGCTCACACGGTGCCTGGTCAGGGGTATCATGAAGTTTGGGTGACAGTACTAAAGAAATCTTCTGGTTATATATGAATTTGGCATCARTTAAAGACTCAGTTGCACAGTGAGTGCACTGGGTGCAGATGAGTTAGGATATTTATTTCAGTGTTTGTAAAGGGAAAATGAGTGGAATCTGGACATGACATTCATTCAGTGCTGCACACTTGCTGGAAGGCAGCGGTGAGGACAGATGATGGGTTCACCCAGAGCAGAGCAGGGTTTTGAATTGCCATGTACTTCACAACAATCCYGTTTCTTGAAATGCAGCTTGGAATGACTGCTGTCCTCGGGTAGGCATCAGTTTTAACTCTTTTGTCTTTGATAACATGATAGTTTGATTTGTGATGGGCTGYAAGGACTGATTTTTCCTTTTTCTTGCCTAATCCAAGGAGCAGTGAGAGGAAAGCGTGAAGACGTGAGAACTGTTGTGTGATGCRAGTTTTGATGGCTATAGGGTATAGAGGTGATAGAATTATATCAGAGCACGAGGAAGCAGAAGTTGTCTTTGTGAAGATACGGAGATGTGGCTGTTCTGTGCTTGTCTCCTGGACGCTTTTTGTGATATAAATTGGGTCTAAAGGAGAATCAGGCAAGGTCATGTTAAAACCAATTATGGTGCCACACAGAAATGTCATTATTAGCCCTTGAAGCCCATGTGGTATCCAGTGGGAACTGTCAGCAGAATTGCTTTTACTGTCATGGGGGGAAAAATGCTACGTTAAAGAGAATATATTTAAGAGCTGAAGGAAATAGGCACACAAACAATTATRATATTATGAGGTATAAACTTGCAGYTCTCTATTGGTATCACATAATAACTTTTTCCACTCCCTGGTCAATTAATTTAACTGTTTTTATTTTTTTAACTTTTCTAACAGTGTGTAGCTTAAATAATTAAACCTACAAATTTTGATATTAAGCCTGTCACCCTTCTCCCTTATATAGAATAAATGGTTCTGGTGGGTATCGGCTGCTGGGTCTGTCAGTCCCTCTTGGGGATCTGGGTAACATTCCAAACTTTCCTCCCATAAAACTTCTCACAGCATGAAAAGCCTTTCACTAATTTAGAGCTTTATAGTCAGTCCTTTCTGATCTGTTATTCTCTATACTGCTGTGTGTGCACATGCAGGGAAAAAAAAAAAAGATTTTTAAAAAATATTTTCCAGCAAGCAAGATGCACTGTGGGATTTTCTTTGACTTCCCTTGAAGCTCCAGGTGCTGGTGAGAACTATTGGAGTCAGGATGTCCAACTAGGCAAAGTGATAGTATTTTAGGATAAAGATACTGATGTAGGTGGACCAGTGTGGCACAAGGCAGGAGGCTGATGCAAAATAACACATAGTTACSTTGGAGCTTCCTTTCAAACTAACCTCAGAGGGCTTTGAGAGMCCCATGTGGATCCCAGCTTTTTGTAGGATGAGCGTTAGACCATTAGATCAGCTCTCCAAGGAAGCAGTCTTGTCTTATTCCRCATGAGTAACAAACATAAAGTTTATAGACTTTAATCTGCAGAACAGGAATAATGATATTTGCTATATTCTAAAAATAGTTTTAAATCTTTGAATGAAGAACTGTAAGCCTGAGATATTCTTCTATATGTAAATGCTACCATTATAAATTAGAGAGACTTATCCCATCCTTTATAAATATACATTTTTTTTATTTTAAGCAGTTGTCTGAAACAGCTGAAATTGCTTTAAAATTACTTTAACTTTTGTAGTACTTGTTTTAACCTAGATTCACTGAGTTTTGTTTGTCTCCTTGATTTTTAAAGCAATGCCCCCTTCTTCTCAACTTATCCCCCTCCACAAACGTAGACATTGAACTCCTACAGGCTTGAAGTCTGGGATCCAGGAGGTGGGAGCTCCAAGATAATTTTCATTTCCTAGATGCTGGCCTGACATAGTTCACAGTCTGGGTTTGGTTTCTTCATCTAAAAGCAGTGATTTTATGACATCCTGGATGGTTATGTACAGGCTCAACTGGATTGTTTCTTCTGAGAACACACTCGTTTAAAATGTGCAGTTAGTTATAAACCTGTTAATTGTAAGAACTGATTCTTACTCCCACTGAAACTCATGACCAAAATCCCATTGATGGGGATAAGACAAGAATTGAGAAAGAGATGGAAACCAGATTCCAATCTGAKCCATTAGTGGAAATAATGCAACAAAAAATGATTTGAGCATAAAGTAGTGACATACTCAGGCTATTACAAAGCTGGGATCCTTCAGTGATTGCGGTGGGTGTTGCTTTTACCCACCACTCCATTTGGTTGTGATGTTTTGTTGGTTTGTGTTATAATACCCGATAGTGTCCTGTTCAGAAGCAGAGGTGAAATGGGTCCAGAAGACTCATGTTGATTTAGGATTGAAACAATACTTACCTYAAATATTCAACATCAGAAGGATGACCTATGTGAATGTACTTACTAAAAAAACTTCTGAATAGCTTTACTACAAGCAAAAATGTTAAAATGTTCCCCTGGAGATAGTTGTCAAATTGCTGAACTTTCATTTGATCCTCTGTCTCCTAATTTAATGCCTGGAGGACCCAGTCACACATCATGTTCTAGCTCTCAGTTGTTTTCTGTTTTGAACTTTCCCATACAGAAACATCAGATCCCTGATGCACTGGTCTGTTGTGCCAGACTGACAATTTATCAGTTATCAAAGGTCTCAAAACTTCTTGATATATATTTAATGGAAGTGCCTGGCATTGCTAACGCAGATGAAAAGGAGGGTGGCTGGACTGCCCTCCCTGCTCAAGAAAAGTTAGAAATAGAATCAAGTTTATTGCTATAGGGAAAGTATAATAATAATAATACTTCTGCTACTTCAGGCAACTGCTGMATTAATTATCCTTTACTTGCTATAAATATGATGAACATTTTCTTTCTCTAATGGAACATATACTGGAAAGAACTCAACCTTCCTAATGAGGGGTTGTCACAAGAGTGTGGGCTCTGCAGGGCCTGCAGGAGTTGGTGGATATTGTTAGTGTATTCTCATTAAATATGGCTTGGATTGAACATAGATCAGTMTGTTGGAGCCAGCTCCATAGAGGAAGGCTTGCCATTTTGGGTACATGCTTTGGAAAAAGTACAGATTAGTTTGGTTCTAATAAGAACTGTTGCAACCCCCTRTGCCAGTGAGAATGAATATTTTTGTGGGTGATGTAGTAGGCTTCAACCTCTTGAGTTCAGTAAACCACCCATTACCATCAAATGAGATGGTGAACTCCATTTTGTAGTATCATCTAAGTAAAGGACTTTTGATAGAAGCATGGTCTAGGGTTATCATACCCTTTAAATGCTGGCAATCCAAGCCTGGTGTTTATTAAATAGAAGCAGGATGCCACACTAAAGGTTTTGTTCTTTCGATGACTGTAAAGTCTTTATTTGCTTGTGTTTCACAAAGCTTTCTTTAGGAAGCAGTATTGGAGTAAGACTCCCTTCATGCAGTACGCAGGACAACAAAATGTCGCACTATATATCCCTGCCAAGGAAAGTGTCCAGCTTAGGTACTAAACCACACTGTAGTCATGACTTGAATGTTACACTGAATACCTGGGATGGTATTTTTGGAATTGTTTTTGCCTAAAAGTGCAAAGAATCTTGTTTTGCCTTGCCAAATAAAACCTCATGGCATCCTAGTAACCCCAGTGAAATTGATAATTGATTTTAAAAAAAAAAATATCGACTATGCCCACCTTGTTTACTTGGTGTGTCCCGCCAAGACTGTTACCCTGGGTCACAGACAAACAGAATCCACTACTTGACTTGTCCCTACAGACCTGCTAACATTCATTCTGATGCCTGCACCGTTGTCTTTCCAATACAGCAAGAGCGACTTCAGCTGGACAGGTTGAAGAACCAGCTGTCCGATGCCATCCAGCGATACGGGGCTGTGCAGAAGGTGAGGAGCTCTCCCGCTTGCACGCGTTAGTGTGCCAATTTGGGAACGTGTTGAGTGGGAGCAAATGGAGTTCCCAGGAGTGTGGACCATTGCTGTTAAACTTAAACGTTTAACCCATCTTATGGCTCTGCTACACTGTACGGCCTTGCCGTAGGGTTTCCAAACTCATCTCGTGGGTTGTAACGGTCACTGAGGACAAGCTGTTTAATAAAACAAGCCAAACCTCAACTCCTGCTCTTTTTTCTTATTTACCCACTTCACCCTGGAGAGACATGACTGATGAGCAGGTTTCCTTTCCTTCTAAACATTATAAGAATGATTTTAATTTGCCAGTGTCCCATTTCTTCTCTCTCGTGTAGTGTTGCCTGCATGTATCAGGTTTGTTTGAACATACATCAGGATTAATCTAATCCTCTGCAAATACAACCTGGCCAGACTCTGGTTGCTTTCTTATGTTACTCCAGCGAGTTTGACATGTGTGTGCAACCTGTGGGAAGAATACACTGGGATTATACAAGTGTAATGGAATTTGGCTGGAAACATTCACCTTATACTTTATCAAGACTATTCTGTTCTGTTTGATTTCCCAACACATGCTGACTATGGGTTTTTTTTTTTAAAAAAAAATTACACTTCAACAGCATGTATATTATATAAGAGAACTGCACTATCCGTAGAGTCATCTCTTATTTTTAATTCTTTGCTTCCCTGTTCCAAAAGCCCAAGTGTGGGTGCTTAAATGAAAATAGTTTTTCTCATTAAATGAGAACTTGGAAGGCTCCAGGTAAAGCGCTCCACCCCCACATATACACACATTTTTTAAGCTCYTGTACAATCCATCTGAATTGTACATGTTTTATGGGATTTATTTTTTAAAAAAACTGTCATCAGTACAGAAGAGCCAAAATTAGCCACTGCATTTTGTGAATGCCCGGTTGCGTCAGGAAACCAATCTGAGTGGTAAATTGCTACTTATCCACRTCCTAGTTGTCATTTCTTAAATGTATGTTTCAATTTTGATAACCTTGTCGTTCGTGAAGCTTTGAAGAGTTTTAATTCCTGTAAGACCAAACTTTTCAGTGCAGTTATACTCCTTTTCTTCCAAATAATAGAGCTTTTTAAATGTTATTTTCTTTAAAAAGCAGAAGAAATAACTTCATCTGACTTTTCCCCTAAATATTTGCATTCTGTCAGCCATTTTCCTTCTTTTTTCTTTTGGCAGAAAATAGCAGAGAAATCCAAAGCTTTGCTTCCTACTGGGCAGAGAAGTAGCAAACAGGTAAGTTCCTGCGTGTCTGTGTGTATAAGAGCATAAGTAACGTTGCTGAAAAAAGGCTCATCGTCAAACCTACTAATAACGTTGAAGAGCAGATTGCGTGCTGAAGCCGGTGAGGTGGTTTTGGCTTTCAAGTAATAATGCATGGCACTTCTGACAGTAGACGATACAGACCCCAGGGAGAAAGACCTGTTTGATTATGCTCTTCGTTTTCTTATCCCACGGGASTGCTCTTCATGGTGTGCGTTTCCTCATGTTTCGTCTGCTTGGGAATGTATCAAAGAACA
>NW_028185484.1:701228-749122 GCF_003343005.1 Rhea americana | reverse complement strand
AACCAATGTTTGATACCAAGAGACCAATTAGCTGTAGTATGAGTCCACCAGAGATTTAAGTTGTCCTTTCAAATCCTACATGCCAAAGAGCTTTTAGGTATTTTCAGCTGAAATCATACCACCAAAACCCAGAACTTTTTGCTTAATTTCTATGATTAAGCATGATAACACAAATTTTCTTGTGGAGGCAGGTGGTGGATTTTCTCCTTTYCCAATGAATCTTCCTTCCCTCACTTGTTATGCCACCTGGTTTACTAAGTCCTGTTTGGCTTATATATTGGAAGAAATGTTTCCTTGTCACATTCATGCTTCTTGGTAAGGAAGGTTGGAATGAAGTCACAAAAGATCCTACAATTAGAGCAAATCAATGGACCAGAGTTTTAGTATTATATGGGCTTCAAACAGCTATGATTTTGCATCAGACCTTGTCACTTGGTTAATTTTAGGTCAATGAAACTAAGGCCTTTGTGTGCCAAAGTGCTAATGTATTCTTTTAACCTTGTCAAGTGGTCCCATTGGCACCTTGGAATGATTGTGCACAAATATTGCTTTTCAGTTCTGCATTCGTGGCAATCTTATAGCTTATTTTCATCCGCCAGCTGGTGATCAGTGTTGGATATGGGTATTTGTATGGTCACAAATGGCATATTCTTGAATCTTAGCCAAATCCCACTGAAGTCCAACATTTATTGATTTTGAGGGTTAACCTCAGAGATGTGGGGGGTTATTTTGTGCATCCTGCTCATCTAAAATCCAGGAGAGCCTTGAAACAAGGCTCTCCTGTGCTCCTTCTGCAATCAGCAGGGAGGCAGAGGGATGTCTCAAGGGCAACCTACCCCATCTGGGAAGGCTGAAACAACTTGGATGGGTTTTCTCCCTTTGTTAGAAAAGCAATCCAGCTGATGAGCTGTAATTTGTTTTTTATGGTATATATATTACACCACTGCTTGCATTTTTTAACCAACTTTGTTRGGTGGCAGTTTGTCAGTAGAGTGGATTACAGAGGTGGGAACAGCTCTGGTGTGACTAGGACAATCACATGGTTGCTTGGCCATGGTGGTGTCACAGCTGTGGCCACTGACCAGTGCTAAGAGGATGAAGAGGCCTAATTAGTGCATAGCTATTGCGTGTCACCACACTTGGAGTAAGCCTGAATGGGCATATGTGATCAGCTTTCTCTGTTTATTGAAAATTGGTGAGGTCTCYAAAAAATATCTTCTCTGGGAAAGAACAGCATTTTATTGGAGAAAGGAAGCAAGATGTGGGGAAAAGTACTTAAATCTTGGGTGCCACTGGTGGGGGGGATATAAGTGGAGGGTGGAAGAAGATCAGGGCAGAGGCAAAGTCATCTGAATGCAGAATGGTAAATTCCCATCCATCTGAACCTGTTCAAGCTACCATTTGTTTTCCTGTCTTCCTCCCTCAAGTATAAAAAGAGAGAAATACATAGAGTCTTGCTGGATGGAATGCAGTGGTATGTTTTTTTTTTTTTCTGTACTTCTTTTATTGTTATTTTTCTAGCTGCAGATTGGTCAGGACACTCAAAATTATAGTTCCCCAAGCAACCATAACTGGACCACACTGCACATATATTAAGTCATAAAAGTTAACACCCTATACAGTAATGCAAAATACTACATATGTTCAGGGCACTTGATTTATGAATGTTGTGAGACTGTACGGTGAACTGCTTGGCTTTGGTGCACATGCAGTCTTGATTCAAATGCTGCTTGAATGCAGGGATTTGTTTTGTTTTATTTATGCTTTAATTTATTATAGCTAATTATAGCAGATTTGAAGAGTGCTAGTTTTCCTATATGCATGTACCTACATTTTTCTGTTGTGTGGGTGGATAGAAGATGTAAGACATTTGGTAACACGATTTTAATATATTTGTTTTAGGAAGTAATTAATTTCCTAGTACCAAATAATAAGTAAAACTTGAAAAGTGAAACTTCAGGAGAATTCCTCTCCTGCCTATTGTGCTTTGCTGTAAGTAATGTTTAACTGAGTTTATTTATTCATAAAGGCAAAATGAAGGCATTGATTCAAAATTCTTAGCAGCCTGAAGTTATATAAATTCTTAATCAACTGTATGTTTGCATACATGTATTTGGGTGTAGAAAGAAAAGTTCAATTCTGCAGGTGTGTTACTGTATTTATTGCAAGATGCATTTTTACTAGTCTAAATGATCATTGTTAAATGTGAATTGTGGCAAATACTGGAACATACGTACATTAACCCCCCGTTTCCCCGTGTGCGGACGTACTTCGGTGCAAGGCAGCCATCCTCCTCCCACACATGGAATTGGGTTTGGGAGAGGGTGCATTTCTGGTGTTGCCTCTCCCCAGCAGTTGCAGAAGTGGCTTGGAGTTGGCCCAGGACAATGTAGTCCGTGGTAGGGAAGGTGGACATCTGGACAAAGATGTCTTCTTAAACTGTGCCCATCGCAGTACAGTTGGCAACAGTTGGGCATCATAAAATAAGACTACATGATAGTATTTTAATAGCATGGTATAGATTAGCTATCTTCTGTTGATTGAGTCTCTCCAAGCTGTCGTTTCTTATTTTATGGCTAATAAACCCTTTGAACATAASGAATTCTGTGTTTATTTTATTCATTGTGCATCTAAGGTCATCTCCTTCTCGTCACGATTRAGTACGATCTTAAACCCAACAGAAGACTGGCATGAAAATCTGAGGGCTCCTAAGGATCCAGCTCTTTTGAGCCACCTAGTAGTAGCAGCCTAATTTGGGTATCTTCACTGCATCTGTGACTTGTCTTCAGGCCACCTTGATCCTTCTTGGATCCTCAGTGACCACACTTAGCCTTTTACTCTTTCAGYTAATGATGATGAGGATGGACCTTCTTACCAACGTTGTGGCCAGTTCTCCAAAATCCCCTAAAAGTAAGAGGGGAAAGCAAAGCTCTGTTTCAGCTGAGGAAGGAGTTTTAAAACATTCCAAAAATCTAGATAGACCCTCCACCCTCCTTTTTTTTCTTTTTCTTTTTCTTTTTTTTTTTGTTTAGAGGAAACTTTCTTGGCAATTTTTAGAAATTAAAATTACAGTAATTCTCATAGTGTAATGCCACCCCTCTTCATTTCCTATCACCCACAGAGAGAGAGAAAGATAATTACTACTCTGAAACATGGCAGTTGCCAAAAGATACATCTTTGTTTCTTATTCCACAAGCCTACTTGACCCTTCTCTCAAAGGTTCGTAAATTATGTTTTCTTAGAAGCATAAAAATGGGTAATAAACCTCTATCTACATATACAAGCTTCTTTCTCCTGACAGCATCAATTTATTCATGCTTTAAATGGACTTCCTTCTCACAGGAAGCATCATTTCTATCATTTTCCCTATGTTTTCAAAGTTGTTCTTTTTATGTACATAGCACATAATTCTCATTTTGGGCAGCAAGATCCGATCCTCCTGTTAATGGACGCATAATCTTTTGGCAATATCATCTGTCTGATCTGCATATGTGTGTGAGTGTGMTGACTCTGGTTACTCATGGTCTCGACTCAGTTTCAGTTTTTGCCCTTATTGTGGTAGCTCTTGTAGTAGTTGGAGGCCYTGCTTGAGGACAGGGTCCCTATCACAGTAGATGCTGTATGAACGCAGCTTTTGGCTTGTGCCATCCCAAGGAAGTTGTGGGCTAAGCAAATGCAAACAAACTATTTTGACTGATAAACACAACTGGCTTTTTACTGCAGTAGGTGCTCCTCATCCTGGGAGCCCAAAGCKCGGATTGAAGCCAGCTTCAGCTTTTTAGAAAGGTTACAGTGCTCGTATTTCTGAAATGCAAAGTTTAATTTCTCATGCTCAAAATAAGGCTATTTCCCTCACAAGCAGAGCTTTTTTATYTACTCATTCATTTTATTGACTCGAACATCTTATCTTAGCCCTCACCCCAGTTCTTACAGTTCCATCTTGCATGTATGGTAATAATCGCTATGTCTTTTCAAGGTCATTTAGTATGTAGTGGCTTGTATGGAAAAGTACGTTATTTCCATAATGTCAACTTTCTTTTAAATAAGTGCACATCCGTTTAGAGCCATATTTTAATCAACCCACTCCGCTGTTCATGGGCCTGTTAAAAAGGAGCGTTTAAATGGCTTGACTATTTCTTCTTGATTTCATGTGTGGGTTTCCTATTTTGTTTTGTTTGCTTTTGAAAGCAGTCATTAAAGCAATCTTCTGAAGACAATATGGGGTTTTTTTGTGCTTTCTTTTTTTCCCCTCCCATTCCTGCCTGTTTGGAGATAAGGAAATAAATTCTGATACAKGTATTCAATAACTGGATTGGAATCTAATTCAGCTTGATTTTTCTTCAATTAGCAGCTATATTCCCAAGGGATGTGAAATTCATTCTTGAATGGCCYGAAGTACCATCTTTGCTGTGGCTCATGAAGCCCTTGGTGTTACGTTCCCGCACCTCGGGGCCACCTCCCGCTGGTGGTGTGAACRCGAGCGTGGATGAACGTACCTTGGAGGCGCAGGTTTGCATTCGARGAGAGCAAATCCTGTGTCCAGAGGCTTCCTCAGATAATGTAACTCAGCTCATACCCGTGTTGTTATTTCTCCATAGCTGATGACAGCTCTGTAGATATTTTTTCTGGTTGCTTGTGATAGCTCTCTGGATAGCTGCACTGCTCCAGCTGCTACATTTAAGGGATATTGCAGACACTGACATGTTTTTTTTTTTCAGGCCAAATCAGGCGCATCCCTGCATCCATCAAGACGGGATCCTCTTCAGCGAGGGTCATCGTAGCCTGTACTGTAGGACATACTTTGCCAGCACAGTAAAAGAAGTGCTGGCAAAGATCCAGAGCTGAACTTAGGCTGGTCTCTAGGAAAAGCGTKAACTTGATGGCAGAAGGATTGTAATAAAACATTAACCTCTGCATCACTCTGCTTGTTTGGAGTTTTTTTAACTCCACTGCAGAGTTTCTTCTTTTCCCCCTCCCCCTTTCCCCCCTTATGTATTTAATTTGCAGGAGCTTAGTGCAGTAGCAGGCAGCTAGTTTTGCTCACTGCAAGTGGAAGGGGTTTCTGCCAGTGCAATGTAGATCTTCATGTTATATATGACCGCATCCATCCCTCCCTGCTGTCCCCACCTTGCAGAAATTGCATTGCAATGCTTTAAATTGCCTTTTGCCCTGGCTAAGATCCTGCAAGAACTGGAGAAACAAATGGGAGACCTTACTGAGTATGTCACCTTGTTCCAGAGTGAAGGCAGTGTTATTTAATACATTTTAAACCCCCTGTGGAGATGGAGTATTGAAAAGAAAGAAATTCTATTCTTCTAAACCCTCTTTGATGGCTGCATTTATCACATGATTAAAGGTGAATGGCAATGGTATTTTCCTCTGAAAATTTTATTTAAAAATAGGTTAACACTTGTGTTACTAGGGTGATGATAAAAGCAATCTTTAGTGACCTTTACAAGCTCTGTCTGATGTATTTTCAGGGTCTCAATAACAGATGCTATGTGTACCAAAGCTMTGTGAAGATATTTATCCCCCTTCAGCCCTAAGTATGGGTACCATGTAGTAATGGTTGGTTGGTTGAAGCCCACTGTTGTCTCCACCGTGCTGTATATAATCTTTGACATGCCTTGTGCGGCTCCAGCTGATGCACATACCAACAAATCCACCTGGCATGGCAGGACAGACTTGATGCACTGCAAAGCTGGAGACATCACAGTGATTCCTCATATACTGCAATGCAAGAACAYACAGGACTAGGTTTATAATTTGGACTCTGTTCTGTTACCTAGTTATGGTGCCCAGCTAAAAACTGTAATTGAATTTTGCATTATTTTGCCAAATTAAGCTGTCATTTTTTTTTTGTTTGCTAGAGAGTTTGATCCAGAGATGACCCAATATTGCTCAATTACCTTTGAAGTTGAACCACAAAGTTGGACATATATCAGAGATAGGATTTATATTAGTTTCTTCATGAGGTGCATTGGAATCTGTGAGATAAGAGATGTGCTGCAGATGGTTTTACAAATAGTTATTTTTAAGCTGATCGCAATAGACTGCGTAATAAATAAAATAAATGTATGTGCAGATAACCAGACTGCAGTGTTCTCTTATAACCCTGTTTTGAAAAGACGCATGTGTAACAAAAGTGGACCTGCAGAGTCCACCTGCAGTTGACTTCATTTAGGTTAAACAGATTTCTTCAGCTCTCCTGGCTTGTCTTGCTTCAAACAAGTTTGAAGCAGGAACGAATTTCGCTCTGTAAACTGAGGCCTCGTTCTCATTGCTTATCTCTCCATGCCTGGCATGAGTGTTTGTCTTCCTCAGGTGCTCAAAGGTTGCTGGAAGGGTTTGAGCAAAGAGAGGTTCGCTTTACTATGAGGGTCATTCAGAGATCACACGCATATGCAATATTTTCCATGATTAAAAAAAAAGTACGCGAATGTTTTCCATATTCATATAGTGGGTTAGAGGTCAACAAAGAAAAAAAGCTTTTTCTTTTCCATAAACCCAGTTTTGCATGGGTGAAAGCTGCAGATCTTGCTTCCAATGTGTGTAAGTCCTGGCTCTGTCATTGTGATTTGCATCTCTGCCTCGGTTAAAATGAATAGCTTTAATATGGTTTTCTACCATATGGATTTCTACCAGTGAAGTCAAACTATCGAGATGGTTCCTACCCTTGCCAAATTAAATATTGCATTTGATACTACTGAAGCTGTCAATCTGTAGAGCTCCTTGCTTTGGGAAAGATTTCTATTTTTCTRTTTCTGTTTTTTCCTCTTTCTTCTTTTTCCTTATAGGGGAGTAGTTTTGCAAAAAGGACTAAATAGTGGCACACTGAAAAACGTAGATGATTGCTATTAAAAAAAAAACAACAAAAATAAGTAATCAAAGCTTCTCCTTCCAAGCACAACTGACTTCTGGTGAGTGAGGAAGGTGTTTTTCCCCTCTTTGTGCCCAGCAGCTGGTAATTGGTAAGGTGATTTAAAGGAAGGGAGTAGGAATTTGGCTTTGTGTGCAGCATGACATACTGGCCTCTTCTTGAAGCTGAGGACTGGGRAGTTTGATGGCCCTGTTGTGCGCTCTGCTTCGATGACCCCTATATTCAAGCATGACTAAAGCACCACTGAGGAGCGGTGTGCAGAAAGCACTTTTGCAGCGGATGCTGAGGACAGGGCTGCGAAAGCGGTGGATGCTGCACGCTCTGGAGTGCCATCTGCTGGCATACGATTAACTTCTTAGTTGGATACAGGAGTCATGGCTTATAGTGCTTAGGTGGAGGAGGAGACTTGATGAACCATCGATGTCTGTTGTTGTGTAATGTCATTGAGATGGGGATAAAATCYGTAAGGAGGTAGGTTGGAACGGGAGGTCTCACGGTGACTCCAGTCTGTCGAAGGCAGAGCCCCTGAGTACTAGGTGGTGGAGACGTGCAACA
Source organism: Rhea americana (assembly GCF_003343005.1). Lineage (NCBI taxonomy): Eukaryota > Metazoa > Chordata > Aves > Rheiformes > Rheidae > Rhea > Rhea americana. Next base: position 741,687 of record NW_028185484.1, on the reverse strand, counting down.
AAGATAAGTAATCGCCATCCCTGGAGTAGATCTATAGAGAGAGATCTGTAAAGCTTGGTTGATGCACTCTGGCTCATCATGAGGTGTCTGATAATTTTTGTGAAAAATAAAGATCTAGGTCACAGGCTTGGTTGATTGTTGGGAAATGCACATACGTTCWGGAGGGAAGTTCATATTTTATCAGTGTCAGATGCAATACTGAGAGGATTTGGGTAAAGCCATGGCACGTTTTCCTTCTGGTTCACCTGCTGAGAAGTTGTGGAGGGCCAGGAGCTGCCCAGGCTTACAGCTTAGTTACCCTCCATCACAGAAGCAAAGCTCTGGCAACTGCCAGAGCTGGACCCTACCGATCAATGCAGTCTGCTTGGGCCCTAGTAGGGCACTTTTTTTTTTTTTTTTTTTTTAACAGGGAACCACATTTTCCTTCAAAAATGTTGAACTGATTTTAAATTTCGCTATCTCTTTTTTTTTAAATGTTTCATCTCTCATACTTCTCATCTTACAAATGTGTATCCTTTGCATGTGCGATGGCATTTGTATTCTTGTCCTACACTAATCCTGCTCATTTTGAAATGCATTTTGTTTTGTGCTTAATGATATCAGTCACTATGGAAGCTGTGTCCCCTCCTAACACTGCTTATTTCTTCCAAGCCTCCAGGCGTCGGCTCCCTGTAGAGACTCAACTGCAGACAGAATCCTTTTAATCACCCTTCTCCCTTCCTGAATCTCCCCTTCTGTCTCTACAATCTCACACCTCACCTGCAGTAAGATAGCTTTGTACTACTTCCATTACCCACAGCTGTAAGARTCTGCAAAACATTACAGGTTATAAACTAGCAGCCACCAGAAGAGAAAGACAGGTTCAAAGTGTTCAAAACCCAGCTGGATGATGTCCTGAGCAACGTGCTCTAGTTGACCCAGCTTCAAGCAGAGGGCTTGGACAATTTGATCTCCAGAGGTCCCTTCCAATCTCAGCTATTCTGTGATTCTCTTGTAACATGGTTGAGGGTTTGGGAGTGTTTTTGGAAATGTTTTATTATGCCTTTTTTAAATGAACAGAGACTGTGTTAAAGACTTGGTGTGAAATTGGGGGGAAATGAGATGGAAAACTCTCTAGTGCTGAATTTTAGAAGATGTCCCTGCAGGTCCCAAGCACTTTGTAAATTAAAGTATTTCAACACTATGAAGAGAACCACTGTCCCCATTTTATGGAAAAAAAGCAGAGGTAGAATGGAGAGTGTAGGTCATGCAACAACTCCAGAATCCAGGAGTTTCAACTACATCACTCATTATAAACAGAAGATACCTGCTCCCAGAGTAACCCACACTATGAGTTTTCTGGTTTGTTTTCTTTTTCATGATGCTCTGAGGAGGTGGAGACTGGTGAGGCTGAAGGAGGGTGGAAAGAAGAAATGGCTGAGTGGCTGACAAAAACAAGGACTTTTGGCATGTAAAGAGACTGCAGACTTTGTTTCATGGGTTGGAGTTCATTCAACATTGGAATATTTGGTATGGGATTGGGAGTATAAGTGACAAGTTAGATTAGTTACTTTTGGGTGAGGAACGGTGGCCTCGGTGAGGCTGAAAGCTTCTGTCTATAAGAGTAAGGGAGCTGGGCCATGGGGTCTTCACAGTATGGGAATTTAAGAAACATATCTTGCTGCCTTTGGTGGATTTGTGTTGTCGTTGCCCTTGCTTACAGAGCAGGAAAGATGGAAGGGAGACTTATATTGAAAGTATTTCATTAGGGGTCCTTCTCATAGGGATTCCTCTTCATGAAGGTCATGTAATTGTGGTAGGCATTGAGAGAAAGGGGTTTTGTGAAAGGAGTAGTGTGTTGCATTCCTTTCCCAGGATCTCTGTTGTAAACAGTTAGGTACATCATGTGAGGACTTTCTGTTTATCCAACATCATTACATTTACTGCGTTTTGATATCCTCTGTTAATCCCCAACGTCACATCAGGAAACAAATCAATCTCCTTGTTCCCTGGCACACATGTTTAGTGAGAAGTTTGTTGATAAGCTGTAAATTAGCTTTCATAGATTCTGAAAGCAAAGATATCCATGAAGTTCCTTGCATACCATCACAACTGGTTTCTCTTGGCACATTGCTGCATTGAGTGCGGTAAGGATGACTTCAACTTTGTCATAGGATGAGTGATGCAAAAAGAGTGCTTGTTTTAAAAATCTTTTCCATCCTGGAAGTTCCTTGCACTGTGATTCACTCATGCCATATATGGGGGAATTAAATTCTGGGTAAAATGCATGAAGGAAACCCCATAGGGAAAAAAAAAAGAGAGAGAGAGAGAGAGAGATGTGGCAGGTGATCTGTAGAACTCTTTCCACCACCTCTAAAGACAGTGCTGTGATGCCAGTATCAGTTTCGTTGCGTATCTGGGCTTGACTCATCTGCTATGATAAAAGAAATCCAAAGAAATAATTAAAGATCATTATTGCATGGATATGAAATAGCATTATTAAGTATCTACCTCACATTTATTTATAACCCTTCTTCGTGACAGAGCCTGACATGTTTCACAAACACCACTGAATGATTATATATATTATTTGCCCAGAATATAAGGATGTTGCTCAGCATTTTATTCATCACTTGTTCAGTCAAAATTTATGTTTCTGCAAAATTCATACATTTTCCCAGATCTTTTTGTGTAATTACTCACAAGACCTACAAGGCATCTTTTAAACAAGTCAGGGCTGGAGGAGCTCAGTTTCCTCTGTGAGAATGCCAACACTTTTTGAGTAGTGCCGGACTAGGTACTTGCATGATGTGGCAGGGTAAGACTGGAGAAGAAGAATGCCACCATCATCACTCAGTCGTCTTCACTCAATCATCAAGTATTTTTGGGGGTCACAGAATGCAGCTACCAACAATGACATTTCTTGAGGACAACAGAATTATCTCCTTTCTGGAAAATTCTTGGGATTTTGAGTAACCAATGATAACCAATGATTGGAGCCTTTTAGACAATGCTGGCAAATGCAGTTTCCTGTAAAATTAAAGTATGTGTCAACATCCTTGAAAAACAAACCTAGGAGATTCCTCAAGGGCTTTTCTCCTAATTTTATTCATCATCAAACCAGTCTCATCCCCTTCCATTTGCCAAAAGAGTCTAGATAAGAAGCAAGAAAGGTATGGGTCAGATACGTGACTTTTGCCTAGCACATCTGTGTTTGAGCTGAGCAGCAGCAGAGGTGAAAGCATGGACAGTGGAAGCAAATGGAAAGGCTCCAGCATGAAGATAGTGTAAGCGCATTAGGCACTAAAAACACTGAGCCTGATCGATACTCCTTTCCTGATGGGAAATGTCACCTTTCTCCACAGGTATAGAGCACTTTCCGTGGAGAAAATCGCTGTGAAGCCTAACAATTATGATAAAATATGCAATGATATTACAGACTTGGTCAGGTTCCACAGTTTGGCACAGGAAATGTATGTCCAGCATTTATTGTGCCAAAGATTTCCTTACTTGATCTAATCTCCGATCACCAGTGCATTTACTGTTTACTTGGGAAGAGAGTTTTACCAATATTTTTCTTTACCTTTTTTTTTTTTCTATTATCAGAAGTCCCCTATGGCCATATATTTTTTTTTTTTTCTCAGAAGGCAAATGAGATATCAATTTGTCTTCAGAAGGTAGTAGCATGTACTTCTCTGGTAGAAGACAGAAATTTCTGTCTGTAAATGGGATTTGTCACTCAACAACTGTGTACTTTATTCCCAAATGGTTGGCATGTGTATTGTGCAGGAACAGTAACAGTAATGTATAGTCTAATCTAATGGCTATGCCAGTCTTGAAAAGATTCCCCACCTTCCTTGTCCCATCCTTGCTCATGAAACAGCAGCGCTACTGAGTGTTTTGCCTTCTCAAGTGTGGCAGTCAGATGCTAGGTTGCAGGGAGCTGCATCATTGATTTTTTATTCCTTGTGAGGAACATCTGCAGATGTTTCTATCTCAGATCCTGTATTGCCTGAATGGGAAATCCTTGCAATTTAGAAACATTTTTGATTTGCATTTGACTTCCTTTCGATTTTTGGCAGTTCTGTGTTGTTTTTCATCTTTCTTCCACTTGCCCCCTTTCGTAGATTCTTCTTCATTCTCTCCCACCAGTCCCTCCTACCGTTTTCATTAGTTCTCCCCCTTTCTTTGTCACTGTCTGTCCTCATCATCCATATCTTACTCGCATCACCCCCCTCTGTAAGAACTTTTGGCAAAAAACTGAGAACAAAGAATGTTGAAGCCAATTCCGTGACATATGTTTCCCCTTTCGTATGATATGATCAGTTGCATTTCTGCCCATAACCACACTATTAATGTTTAAATTGTGCTTATTGACATAATGATACCTATTGTGAGACTAACAATATAAATATGCTCGAGGAACAGCTAGGAAAACAAGATAGGAGTATCTTAATGCCCAGGGAAAGTACACAGGGTGGAGAGTAATAGGGAACGTTATGCATTTTGCTCATCAACATTTTTTCAATAAAAGCAGATTTAAAAACTGCAGCAGTTTTTGGCAAATTAAGTGTGCAGCTCTGAAGCAAATTGGGATTAGCTTGTATAGTGACTCCTTCCTGTGTTGTAGCAAACTACTTTTGGCTGAAGCTTAGTTCATAAAGTTGCTGTGCTGGATGGAGTCTGTGGAGACCCAGAGAGTGAAATCTCTTCATGAGTGTGTTCTCTGCTCTCTTCATATTTGTAAAAGTGAAGAAAACCAGCAGTCCTCAACTGGGGATTTATTTAACTCTTAATAGTTCAGCTCTTGTTGGATGGATTTTTTTTTCTTCTTTAATTTCATTTCAAAAATCAGCACGCATCCTACAAATATGTTAACTAATTATAACAATAAGATCCCTTCCCCAAGGCTCTTGCCATCTAGTAGACTAATATTGTTTAGAAGCTGAGTCTGACAATTTGGGCCTAATAACATAAAACCTACAGTAAAGGGATAGGAAGTGGAATTGAACAGGGACTGGGAATGTGAAATGGCAAAACACAGACCATTTTCCGTTGGTTCTGCTTCTTCCTGTTTTTTACATTGTTGTTTAGGAAAACAGGGTTGGGTACTCTCTTCTGGGGAGAAGAGTAACATTTGTGACTCAGAAGTACGATTGTATGTATGTCACGCAGAAACAAAACAAGCAGGTTCAGTCCAGGTGTCATATCATAAAGCTAAGTAGACGTGGTAAATAATTTTCAAGGAGCTACCATGGCAAGATGAAGGATAGAAAAAAGGACCCAATTGCAGTCYATGAAAATGTTTCCATAAGCTTCACTGGGATCAAAATTCACCCCCCACCAGTTGGATCCCAGGAATTACAGCTCCATTTACTTGCTGATACTCTATTTCTTGGTCAAGCTCTCTCCTTGTCATAGCATGAAAGCACAGCCTGGAGCTTGGGAGAGAGGAACGTGGAGTTTGGGAGAAAGCCAATTTTAAAACAGCTGCTTCCCCACTTCAATACATATTCTTTGGGTCCTATTGGGCCTCCCTTGACTGATTTAAATTGACCTTCCAACTTCTTCCTGCCCCTTGTATTGTTCTGAGCTCTAAATCTTGGAGAAACAAAGACCTCTTGTCTGACCTAAACAGACTTCATGGATAATCTCTCTATCTGTTCTGTCAACTCTATAATGTCTTCAAAAGAATCAGCATCAAACATCTGCTTTCTCTTATCTCCTCACCACCAGTTTGTTTCTGATTAAATATTTATTAAGAGAATGATTTTTTTTTTCACTCAGAGGAAATAATTCACACAAGCAATCAGCTCTGGGTTAACTGGAGAATGAAAATGTCTTGGACCGTAGCAAAAACTCATAATCAAAGGGCTCCCCAGCTATCCATCAAACAATCAATTACTGTATCCATTAGTCCCCTTTCACCACACATTAGAACAATTTACTAGACATGCTAATGTTCAGGTCATTGCTCCTGAAGGATGAGCAAATAGCAGGGACATCTATCAAAATTTTGATGCTGTGTGATCTCATACRGTGTGAATATATAGCTTAGATCACTTCCTATCCTCGTGGTAAGTCCATTAAGGACCTGATGTGTGGGGGACATGCTAGTTGCCTTCAAATCTCAGCAGYTTACGGAAATTTGTCAGAAAACATTTGGCATTTCATAAGGTATAGTCTGCTCTGTGGAGAAGATCACTCTGTGTAAAATGTGAGTAAACAAACTATGTATCAGTAAAACAGTGGTGTTTTTGTCATGTCTTCCTTACTCTGAYTGGATAATTGCAAACATATTTTCTATTTTCGCATGTGCCATTTAGGGGAAGAGAGGATTTCTCCACAAAGAAGGAATCTGAGCAGGTTCTGTGTTGTCACCCCAGCTCTGTCTTGCTTCACTACCCTCATCTAGTACTAGATAAACTTAGTGGGATCTCAGACTATGCATGTTGGATGTATACATGTTAATATTTCCACAGTGTAGACTTCTACATCTGAAGCAAAGGAACTAGACTCCTTTTATAGTCAGTGGCAAGAAATAGAAACACCAAAAAAACAATGTCTTTGTAGCTTAAGATACTCATCTGAAATTCAGTAGAATGAATCGTTCTCTAGGAAAAAAAATGGGCAAAATATTGGAGTTTTTTCTTTTTCTTTCTTTTTCTTTTTTCTTTTTTCTTTTTTTTTTTCCTGTAGACTCCCTTGCTCCCCTGAGTGGGATTCATCTGGCTAAATATGGGCACTTCTGAGCCTGACATCCACAGCTCCCTTTACAGTTTATGACACAGTCTCATGTCAAGGAGCTGTCAATCTGTTTAATCTGGAGAACAGACTTCTTATCTCCATTGACTTTATTGAGTGTGTCTCCACTGAAGGTAATGGGCACCATAATAAGAAGCTTGGATGTCAATGGTTCTGGTATAGATACGTTAAGATTCAGGAGGTGGATTTCTCTCAGTTCAATTTGGCTGATGAATTCAGATKTAGACATCTACTTTGCAAACTTCTCAAAATAATTAAGAGGGATCCTACCTACGTGTCTAGACTACCAGAGCTGAACCGGTGTCTGCCTAATTTACACCTCTTTGCACTAAATAGGACACTGGACATCTAGTTGACACACCATGACATCTTACTTTAGCTCTATTAGCAGCACTGACTGGAGAAGATCTCTTCAGTGTTAAGTGGACAGTGGGCAGAAGGAATTTAACACACTAATGGGGACCAGTGTGAAGACCCTACCCACAGTTCACTTGGGTCCCTTTCTCTCTCAGTACATTTGTGGCTCCTCGGACAGAGAGGGGACAATGCCAATGGGCATGAGCAGACATGATACCATGTGTCTGTGTGCACACCTTATGTGTTAGCAAGGAGCATCTTGAGCAGGGTCAATATGACATGTGATGAATGGCTCATCCTCACCCATCTGCAGGACCACAGAGGGGCTGGCAAGGAGGACCCTGATTGTGTGTGAGAGACATGAGCCCCGGTCCTGGACCTCCAGGGCTATCTCAGGAGTCCATCAACCTATAGGCCAGGGACACCCACCAATGAGTCATGGCAGTGACTCCTCATCACCTCGCAGCCGAGGGTGGGGTGCAGGACTCATTACGGGATGCTGGGGAGGAACAAGCACAAGGGGTTTTGGGATTGCACAAGACTTACTATGAGATGTTTAGGGGAGAAACAGAGATGGGGAAAGGGCAGAGTCTAGGTGTTTTAGGGAGGAACAAGCATGGGAAAATAGAGGGATAAGAGGACAAAAGGGGCTAGTTGTGCATAAAGAGGCTGCTGGTCAGAGCGCTTTTCTATCCGTGCCCTGTACCTGATCAGGACTGTCTGTCCTGTCTTACTAAACTCTGTTTCTTACTGTTTTCCTGATGAAGGGCTCCATATTCGGTGTGCATGTGTGTATGGAGGTCTTAGCCAGCACCTAGAATAAGACCCCAAGTCACAGGCCTGTGGGTCAGGGGTGCCAGCGACTGGATCGAGTGTGGTTATGTGGGTCAGTGTGCAGTGGCTAGTGAATATCAAACCGGACTTGCTGACAAGGAAGTGAAGTGGCCCAGAAGCCAAGGATGTGCATGTGTGTGTGTGTGTGTCTGAGTGAAGCACCTGGAGATGCTGGCTACCAGGGGGATCGGGAGAACCTGGCCAACTGCTGGGGAGACTGTGGGGTTTGGGAGACCCATGTTTGTGTGTGTGCATGTTGACGTTCACAGGAGGGTTTGTACCAGCAGCTGGAGCGGGGCCGCGGCTTCAGGGGCTTGTGCGTCCAGGTGCCAGCCACTGSGGAGACTGGGCAGCCAGGAGCAGCTACTGCGTGGATTGTCTAAGCTCAGCTGCTGGAGGGACCCACATTGTACATGTCTATATATGTGTCTCAATATTGGACYTTCATCCTGCTCAGCCAGAGAGAGGAGCAGGATGCATTTGCGTATGTCTGAGTGCTGTGTTTTCTGTCCACGTTGATCTGCATGGCTGGCTCTTTGTATATGYATATATGTATTGTATATATGTGTTTTTTCGTGTGCCTACTGGGAGTACATGCTAAGCCTTGCTACTGGTTGGTCCTGGGGGCATGGAGCTGCGTCAGGTTCATCCTCATAGGGCTACTGGATTTGGCAAACCCTAGTACGATACATTATATTCTAGAAAAAGAAGCCCCGAGGAAAGCACTGTGCGCCATGGCAAGCCAGGAATGCACTCATGTGCTACATGACCTGGAGCAGCTCATTACTTGAGGCTGTAAGTCCTGATTTGCAAACAGAGTAAGTGAAATAACAGAGCACTTTGAATAATAATATGTAGTTATTTTGGAAGGCATTATGAAAGTTGAGATGTAGTTCTAGTTAACTAAGCAACAGCAGAAAGCTGCCCTCTTTCTGCTGAGCAGCTCCTATTCCAGTGTGTTTTTGGAGCCAGAGGTATCTCTTTCAGGGAGTGAAATATGATTTTAATTCGGCAAGTATGACTTAGCCTTGCAGAATCAGTGCATTTCTCCTTTATTACTGGAGAAATTGAAAGTATCCAGTTTTGAGCCCCTTGAGACTAGGTTGAATAGCTAAGAAAACTACTGAGAGTCAACCAAGCAACCAACCAAAGCCCCATGTAGCAATTTTCAGAGCAGACTTCAACATACGACAAAATCCTGACTGTGTTTGGATAAAAGTTTCCAACGGAAATGTATTTTAATGGCAGAAGCAATAAAATCTTGTAGCTAATGGCTTGGGAAGGGTATTTATGTATATGGAAAGAATAAAAGAGAATACAAACAGAGCAACTAAAATAACATGAGGTATAGACTATAAAACATTAGATGAGAAAATGAGGGAGCTAAATTAAGTAGTCGAGAAGAAAATATCAGAAGAGACATGATTACAGTCTTTAAATACTTTCAAGGTGAAAATATAAATGAGGACCGGGTGAATTATTACACCCAGTAAAATGATGTAAGTGAGAATGGCCTGATATTAGGAAAGAAACATATAAGTTAAGTGCTAAAGGTAATGAAGAAAGGCCATATAAAGGGTTAATGCCCCATCACTTTGGAAAGTCAACAGTATAGTAGAAACATAAGCAAAATAAATTAATAATAATAATGTTCCAATAAAAATGCATGATAGAAATCATCCAAATATTTATGTGTGGCCCCTGCTGTCTTTGAGGCAGTTAAGACACTGTCTCGATGTTCACTGGAAAAGTGCACACATTTTGGACAGTTCTGTTACACGTCATCTTCCTGAGGCGCTGAGCTGAAAACCTTGCAGCATTTTTTATCTTAATCCTTTCCCGGAATGTTTTATTTTGCAAACATTGTAGGTAGCTTTTCAATCCTCATGAAAGCCTTCATCAAGCCTATATGCTAATYGTGTGGTGTGGGACTGAACCGCTGAGTTAAAGAAAGGTTAGCATCTCTGTAAATACGTATCACAGAGACAGCATGGAGCACATGAGGATAATAAAGCTGATTAGCATAGCATTCCTTTTCTGGTACTTCCTATTTCTTGTCACTTTAGAAGGTTAAATTAACTTCATCTTGCCCTATTATGAACTCAGGCAGGATAAATTAGCTAACCACAGAATTCCTTCTATTTAATTCTCCCTGGACAAACTAATTCAGAGACCAGATTTTGTTCATTTGAGCAATGTTTGCGCTTCTCATTTTCATTTTTTCTCATTGCACACATTTTGTTCACAAATATACATCTGTGACTAAATTGATCTAAAATTTTTAGTTTCTCTTTCTTCAGACTTTGTAAAGATCTGTACTGGCTATATTGCTATTCTTAAGGAGTAATACAATTTTCTTGCTGCTGTTCTTGTGTTTTTCTTTAAATCTCTCTATATATGCTGACTTCATTTGGCTTGTAATTTGAGTTGTCACTCTTAATTTTTGTCTGGACAGAAACTCAGATCCCACAAATTAAACTGACTGGTTGTTATATGTTTCCTGTAATATACAGTGTCCTGAGGTTTGGCTGCTTGCTGCAACATCATGGAGAAATCATGACCAACATTTACTTCCCTTCAGTTGATTTTTTTTTTTTTTAAGGTTATCTACACTTTAGCAGATTAGACCAGGTTGGTTGTTTCCACCCCTGGTCAGTGAAAAGAACCAGACTCATCCTCTTCTGTGTTGTATGACTGAAACAGGTTGGATAAATGGCCTCCTGAGAAGTCCCCATTGGTGTTCATGGACTGTTGAGGGAGCATTTTTAGAGGAATACSTTAGCAGCCATCTGAGCATTTCAATAGAAGAGGTCATGTTTTCTCCATTTCCTTGAGTAAATTTCTTTAARAATGAATGTCACAGACCTTTTGATTGCAAAAGTTCCTTTCTACATAGGCCATGCTGTGCACTGGTGTGTCATAATTGTGCACTTAAGAAGACAACTACTAGAATCAAATGCTAATTTACAGGTATCTTCCTTTCCTTCCAGCTTATACATAGCCAATAGTAAAATTGTGTGCCACAAGCTGGATCGTATCGTGTTTGGAGGGAAAGCAGAAAAATATCTCGTAGAAAGCATAGAGAAGCAATAAAACCAATGTTTARGGGTTAGGTTATACACTCACAGATCAGTTCAGCCCATGGCAGCTGCTGAACAGACATGTCACTTAAAAGACCCCGAGGAACTTGCTTCTTAAGCAATATTTGGTTTATTTTCTTAACTCCAGGAGAAGCAGAACATCTGTGGTAAGCATAGACAGATGTGCTCTTCCAGATCCAGCTGAGCCAGCTGGAAACAACCCACTCAAGCGGGGCTGTTATTGTCTTCATTTGCCAACGGGATGAGTTTTGTGATTGCTCCCAAATCCATCTCTAATAAAACTGATGGAAAAAAATCCAYCTGCCTATTTCTAGATCACCTGTACAAATAACTGATGTGGGATAAGGGGCATTCACATTAGCCAGGCTAAAAGTGCTGCGTGCCTGGATTTACTCCATAGTTAAATAATTTAAAAAGAGACAGACAAAATATTCAGACAAATCTTACCCATGTTTAACACCACTTGAGTTAGGAAATACCCCTAAATAATTATGTAGTCTTTGTTAAGAATGATTTTCTCCATCATCTTGACATCATTACTTTACTCAGTCGAGTATTATTTGAGATGATATTGATGGCTTCAGTTCTGGTCRGTTTTGGTCAAAAAGTGTGATGTGATTAGACCTCCCTAGAGATAGACAGCTTTTCTCAAACCTGGTGAAAACAGAAGCCAGAGCAAGACCTGTTCCTGCGGTTTGACAGTTATGGACAGGTTCACCAGAAGTTGACCACAGATCAGCAGTGCTGATCTATGATAGCCTGCTATATAGCAGTGCTGCTAGATAGTCCCAAATTAGATTTCCAATATTTTCATTTCAATTCAGTTGGTGTCTCCTGTCTCACTGCACATAGCTGTCATTTTATATCTTTTTAACATTTTAATTACCTTTCTTTGTATTTTAATTAAAAACAAAAATGTCCTGAAGAAAAACAATTCAGGTTTTGTGTATGGTATTAGTGTAATACCTAACAATCAGCTGCCTGCAGTCAGCCTTCGGTCAATAGGCTTTATTGCAGCAAATTAACAGGTAAATGAGAAGAAGAAGGAAAAAAAAGGTTTACATGGCATGACGGAAATGTGAAATTTTGTTCCCACTTCTCCCGTCACAGTTGCACACATATGAAGGGTCTGTAGAAGATGCTTTCTAGTTTAACTTCTCAAGTCCAAGTTTTGATTTTCTGTGTTTCTGTGCAAGCTCTGGTGAAGCTGTGCCATGCCGTGTATGCTGCCAACTTGATGCTCATTTGAAATGGCTGTTTAGGGTTGGGCAAGTCTTGCCCTAGCCTTCACTGATTAACTTGCTCTTTGTTGAATAGAAGACAAGCACAGGCTCACTTTCTACGATGGAGACGCTAGAGTCTCCACCCATCACCAATTAATTCCTCATATGGACTCTGCCAGGTTCTGAGTCTTTTACTGGAGCTTGTTTAAGTCTTGCTGCCTCCTGGTGTCTGCTGGAAGGTGTCTGAGTGAGGAGAGCAAGGACTGGGTTTCAGCRCATAAATGTGTCTCTTATGATTGTCCTAATTTGGGATCAGGCTTTTGGGAAGTAGCTGAAGTGTTATGAACACAGACAGTGCAGGGGCTGAGAAATGGGCAGGCTTTTGTTACAGAGCAGTTGCTAAATGASACTCTTTCTCAGTCTCAGGCTGCAAACATCTGTGTGCACCCTGACAGTCCACTGAATTCATGGCAGAGACCAGTAAAGAAAAGATATTAGAAGACTGCTTTCAAAAAGGTTTCTGTTTTGTGGAAATCAACCATATTTCTGGAAAAAAGTGGCTAAGAATGCCAGTAAACTGAAAAGGAGGTTTAACAGAAGTGATTTTTCTCCAAAGTGCATGGCATAAAAATATACTCTGGTTTTACCACTTACATGTGGACCCAAATGCTCCATTCTGCAATAGCAGCTCTTAGGAGCCAGTAAATCCAGCCATTTTGATGCCTTCTATGTAATAGAAAAGCAGTCGGTTTCTTGAAGGAGAAGGTCATACTTCCTACTTGTCCGCCCTTCTGTACTGTGGCAAGACACTGTGCCCTTCTCAGAGGTTGTCTGTGCTGCAGGAAATCAAGCTGAGTTTGGTTCTCACCTGCACAGAACCCAGGAGAAGACTTCTCCCTTTCTGCATGAGCCAGGTGYTAATGAGTGAACCGGTGACTCATTCCCCTTCTTGCCTTGCCTTTCTAGCAGAAACCTGAGCAGCAGCTGTGCGACACCTCCGTGGGGAGGCACAGAACGCGTGGTCCTTCCTAGACTGTCTCAGTGTGGCCGTGAGCTCTTGCGAGTGTGGTCCAGTTACCTGAAGGCTGGATGCTTCACATGCGCAGYGAGGGAGCTGCGAGCAGGGGTCTTTCTGCCTAGCATCGGGACCCAGGCAAGGCGTGCAGTACAGCTTTACAGCCAGCAGTGCCAGCCGAAGCACGATGCCAGCAGCAGAGCTGTGCAGAGCTGGAGAATTATGAGRATATAACTCAGCTAGGAAAGGGCAGGAGCAGCTTTAGCAATGTGATGCGGTGCAGTAAAACTACCAACGAGTGCTCGCGTTCGTGACAAACATAGGGAACATTTATGCGCTTGGTTTGCATGTATACGCATGCCACCTGAGGCTAGTGACAGCACAGGTAGTTGGCTTTGGGAGAAGGGGGTTCATACATTTGTAATCAGACTTAAGACATTAGATGAAATGGATTTWAAAAAAAGGGAAAGAATTATAGTTTCAAGGAGGGAAAAGTGTATACTTCTCTTCCTTTTTTTTTTTCTTTTTTTTTTCCCCCTTCCATTTCACCCATGTGGCCACAGGGCCATCTTTTGGCATGGTAGATAAAGTTATCGCATCAAGGGAAGAAAGAAAGGAGGAGGACTGGAAATAGGAACCAGGCAAATTTCTGCCTCCCTCCTTTACGGAGCATCTGTACAAATTCTGCAGGGTGAAAACGGGTGACAAAATGTAGCCTTTGAGACCTCCTGAAGTTTATTCCAGAAGCTGATGTTCTTCACAGGTAAGACAACTGACATCAGGCTCTGCTCAGTATCAGAAATCATTCTCTTCATCACTTAAACCTGGTGGGAAGAGCGGTCCGCTTACATTTGGACTTCATCTGGGGGTGAAAATATGCAGTACTTCTTAAAAGCATGGTGGATATCACAGAGCTAAAACTCAGGCCTGTGGCTTATTTTCCTTTCCCTGATCTACCACAGGCATGTCATTTAATTCTTCTACTCTGAGTACAATAAGATTGACTCTGAACTAGAGCAGCCCTAGGTGCTGAGGTCAAGATTGCTAGGAATGAAYTTGGTAAAGTAATAAAGCCTTGAAGGAAAAATAAAGAAGAAGAAAACAGAAGGAGGTATGAACTAGGTACTCTGCTACTGAGTCTCTTCCAGTTCCAGGAAACTAAATGAGTTTTCTTGGTCTTCATTACTGCAGAGACTTGAACGATTAAATTTAGAAGTGCTGAAAAATGAACAAGTAGAATACTTCCTGGTATTACATTTTCCCTAAGACCAGTAATTTCTTGCAGATATCATAACAGGAAGCTGATAGAAATGCTAATTTTTCTTGCTCAGTTTCAGGTCCACATCATTCAAAAGTAAACAGTTTGATCAAGAGTGAAGACAACAACACATGAGAAATTCTAGTTAATTTAAATAAAAATGCACTTCAGTCCTCCCCTTAATGCTAATTTTTCCATGGTGTTTTTTCTCATGCTACATTGGTAGAGAGTAATCACATTTACATAATTTGAAGAAAATGCTGGATGCATTTCTGTATTTGCCTGTGTTGGTGATGTATGCAGAAAGGATGGAAAACATGCCACTTACCGTTGTCCTTGTTTAGAAGCTAAAACTAGTATTTTTAAATGTGCCCAAAGCTTGAGTGAAAGGAGAGAGCAAGTAATGGTTAACTTCTGTAAGATTTCTTCCCTCGTTTTCATGGGGAGCTCCTCTCATAAGATAACAGAGTTCGGGTTACCAATCACTGCTGCAATCTTCTATGTGAAAGATAATGCAAAGCTGTAATATCACTATTTCACTCCTCTAAAAGATTTAGAAGTCCCAGGCYGCTTGTTCTGTGGCTGCCTGAGGCCTTTCTACCTGTAATTGCTTTGGGCTTTTGCTTGGCAAGATACAGCTCTAAATCTCATTGAGTCTGCAAGGTTAGTTGTTTTGGAAGGATGGTTTGAGAAAGATTATCTAATCCAATTTATCTGTCTTCTTAATCTAGCTGTATATTGTAGGTAGGCAGGCCAAACTGGTTTCTCCATGCCATTTTTGTTCTGGACGGCTTGCAGTACCAACAGCTATTAAAAATGTTTCAGGCGCAGGCAGGTTGCGTARCTGTGGCAGTATTCGGCCCAGTGGTCCTCAATACGTAAAGTATTTTACTGATCTTTAATGCGGGCGCTCTGGCCTCATTATTCCACATGCAATAAAATGTGGATCTCTAAACCAGCACGCTAGTGAGAATAGGATATCCTCATAAAGTGTAGCCTGGCTGTTTATATGTCTATACATACTATAAAGCAGGAGATAAACATCTCTGCATTTGCATTTTGTCTGAAAGCTAGAGCCAAAATTTTACCCAAGGAGATGTGATAGTTTGCAGGAGATGTGGGAGGTGTGTTGATAGCTGGCCATATTCCTGCTAGAGATACAGGAGGCTTCTGAAGATTAGAGAAGGCAGAATCAGCACACCTCCCACAGGTTTGGGGTTTTCTTTGGTTTACTACCTGAGGCACACAAGGCCTCGAAAATRCTCAGTTTTCATGGTTGCAAAAGATTTCCTCAGAACAACCTGCACTATGTAGTACAAAATTAGATCATGCGAGTGAGGCTTCTTTTTTTATGTGCTCATATAAATTTGGAGTCAACCTGTGAATTTGTGAAAGAATGCTGTGCATATCAAAGGAAGGTTATTTTCTGGTTTGGACTGGCTTTGAACTGAGAGAAATGGCTGTATGTAATAAAGCCAGGTGCCAGACTAACTCTTAGACCTTGCAGGTTGATCTAGAATAAAGGAGACATTTTTCAATCCTGAATGTCTGTGTGAATATGGGGACAACCTCTAAATGCTTAAAGTGTACATGGAAGTGGAGAAGCACACAGACAAATGTTACTCGAGTTTGTTCTCATTTCCCAGAATTAAGTTCTCCATCCAGTTGTGAGATCTACTTTTCCCATTTTGATAGACCAACAGCTCTGTCACATCCACCCTAGGAGACAGTGAGGTGTTTCTGCACACTGTCAAATCAAACTGTATATGACAGCAGAAGGTTGAAGATCACAGAATCACAGAATAGGTAAGGATAGAAGGGACCTCTGGAGATCATGTAGTCCAACCTGTTCACGTAGGAYCACTTAGAGCATGTTAGACAGGGTTGCATTCAGACAGGTTTTGAATATCTCCAGAGAAGGAGACTTCACAASCTTTCTGGGCAACCTGTCCCAGTGCTCTGTCACTCTCACAGGAAAGAAATTTTTCRTCATATTCAGGTGGAACTTCTTGTCTTTCAGTTTGTGCCCATTGCCTCTTGCCCTATCACTTGGCACTACTGAAAAGAGTCTGGCCCTRTCCCCATGACACCCCCCTCCCCTTAAGGTATTTGTAGACATTGATAAGATCCCCCCTCAGTCTTCTCTTCTCCAAGCTAAACAGGCCCAGCTCTTGCAGCCGTTCCTCATAGGGCAGGTGCTCTAGACCTCTAATCATCTTTCTTGATGGTTATCTAATCATCCCTTTACTGGACTCTCTCCAGTAGGTCCATGTCTTTCTTGCACTATGGARCCCAGAACTGGGTGCTGGTTATGGAGTTAGTTAGGAAGCTGTCAACAAAAGAGCTTTCTGCTCAGGGGAACAAGTCCCATAGATTGCTGAACTTAAGGTTTCTGAGCTTAATTTGTTTATAAATGAGAGCRTTTTCTTCTCTCCAGGGCACAAGTCCTGGTTGAAACAAGAGTGGGTGTAGATGAGAGGAGTGTTCATATTCACATGGTCTGATTTAGGGTGCTGAATGCAAGCATTAATTGTCTTCCTTCTGAACCTGAAGTTAGAGGTGTTCAGTATCTCCCTCAGCACTTCATCCCTCTGTCCTGGTGATTGTGCCATTCATCTGGTGGAGAAGGTCCATAAGTCCAGCTCCAATAAATCTTAATTTCTTACATCATGTATTATAGATCCTTTTGGAGACTGTGAGAGGTCCACCTCATTGTAGCTGACATTGGGCATCATAGTTATCAGAATGGTAGATAACCTGAACTAGGTGTATGTGTGTCTCCATCTTTCCCTCCATCTTTTAGTTTTTCTCCATGTCTTCATGGTTTTAAGATCCAGACTTTGTTGTGGTGAGGAAAGGAAATTTTCCTTGGGAATCACTAAAAATTTCACTGGAGGTAAGAGCCATTTCCCATCCATCTCCAGTCAACACTTCATGTCTACTGCCTTTAGTACCTGACCAGTCTCTTTGTTTATTTTAATTTCTGGTGAGGGAAGCACTTGTGAAGAGCATTCAGATATGGCATTGTTAAAGTTAGAGATGTAAAAGAGAGCTACAGGACGGAGTCRTTACCAGGACACATCTTATTCCTAGAGGACATTCTCTGAAGATGAACTGTGCAGGCCAGGTGATGTTATATCAGATGTGCTCYGTGTTAGAGTCCTACTTCTGGGTGGAAGAAAGGCTGAGCTCATTTCAGTTTCTGACGTGGTGTTTTTATGTGACATGGATGATAAAATCATTAAAATTGCTGTTTACCTTGAGAAGAAATCATGTGTGTTAATGTTCTTCTTTTAGCCATCCGAAAATACAAATGGGGAGTTAGGCAGGAGCAGGCCTAGGCGGAGGTAAAGCACACAGCTTTTAATGCGAAGAATTTACTACTGGTAAAGTACAGATACCGACAGAAGCTGYACCCATCCAGATGAATCCTTTTTTTACCCCTTTTCTCTATCAGCAGCTGCATATAACATCTCATCTTTTGTAGAATAAAACTGATTTAAAAAAATGTAGTTGTAAGCAGCAAAGATTTTATCCTGCTGAAAAGATTTTATCCAACAGAAAAAATATTGTGCATGGGCATAATTTTTCAGATGATATTCAGATATGACGAATAATAGCAAAGTATATCCCCTTGTTCCTAAGAATTTGGTTTAAAAAGAACTACTGAGCATATCATATGTACTCAACTTTTTTTTTTTGTTTTCCTTTCTTTTTCCCTTCTATCAATTTTTTCACAGGCAGAGTTTGGTTTACAGATAYATCTTGACAAAAATCTGCCACAGGCAAATTTCAACAAAAGAGCAACTTCAAACACATCCAATTAACAATTTGTGAAAGGAAATCCAACAGAAAATTACACAGAGATTTGCAGGGTATAAAATTTGGCACTAAATCAAATTTAATATGGAAATGCCTGTATWGAGAGTTAAGGCCCCTTGCAGTGTATTTTCCAAAGGAACTTTATCTGTGGAGACTCAATGAGTGCCCTCCATCATATCTATTCTTGCTATAAATAAAAGAATTTTTTCAGATGCAGCAGTGAGCAATATCTAAGAGGAAGGAAAAAAGCWTACTGATAAACCCAGTTATATGCATTTGCAATCAGAAGTATTATTAGATTCTGTCATCCTTTCAAATAAAGAATTTTTGCCGCTGGTTGAAAATAAAGGGTTTGTTCATATTATCACTGATAGAAGGGTCATTTTACCATCAACAAAGACAGAAACCACTTTTAATATGTYAATGCAGCAGGTGATCGTGCATATCCCAATAGCAGTCATGGTGACTGGATCTGAAGATGCTACGGAGCCGTTTTCTTGGATCAAAGAAAATTTCAGGTCCCAGGCATCMCATTTTTTCTGGATTCATAGTCCGTCATTCGTGCAGTTGTGGTTGGATTTTCTTGAAAGATGTTGAAAGGATACAGAACCGCATAGTCGTCTTCAGAAGGTCTGAAACTAACCTAAACCCTCACTTTGTTTAAAGAAAAAATATCTACGTCTAGATCATTATCTGTTTAGACAGATGAATAGCCAGCTTTCTGAAGAGATGACTGTGCAGCGTCACTGTCATTGCAGCAGCTGTTTATTATTAAGACTTTTTATTTATTTTTATTTTAATTCGTTTGTTTTTATTTATTTAGGACCAAAAAGTGAGGCTCACAGATAGGCGTTGACAGAGGTCRAGACAAAGCAAACTTGTGATACAAGCGTGGTATCCATTTGAGGACTGGCTCTCCTTTTATCCTGTCACATCAGGACAGTACAGAGAACTCAAAAATTGTTATCTTCCCCTGCATATCTCTGTGGGAAAGTGCAGATTTAGGTATCCATTCATGTGCGCTTAGGTCCATGGTACAGCATCCCTGTTGTGGCCTGATATATGGACTTAATCAGATCACTGTTCTTCTGCATCTTCAGAGGGTAGACACCTGGGCCCTTCCAGCCTGTATGGCCTTGGGCCAGTACATGTCCCAGTTTGCCCACTGGTGTAGATGAGAGAATACTTCTGTCCCTGTAAATGAGAACAGATTTTGTTTGTTTGTTTGTTTGTTTGTTTGTTTGTTTTTGTTTTTCCCCTTGAATCTTTTAATATGTGCTTTTGGCAGTGAAACACTTAACCAGATAACTTAAGGACCAAGGCATATATTAATTGGTGACTAAAACACCCCCAGCGTATTTTAATCCTATTAAAATATGTATTTTTAAATGTAAATGAATTTTTAACTTAATTTTAAATGATGATTTTCTTCCTGTAATATTCTTTCTTTGTAGATAATAGATCTCAGGGAAAGAGGAGGGGAAACAATATATTAGTTTAAAAATATTGCTTCTTGTTTTCATATTAAAAAAAAATACTAGGATGTTTACTGATGATTCTTCTGCAAACCTCCACATCTTCCATGACCCGACTTCCTTCATGTTGTATTATTTTCTTTGCCTGCAGTTAGATGACGRTGATAATAATAATGAATGACTTTGGTTAGGCTCCTGAGTCTATATTTAGGCATCTAGAGAAGTCTTTTGGTATCTAAATGCAGAAATTTTCCAGACTTTTTTAAAGAATTAAGTAAGAGTTTCCAGATGCCCAATGTGCTTCAATATCCAGCCAACTAGAGTGTCTAAATGTCATTGTAAGAGTTCAGTATTACGTGTTTTCTCTATGCCTCCTTCACAGTTCCTCCAGGTCAGATCTCTAAGCAAACCAGCAATAAGTAAAACAAAGACAGACAAGAAATTGGTTTTCTTCTTCTTCCCCTCCCTCCATCATGCACACATGGTTCAGCTTCTCATTCTTTCTTAGGTGATTTGACATCGTATCCATTGCAATTTCCATTCCAGTCCTGCACGGCTCTATCTATGCTCTTCCAGTGAACTCCTGCATGGCCTCGGTTCCTGGTCATTCTGTAGGAATTCARGGCAGTGGACAACACTGAGAACACAGCCATAGCAAGAGAGTAAAGAAAGACCTTTGTTTCTTAAGCACAACTGCTTGAAGAGCCTTAGCGTTTGCACTTCAGATGCATCTAGATCTGGAGAACTGATCATCATGCTGAATTCTTGTACTTATTTTCTGTAATTTCAGGGAGTCTGGGGCCATTCAGGTCAGGAGTGTGTGTGCTGTAGTGACTACCATTTCTTTTTTCGACTTCAGAACAAGTTTGGAAGCAGTTGGATCACTTTTTGTGTTATAACTTTTGATTGGGTATCAAAGCTCGATAAGGCCACTTTAAAGACCCATGTGCATGTGTAAGTGAAATACTCGTGTACCTGCAGTACTGGAGTCTTCAGCTGTGTCTATGTCTATTAGTTTGAGTTCAGCCTCCTGACTGTCCATACCAACCTCATGTTGGTTCACTCTCTGAGTCCAATCTAGACTGAATCTACAATCTCTGTAGGCACAGAAACTAATGGGCAGGAGGAGGAGAAGACCTTGCTAAACCTCTGCCCCTGCCTTTAGTGTAGATGCAGTTGGCTCATCCCACTTAGCTCAGTGAACTTGGATCTGGACATAAGCACAGTTTCCAAAGGCAACATGAACATTAGTTACCTAGAAAACAGTATATGAGGTGTCAGAGAGAGCAAGTCAACTCTACAGAGGAAACAGAACATGAAATTGTGAAACRAAATATTTGTGCTCAAACTGATGACTGCACAGTCATTTACTCTAATGCCTCTCCTTTTTTTTTAAGCTGCATTGATTGTTTATCTCATAAATAAGATAACTGTTGTTATGTCATGTGTTCTAAGCTGGATCATGGTTATCAAGGCAAACACATAAGCTTTATGTATTGTTTTGAGAAAGTATCTAATTTCAGAAGAGTTTCCAGTAAAATCAACAAGTTGAATATGTAATTTTGTACATAAACTTTTKGTTCTATCAGAATTTTCTGAAACAGAAGATCTTTGCTGAGGCTGAAATGTAACTTGGAGGATCTGGCTTCAGGTCCTTGCTTTAAGACCTGATATGTTTCTCTCATGTAACTAGTTCTATTGCGACCTGGGAAAGAAATCCTGTTATGCTTTCCTGTATTAATTTACTCTATCCTCTTCACCTTTGTRCCTGTTCTATGCAATCTATTATATTATTATTTTCCTTTCCTGTGTGAAGGCTATATAAAGTGAAGAACTTTTATGCTTTCTCTGTTTTCTTTTCACTTTCCATGTCATCAGCATAGTCCTAGGACCCCATTCTCTGACCTACCTGATGATGAGAAGATCTTTAGCGGAGGAGATGGCACGTGGCAAAACCAGAGCCAGGATCAAGCCTTGCTCTCGGAAATCACAGAAGAGGATCTGGAGGCCATCCGTCAGCGGGAAGAGGCCATTCAGCAGATTGAGGTCAGTAGCCTCCTATAGCCATGGGCTTGCAAGCTSGAAGTGGAGATTCCTCATGTTCTGGATTGCTCAACATGGGGAGAGAAAACACTGATTTACATACCTGACAGTACATCATCGCTAAATGTGGGAGTGATTGTCAGGTGTTTTTTAAAAAATGGAAATTAGTGACAGAATGAAGAATTAGAAATCATTATAACCTCTAATGAAAATTGCAAGAATTAATTAATGTTCATGGGCTAATGTTTTTTTTTGAACGTGTCTTCCATAACACAGTCTATAGTAAAGTCATTTGAGTGAGCTTGATTTTGAAGCAAAACAACTTTCTTTGTGCGTGCAAACTTGAAACTGGAATTTTTTTCAGACAGAAAATATTCAGCATCAGTGTTAGAGAGAACAACAGGTAGATGAAAGAAGATGACTTTTAAAGTTTTTCAAATAATTCACTATTTTAGTTTTATCAAAGTATTCGGATGTTCTTAATATAGCTAAAAGAAGGATCATATTCTGTCTGCTCACTTTTTTCCTAAGTGTAGCTATAAATAACATATGGAAAAAAGGAACAAAAAGAAGTCTTGATGAGTTAAACAACCCCCATTTTTCTTTATATACTTTTCCTTTAATACTTTTGGAAAACTCAGTTACTCAATATAAGCAGTAAATGAACAAAAAAGGAAAATTTAAAATCTTTCTAATTTGTATGCTTTTACATGCCTAAACTCAAGATGAACCAAAAGAGAAGACTTCAGAATAAATCAGAACATTTAATTAAGGACTGTGCTTTGTCCTGTAATTAGATTAAGCTAATTTTATCAGAATGGATTTTGGTGTGATACAGCAGGAATAGTCATTCAGTTAACTGTGCAAAAAGGGGACAAATGTTTCAGCCGTAAACTAATACTTTAAGGCTTTGGCCTCTGTGAACAAGGATAACTGCGTATGATTCAATGCTGTAAATAGGAAATTTGGGTAGGTTTGTAGGAGTGGGTCTGAGTTAGTGTATGCAAAATCTGTCCTACTGTTTTCTGTAGAGACGGTTGATGTTCGTGCACTTGTGTGCCTTATTAGAGGTGAAATGTTAAAGAATAGCCTCCCYCGAGTATCCTTGAGTGTGAGCTGTCCTTTAATACGTGGAGCATCTCTTCACTGGCTTCTTTTATTTCTGAGCACCCATCAGGACAAGTTCTAGGGAACTTTGGTTCCAGAAAATGCGTGTTTTGGGATGCCCCTGCACTTTGACGTTCAAGAAGGGTGTAACAGTATTTCTGTAAAGGTGTTGAGGAGATAAAGGATATTGTGGTGATCCATTTGTCTGAATTAGTCTTTTCCTTTCCACCTTTATACTGTCCCTTGCTCTGCGCAGAAAAACACCTGGTTTGTTAGGCAGGGTTTGTTGAGCACTGTTGGGCAGTGGAGAGTGGCAGAGATCCCAAGCCAGCCTCGCTTGCACCATCTTTGGGAAGTCAAGAGCTGTAGTCATGTCTCCCCAGAGGGATAGTTATTTTGCTGGTTAAATCCCATTTCTGTGCTACAAGCTGGTACCTGTACGTGGTGTTTCACTGGACCATGTGGCTCTACCTGCAATTCAGGGCGAGTTGTGCCCTCTCTGCTGCGTGTTGCACATCTCTATGCAGTCTGGGTGTTACCTTCCCATGGCTGAGGAGGCTAGACGAAAGCTGTTTGTGTTGGAAGCTAAGGAGACAGCCAGCAGGATTAAGTAAGTACCATCCCAGTCCTACTCGACTTCCAAAGAGATGTGTGTATTTCTCAGGTTGCACACATATTGATTTGGTAGGTTCTCTTTATCTTTCTGCCTGATACGAATTTSTCCCTGGATAGCTTACTCATTTAGTGAGGTTCAGACCTGTGCTTCCAAAGAACGCGTGCGTATGTGTGTGTAGTTTGTTTTTACCTGACATTTTTCTCTATCTCCATCACAACTGCATCCACATTGCATTGCTATCTGATAGCTGTGTTCATCCTGTAAGGAGGACCTCATTCCACATGCATTCTTTCAAGTGCAGCTTAAATATTTCTCCAGGAGGAAAATTCAGTAACTGATGAATTAGTTTAGTTTCTTGTCATTACACTAAATGAAACAAACATTTAGGGCCAGTAATATTTTATTTAATATCTCTTTTGAAAGAAATATAGCAAAAATGAAATGGGTTTTTGGATTGCTTCATACTCTTCTCCAGGTGTTTTTGGATAAGCAGATGGTTCTTTTAAGTCATTTTCTGTGGCTTTTGTTTTTCTGTTTGTTGACCCACATGAGAATTTTTCTTGTGAAAGGACTGATCTTGCACATGCAAACTTCTCTGGTTTCAATAAAAGTTGTGTGTAAACAGAGAAGAGATTCATTGAGCTCAAAGTCACCCTTTCCACCTTTTTCCAATATATTTTCAAACTCAGTAAGTGATCAAGGAGGTTAAAATAAAACATTATTCCTAACTGTCAAACTGTCAGCTAATAAACTGAATTTATTGCCAGACTGATATATAGCATTTGTTCTCCTTTGCTCTTTGGGGAACAGAATGAAGGATAGAGCTATGCAAAATGTATCTTATGCAAGTAGATTGGTATTGTTGGATAATTTTGACTTTTCTGAGTATCTAGCATGGAACATGTAGACCATAAGCAACATGTATAGAATTAAGCAGTCACAGAACAGTGCTAGGATGTCATATCTGCTGAGACACCACAGTGGAGAAGCTTGTGGTGCTGGTTCCAGCACTGGGCCTTTTTTTAAGATAACACTGAATTTTCAAGAACAGGTATACCTTTTCCATTGTCAAAGAAATGAAAAAATAAATTTTCCCCTCAGCATGTGTCCTGAAAAACAAGTGTAAAAATTGTGCCCATAATCGACATCTTCTTAATGTTCCAATGACACTTTTCCACTTGTGTGTTTTCCACATTTCCAGAATCTCTTCAGAGGTTCAGATTAATGGGACATTGTTCTCTGTCATGAACATCCCTTGCGGCACATTTCAGCGTTCACAGTTTCCACCTAGAAAGATAACAGCCATGTCAAAAGTTCAGCTGGCTGTTCATTTCATTTAAATGTGCTTCTTTTGCTATTGCTTTCAGATTAAAAATAGAGAAACCTGTGAGGGAGWTGTCTTGCCAAAACCTTACATTTTGGATAAAGATCTTTATTGCTTGGAAATGTCAAAATCTGGTAGGACACAGCAGCCTTGACACAAGTGTTATTTTTTAAAATATTGCTTTGAACTGTTATATAAAACCTATTTTAACTCGAACTGTATTGGCAGTGAATAATAGATGCCATAACAACTTTATTTATAGCACAGTAAAATGTGCCATCGGAAATACAGGAGCTGAACTGTAATGTATATTGTCAGTGCTCAGTGCTGGCACAAATTCTGTCATAGCAAGTATGTAATTTAGCACCCTGTGCCTTTCATTGGCACCTGCRATCGAGTGAGAAACAGAAGGAGCATAAACTTTGAGAGGAAATAGAAAACCATTGAATGAGGAACTTGAAAACTTCCCCTGATGACTGGAGAGACCTGTAGAAAAAGGTTGCTTAATATTATACTGATTCAGAAGGCCTCTGGTGATCCTCCTCACATAGACATAGCTCCTCCAGGAGTGATGAGAAAGGAGGATGAACCCAGCCAGAAGCCACAATCCATTCACATCCATTCCCTTGCAGTCACTGCCTGGCTGTCCCACCTCACCGATATCCCCTTTTTTCCTTTCTGGAAGCAGTCTCTCCTCCCCTCCTCTGCTTCCTGGGCTGCTAACGTGGTAACGGACATGGTCCTACCATGAAGAGCAGAGAATAGATGGGACAGAAATACGCCAGCGAAAGGACAGATTTGGAGAGCAGGGATTTCTGCTCTGCTACTGGGAAGGGTTGTTCCCTAGCAGGTACCACTTTATATATCCTAACCTTCCTACACCTTTCTTTTTTTCTCTCCATCCTCCATAGGAAGAGCAGCAGCAATAAGAGCTCAGTCCATGAAGGTAGACAGCTACCTACTTTCTTGGCTACAAAATCTGACATTTCCAAGATCAACCACATTGCCTCTCAGCCCTGAAAACCAGCAGATGTCAGTCACTTTGTACATAAAATTACGATTACCAAAATACCTAGCAATTAGGGAGTCACTCAGTCAGACCAAATGAACATAAGGTAAGTCTTGCTGAAGCACAGTTTGATGATAAATCAGTTTTTGTCTGGACGGCTGTTGCAAACTGGAGACCATCAGTTTCAGAGGCCTATGCAAACATGGAGAGTGGCCCAGAGGAAAGAGTGTTAGGAAGGCCTCTGGATAAATTAGTTGAAGTGTTAATTCTGCCATTAACTTCCTTTGTGTCCTTGGCAGTGATGATACTGATCTTACTGAGAAAAAAGGTATCATCCTGCATCTCAGAGGGAATTGGGAGTATAAGTCATATAATGTGCTTTTTCCTCATTTTGTTAGGGAAGTTAAGACACAATAAATCACAGGAAGGATTCCTCCTGTTCCCTCAATGTGTTTCTACAGGTTTCTAGTCTTTCTTTTTCTTTTTCTTTTATTTATTTATTTTTAATTTAATTCAAAACTGAGAYGTAAACTTTGCTGATATCAGAAAGTGGAAAGCAATGCATGATCCTCRGAGTATGAGAGCTGATGCTGACTTGTGGCAAGCGACTATAGGCCTCTCGAAGAGAAGAAAAGCAAAATAAAACTGAAGTTGCTTCCCTCCGCTTTGTAACTGTCCGTTGAGCATATCTCGAAGAGAGGAAAAGCAAAGTAAAACTGTAAAACTTCATTTCAGCCGATCGTTCTCTTGGCAAAAGAGAACAAGAATTACATAGGCTGTGGCAACAGGTGTGAGAGAGATGCTTTTATTTTTAGGAGAGGTTGTTCCCTCTGGATTAGCACTGAGAAATGTTGATGTTCATTCTGTATCTGTTTTGAAGAGAAGTGATAGATGCCAGCCTCCACTCCTGTCAGTCAAGCATTATAACCAGACAGAAAATGAAATACAATAAAAATAAAACAAAACAGCCCCACAGAGTCTGTCAGAGTGTATTTGTTAGTTCAGATTTGTTCCTTGTTCATTCATTATTGCGTATCATTTCTTGCTGAAAGGTATTTTCCGTAAAATCTCCAGTGATGTTAGCAGTTTAGAAGGTTTAATCCAAACTATTTTACATCTTTCATCATCTTTGGTAGTCCGGGGGTTTGACTTACGAGAGCTCTGCCTACCTCTTCACAGAGACTTTTTGACTTAGAATAATATATAAATAACACAATATCAAGACAAGCACCCTAAGTGAAAAATATGATTCTGCATGAGTGTCAAACAGTGTTGAAATGCACTCATTCACTGCAGTGTTTTGGAGCCTAATTATCACGAGAGCCCGAGCTGTCCATTAGGTCGACTTGGTCATCCTTGGGGCTCCAGATTGAGTTGTTCCCTAAAGAATCCACTTGAGTATTTTGGCCAGTCTAATTTAAAATGACCCGAGCTGTAGGACTGCCACCATTTGTTTTGGGAGACTATTTCACGGTCCAGCAGACTTCAGTGTTGATGAAATGCTTCTCTCTGTTCTTACTAAAGATCCCTTTTCTCATTCTCAGCTCTTTACACCTAGTAAAACTCTATTGGGCCTTGCAAATAATTCTTCTTCCCCGTTGGCATTTAAATTTTTCAAGTGCTAACAGCTATCCTCCTCTTCCCAAGTCAGTCTCCCTTGCTTTTAGGTCACTTCAGTGCTCTTTTCTCAATTCTTCCCTATTTATTAGTTCTGTTCTGTTACAGCAGCGTATTAACCTGTATGCAGGATCTTTGTTGTTGCACTAAACTTATACAGAAGAAGTCCAAAACACTTCCGTGGGTCCAATTCAGAGGCTACAAGTACTGATGGAAAGAGTCCTAGTTTATTTTGATACTAGTAAATTAAGCAGTGCCAAGGAACACTTCTAGACACCAGAATTCAGTCGTTACATTTTTAAGTTATTATAACATTTCCTAACACACTTTGGACCCAGACCACCCTGCACTTGCCCAAATATTGATGCCATTCGAGGGTTAGTTAGCATGTTTTCTATAAGCAGGCTTGATGCACCTGCCCTGTTCAGAGGGTGAGAGGACTAAGTAGTGTGAATGCAGATTCGTGCATGCCTATTTGCTTCAAGTCTGGAGAATGGGCTGCAGCATGTCCCATGTCCTTGTGTAGCTGTAGCCCTATTGATTTGATGATTTGATCRCAATGATTTTCTTTAGTCTTCACTAACGTTTAGAGAAGAGGAAGAATAAGGTAAATTAAGGGTAAATTCTTCAGGAAAATATGCAAGCCTGAGGGCAAATTAAAGGATGTATGAAAATGACAGCTGAGCCTTTTTGGAAGTGTAGAGAAGCCTTAACCAGTGTT
Source organism: Rhea americana (assembly GCF_003343005.1). Taxonomy (NCBI): domain Eukaryota; kingdom Metazoa; phylum Chordata; class Aves; order Rheiformes; family Rheidae; genus Rhea; species Rhea americana. The sequence goes on along the minus strand of NW_028185484.1, from coordinate 713,421 downwards.
GAGATAAAAAGCAGCCCATCCCAGCAGTCGCTTGTGGGGATTGTTTTTCTAGCATGTTGATTTGCCCATGCTGTGTTTTAATTCACATCACCGAGTGCTCTCAAAGCTCATGAACTAAATTCCCTTTAGAAATACTTCAACAGATATACTCCAAAGGTACACCTCATGGACTCTCCAGTAACAGACGCTCAGTTCTTAGGAGCAAGCTAGAGATAGCGTGAGCTACTCCTTGAAGATACTTTGGATGGTCCTTAGCACCACCTGAATTACTCTATGCGTCTGATCCTCCTGGTCTGTACTACTTTTGTCAGTGTAGACACAACCTTATGTCTTTCCAGAGCAAACCACTGAGGATAGTTTGCTTCTCGATCTTCTCCAGCTGGCCAGTATGATCCCTTATTCCTTTAAGTTTTATTTTTTTTCCATGAAAACAGTTCCCCAATGCRTGTTATGTTCTCCCTGCCATATACTTTTTTGCCGTGTCCTGGAGCCCATGGCATCATCATGCTAGAGAAAATTCCACATCATGCTGGATAAAGATTACTCCAATAAGCTCTGAAACTACTCTCTCATGGTATCTGGCAGACTGTGCAGCGAAAACACACACAAAATAAGATTGTACTTCTTGGCTCGAGGACACCACACAGGATCCAGCCCAAGTGCTATGCAACATGAGCATAGTCAGTCTGTTCTGAAGGCTGCTAGCCTTGTGTGGTGTGCTGTGCAACCATTTCGTACCAAAAACTTAGGAGTCGTGGTCCTTTCCCTGGTGCAGCCCACAGAGTATAGACAACTCAGCCACAACCTGGAGGATGGACTGCTTGGAGTTGCACACTGAGAAAGCAAACATACAGAAATCGCACACATCATACACACGGAGTTCTTGCTCTATTTCCTTCTCTTTGAGTTTCCACTTTTTACTAAATGTTGCTGTTACAAGTATATTGATATATATCCATCTGTCCCATAAATTCAATGAATCCAGRCACAGAAGCAATAAAACAGCATTGGGCAATACACTGTGAAGAATTCTTTAATCATGTCCTTTCTGCCCACACATCATTTTTGCTAGGACTACTTGCAAAAGTCCAAACTTTTTCTTAGTGGCAGAGTAACGATGATAGTAACTGGCTAAAAGYGTATTTCATCCTTTTTCCACGCCCACCCGGATTCCACCCTGTCTACCATGCTCTAGGTGATCCTGGGATGGTTGCTGGGAAGGTGAGCTGGGAGGTTGGACTAGATAATCTCCAGAGGTCCCTTCCAACCTTACTGATTCTGTGATTCCCCCTGGGAGATGATTAGAACTTGCATATTTTTKAAATTAGTATTTAGTTAAGGATGTGACCTGGGATCTCACTTTGCAGGAGAATGCCATGTTCAGTAAAGTACTTTTAACTAAGCTGTAGAGGTTTCTACTATGCAGGAGAATTTTTCTTTTCCAGCTTAGGTTCCTAGTGCCTAATCCAGAGACTTACTGTCAAAGAGAGTCTCCCCCTACACCCTTCATACWCTCGTCCTTTCAGTGAGTTTGGATGAAGGAGCTAGTAATGAAAACCTTGATTCAGCAAAACACTTAAATATGTTTCAAGGCTTTGCTGAATAGTGCAGGACATTAGCACATACTAAAAGTGAAATATTTCTTCTGCAGAAGGAGAGAATAGTGCTAACACACAAATTATTTGCTAATAACCCGAACTTCAGGCAGGCGCATATCTGCCTACATGTGCACAGAACTCAAGCTGAGTTAAAGGCTCATATCCTACTTGTCAATGTGCATTGATAAGGTAGAGAGCTGGAGAGACATCTGGAGTGCTTCTAGTGAAATACTGTGTAGCTTCTACAATTCTTCTCGATAGAGTGTTAATATATCCTTTGTTAAAAAGATGCGTTGCCTTCCTCCTCAATTTACTGCACTTTTGCCTGTTTTTCCGTTGCCAGATGATGACTGTCTCACTAACGGTAATACCTTGCTCCTATTTCTGTTAGTGCAGACAGCACAAACATCATATGCCTCGTCAATACAATTATTTTTGTGGACGCAGTTTGCTGCCTTGAAAGGGAATTACTACTCTCACCCAYTACTTACGTTAGAGCAGCTCACTCCCCGGTACTGACTGATAACTATGCAGATCGATAGCTCATCAACCAGCCACAATCCCCGAGCATCRCTCTCAAGAGCTGTTACTGCAGATCTGACTTTGTGCCCTCCTGGCTGGAGCACCATGCTTTCTTTTGGAATTCTTTCTGTAGTGAAATATCCCTCTGCAGTAGCCAGCTGCTTTAGATCAGCTGGGTGTAAAGTAAGAAAGTGTTTTTTTTTTTTTTTTTTTTTTTTTTTTCCTGATGGCATCTGTGAGGCTTTACTAATGTCCATGAAGCCATTGAACTCAATGGAAAAGAAGCATTTTGGAAGTGTAAAGTATTCTTATCACCACAATTTCCATTTACTGAGATACACATATGCTAACCTATTGCTCCCATACTCTGGACTGGGGCAATTTTGATCTTTTTTTTTTCTAACCTTATGTCTTGAGCAGAAAAAGCTGATGTGGCAAAGCCCTGGAGCAAGCCATCCAGTCCTGGCTAATTTGAGAGGGAGTCAATCCTTCTTGTGTAACTTGGGAGAGACAAGGGTGAGACAAGTGTCAGTGTAAAGACAAGACCTTATAGAGATTGTAGAGGAAGGGATCACTGAAAAGGCAATTAAAATCCACATTTCACAGGAAGGCCCAGTTCATATTCCCTCCTCTTTGCCAGAAGGTGCCTGGTTCTTTATAAATTAGTCTTGACAGTAATAGTCTTAAAGAAATTAAAGTAAACATCACTGAAAATTGTAACAGTATTAATAGTGGATGTCAAATTTTGGAGACTGATTCCCAAGACACTGTTATTTTATGTCCTCTGCACTTTGCAGACTTATTTTCTTCCGGTATTCTTTAATACTTTTAATTATCCTTTTATGTACAGAGCTGTATTTTTGTGCCAGTTTCAAAAGCAGGAAGGAGGAAACACCTCTGTTAGTCAGTGGAAAACCCTCGCAAGCAGTCTTCTCAGGAAGGGGCTTGCTCGGTCTTCTCAACTAGGGGTTTGCTATCTTTGTAGTTTCTATCGAATCAACCTGTTGCATCTCTGTKCCCCCATTCTCCTCAAAAGCATCTCTCTTGTCCTTTTCTAACTCCTGGGCTCTCTATAACTCCTCCATGCCCACCCATGTGTTTGGGACTCCACCCTCTCCCTCAGTCCTTCCAGTGTCTCCGGAGACACTGTATTTCCTTCACTCACTTCTCCATTGAAGGCTGTCTCCGTTCCCCTCTTGTCACTGTGCCATCCCACTATGCCAAGGTTTCTACACTCCATTCACCGTCCATTTTCCTGGTGTGCCCCTCTGATGGTCATTTCCTTCCCCATGTAGGAGTCTTCTGTCCCCTTTGTCTTGAGGCTACCAGACAGCAGACTTGAGGCTGAAAGAGTGTTAGGACTCGCCTAGGTGTTATGAAGAAGTACAAGGGTATATATATATGTATATATATTTTTATGTTTGAGATGGACATGAATTGTCCTGTAAGAGGAAAGTTGTTACATTGGATTTCAAGACCCAAGTGGATAAAGCCCTGGGCAAGCTGATCCGACCTCACAGTTGGCTCTGCTGAGAGTGGGAGGTTGGATAGAGACCTCCTGCACCCCCTTTCAGCCTGAATTATCTTATGATCCTATGTGATCTTATGATCCATTTTTATCTTCTTCTCCTAATTGCACTTGGTAGCACTGAGGGCTACCAAGAGCTTATGCCTTAATCTTGCCACAGGCTRTAGCCAAGACATCTCTATTTCCCTGCCTACATGATGTTCTAAGTAATTTTCATGTTCTCTCCCCTTCCACTCCTTGTCATTGCAGGCAGGGATTCRTGCCTTGGTTACCTCTTCACATCATCCTTACTGCTTATTTGGGAGAACAGTTAAGATATCTGGATGTCAGCATCCTTTTCTTTTCCACAGGCAGATGAGTGGAAGTCAGTAAAGGTTGGTGCATGGGAAAGCCTCCATGCCCATGTCTGCACCTCCCTGAAAAAGCAGTGTCTGAGGCGGCTGTTTGCTTAGTAGGGCTATGTCACATCAATGTCGTTGGCCTGTGGGCATCCCATGGACCGTCTGTCCACGTGCTCCATCAGGCTGGCATGAGCCTGAGCTGACATTTGCTACGAGTGTGGACAATAAGTCTAATGTTATGAGCAGCCRTTGGACTTGCCCTTCTCTGGTCTGGTGAACAGAGCTGTTAGATCTATAGATTGTTGCAGAAATATCTGAAAGGTTGTTGAAATGGTAGATGCTCCATGGTGGGATTCATGTGTAGTCACCTGGAGGGTAAGCGTTTCTACTTAAGCTGGTTGCTTAGAGTCTGTAGTCAAAGGGGAAAAATGGGGATGCTCTGTACTAGATTAGACCCAGGAATGTCCTGAATGCAGAACCAGAAGCTAGGCTTTTCTGAGATATTTTTTGGAGATTGAGAATCTCTGTGTAGTTTGGAAGGGTATTGAAGCACTCTGCCACATTGTCATAGAATCATAGAATCGTTAAGGTTGGAAGGGACCTCTGGAGATCATCTAGTCCAACCTCCTTGCTCAAGCAGGGTCACCTAGAGGAACTTAGACAGGGTTGCAGCCAGTCGGGCCTTGAAGATCTCCAGAGAAGGAGACTCCACAACCTCTCTGGGCAACCTGTTCCACTGCTCCGTCACTCTCACAGGGAAGAAATGTCCTTCTTTCCTAAAGTTTTTAGGGTTGTTCTTCTCATTTTTGCCAGTTTGCCAGCTGTTCGTTGTAATGAACTGTGTATCTCCTGCAAAGCATCTTATTTGAGTCCTTCACAGGCTCGCACAAACTTGCTCTCTTTGTGCTCTCAACTACCACAGTGTCCTTCTCCCATACACCAAGCTCACCAGAAGTCCTATGGCCGTTATCAGCATGACCGGACCCTTACAGTGGGCAGAGAAGTGTTAACTGAGATTCAACAGAGTGCTAATATGTTACTATGATTACTGATCTTACTGGATTAGCCTATATAGATATATCCTTTCTGAGCACGACCAGGAACAATCTTAACGGGGTTTGTTAGAATGAGAGTTTTCTTACCRTATTTAACAATTCATTATTCCAGTAGTGAAAAGAAGTAGGGAATGCATAGCATAAAAATTCACTGAGAACAATGAATAATGATCATTGCAAGAAGYATTTTAGTGCTCAGTGTTACTGAGAGTTGCTAGTTGCATAAAATTTATAAAAGCACATAGTTCAGCCCTAAATGTTAAACTTCAAACCCAAATACAAAATGGCTTTTATTTGTCCCTCTTCTTCCTGGAAATTCAGTAATCATACAAGTATCTGGGTTGATGCAATGTCCTCACCTCTGTATCACATATATATTTTGAAAGCAAGCGATTCATTACGAGTCAAGAAGAGGACTGTATTGGTGCCTGATAAATAAGTACTTACGCCCAGGGTCATACTTGCAGAAAAACTCAAACCTGTGTAGTCTTCTCCAGCAGTATCGGTGGGATGTATAGGGACTGGCCTCAAGTGTTCARTGAAAAATCAGTTGCTTTATTTAGGAAAGGAAAGAGAATTTGATCTTAAAAAAAAAACCAAAAAAAAACAAAAAAACCCATTTACTTATATAGGTGTCAAAATCCTTTTTTTTTTTCTTTTTGGAAAACTTGGCCTCTTGCAGATATCATCAAATTATTCTGAACAGATCTGAATTATCTGCTGACAAGGGTGAAGGATCAGTGCTGAAAGAAGGGAGACGGGGGGCTTTGGGGTCAARGAGCCCTCCATATCCAGCCTGGCTTTTATACCGTTGCTCTGAACATCTTCTGTTGAGCTCTCAGGGGCTAAATAGACTTTTACTTTCTGGATCACTCTAGGAAATCTTGTGAATGCCTAAGACTTCTTTCTTTCCATGTACCTGCAGCAGGCAGGTACAAAGCAATGTGTGTTTTCCTCCCTTAACTCTGTCGTTGGTGTCTGTGATTTCTGGCACAAAAGGCCCCAAGTCCTGTCTCCCCCTGTCAGTTCCTGTCCATGCAGCACACAAGGGACCAGAGCCACCGTGGATTTGTTTCCATGCTTGTATCTGCCTTTCACAACTGGGGAAGCTGAGACACTGTGGATTGTTTTGCTGCCAGTGGAGCTCCATAGAAATGTAAATATCTTGCATAACACCAGGGAAAGAGCCAGTATTAGTGCCAGGATTAAAATGCTACCCATTCTGTCATTCTCCATCAAATTCCCTTTTGAGCATGCTGTGATGTGAGATCCAAATACTACATCTCACATATTTGGTTTTTAATTTTTCCTCCCCTTATTTGAATTGCTAGGCAGATGGAACTTACTCTTGCTCACAAAACACATTGTCATCTATCCAGCTTGGATGAAGCTCAAGGAAAATGCTAATCATCATTTGTAAGGGAAGGCAGATCTCCCCTACAGGGGGAGCTTGCTGTGCTCTGAAGTTTAGCCCATGATATCATGACTTCATCGAGAGAAGCTGAAGAGCAGCCTGTCTCTCAGAGGGTGCGTAGCAGATCGTACTGTCAAAGAGACAGATAACTTCTTGTCCTCTGAAAAATCTTGGGATATGAAGATGAGGCTACAGGATGGAGGACAGGGAGAGAAAGAGCTGCTGAGATACTTGTACGCATAAAACACACCTGAGGGGAAAAAATTACAGGAGGATCTGCTTTGTTGGATGAAGTGCTGTTAAGATCTTGAAAGATGACTAATCTCTGGAGTGCCTTGGGAGTGACAGACAGATGCCCACAGTGGGGGAAGCAGAGACGGCGCTCAGAGGTGAGCACTGGAGACTGCGATTAGCATATGCCGATTTTATGAACTGTGGTTCGCGGCTGCCATACTCACAAAAGGGGTCTGTGTTCAAAGCCCTGGCGTGTACAGCAGCACTTTGCGCTTGTCAAGCTTCTCGGTGACCACTTTTCTCCTCGGGACATGATAGGAGCTCAGAGAGCTGTCCATGATGAYGAGGAAAGAGTTTAAATCTAGGACAGCACTGAGAACCCTTGTACTCTCTTTGACAGCCRTACGAGGCGAGATTACTATTTTCTCATTTAAGAACATAATGTGACAGAGAAGTTTTTGAGGAAAGCAATTACTATCCCTTTACCTAGCAGGTCGGTTTCAGGGATTGGCCATAAATTCAGAGGTTTTATGAACTTGGGGATCATTTAAACTTCTCTATCCTCCTTGCTGATGAGGTTTTTAGTGACCTAAAGCRCCTTTGGAAAGCTCCTATTTGCCAGTCATGAAGTTAATTTGGTCTCAGCTAGCAGGCTGTACTCCAAAATTGGCTGTGCCTGATCATCATTGCAGCAGAAGAGGCTTGTGTGAAGTAGCCTGTGCTCTCCAYGTTRTCCAAATCATCCAGAGGATCTGCTYCTGGAGAGTCACAGCCCCTGTGGCTTACAATGATTTGGATCTTTCTCACCAAAACTCAGATGAAACTAGAGGTGCCTCTTTATTTTTGTTCCTCTTGGTGTGGGATGGAAGCAGTGGGGAATGATTTTGTAGCAGTGGTGGGGGCCACTAAGAAGAAAAAGTAGCAGGTGCCTTTAGTCTGCAATGAATCAGCAAACTGTCGTGTTTAGTCTCCTTTGAACAAGCGCTAGAAACATATTGCCATGCAGATTTCAGGCCGTTGGCCTGATTTGCTTAACACATACTGCCAGCAGCAGGGACCCAAAAATCACTCCATTAGCATTAATCTCTGTATTTTGCTTTATCCTTTAAATATTCCTAAAAGTAAATTGTATGGAGATCCTCAGTAATCACTCGAAGCATTACTCTCCTTCCTTCTTGTTCCTTGTTAAATGCAAATGAAAAACAAAAAAAAAGTGAAGACCAACTTCACAATGTGTAAGGGRCTAGCAGATTAATATTTTTGTTGCTCAGGAGCTGAGCTTCTCAAGTGAAAAACATCAACATCCAGTACCCCTGCAYCTTTCTGTAACAAGAAAACTGTATTAAAACAGAAGCAAACCAAACTAAGTTCACTTCTCCTGAAAGACATTTCTACAGAGAAAAGTTCAGTCCAAGAAACTCAGCACCAACGCAACCGTTGACCATCAAGAAAAGGGAAGAAATGTCATTCCTAGAAGAGCCACGCAAGCACCAAGGGTGCCTCTGACTTCTCTGCCTCTCCAATTTCAGCTCCTGCTTCTGAATATGAGTCTCAGTGTCCGCATGCTGGGAATTCTGGGATCAAGTCCTTCCACCTGGATTTATCTGGAGGAAATAAAGGGAAATACCTTCCCGTGGTGGTCGTGATCACTAAAGAGAGAGCCATCTTCTACTGTGGTCTGACGGGCAAGTCATGTTCCTTCAGCCGATTACTCTGTTGTCCATTCTAATCTAGATCACTGTGAAGCGTTAAGGAAGGTGACTTCAGGTGTTGCYGTTAGAAAGTCAAATCACAAAAAATAAAACATTAAAAATAGATGCCATGGTGGAGTTGCTGTGCCAGTGAATAAAGAACTTTAAATGCAAACAGCACACAAGGAACATTTCTTTCCCAGGCATCTGTCACCCCATCTGAGGATTAAAAGCTCTGCATCCTTAAATTTTACTCCAGATGTGTCTGAATGTCACGCAGTTTTACAACTCATCAGCTAAGATTTAGAAGTCTCTTCCTTTTATTTGGACCACAATTGAAGGCTCATCACTTCTTCTGAGATGCTACCTTGTAGAAAAGAGACCCAAGGGGGGCTGTGGTACTATCATAAATCAGGGGGGTGTAAGTATAGATAATCTTCCCCTAAACACACCAGCTTTTAGGAATTTAGTGAGTAATGTAGTTTACTTACAGGATGGGCCCTCAGCTACTGCAGGGTGGTATTGACCAAACAACTTCAGTGCTGATTTCTACCAGGTACAAATGAATTGGTGTTTCATTTTGAAGGGCTTTCAAACACCTCCAAAGAGAAGYTGGAAGAGTATTTATTTGGTCTACAGCTTTCCTCTCCCCTGATATTTTGTAAAGGCAAGCAGTGTTTTACAAGTACACTCAAAAAGATCCTGCTGTGTTGGGATATCTTTCAGCATTTTGTGTCCCAAACCCTGCAATGTACCATATTAGCCCCCTATATCATAGAACAGCACTCCCTTTTGGCTTTTGTAGTCCACTTTCCATCTGATCTGATTTTAGCAGTAAGCTGGRGTCTGACCTGAGGAGCTCGGTCCCTTGGAGCACAAGACTTCCTTCCACAACTCCTGCCCTCCTTTCATGTCATGTCTGTAGCACCAGGAGGGTAGTCTGGCCCTTTGCTGGGGGAAAAAACAGTGAGAGTAGAGCATCCCTCTGGTGATGCTCTGCACTGCTGGGGCTGGTGAGACCTYGTGGGAGCACAGTCCTTGCTGCGGGCAGAGGGGCAGCCGAGGAGCAGACGAAATTGATGGTTGGGAGCCGTGCAACATGGAGCAGGTCTGGGCCAGACTCTCCAATGGGGCATGAGCAAGACTAATATCACCAATGTCATGACAGCATTATCATCTCATATTTGGGGAYGGCGCAGTGTAAGGTGTATTTAGAATTCTGATGTCCCCACAGCACCAATATATCACTCACCAGAAGCAAGCGGTGACTACACCACAGTGAAATCCTGACTGTTCAGGGGTGTAAAGAAGACAGAGCAAGACTCTTTCTCRGTGGTGTCAATGATTGGCAATGGGCACAAATTSAAACATAGTAAATTCTGTGTCAACGTAAGAAAGCACCTTTTCACTGTGAGAGTGGTTTAAAATTGGAATACCTTGCCCAGGGAGGTTGTGGAGTCTCCATCCTTGGACATATTCAGAAGGCATCTGGACAAGACCCTGGACAACCTGAACCTCTGCTTGAGCAGAGAGGTTGGAACAGGTGATCTCCAGAGGTGCCTTCCAACTCCAACTATTCTGTGATTTTATGACTTCAGTTCTAGCTCTGAGATCTCCTTTCTTTTCTCCAGTCGCCTTAAAATGGCTGYATTTGTTCTGCAGCAATTTGTGTGGGTGTCGTGAGGTTTAGGTTAAACACTATTATATTAATACCACTTGCTAATAGTTTTCATCTGATGCCTGTTAAATTGTAGCATCTGTTGTTATATGCCGTCAAAAAGACTGCCATAATAGCTTCGAAACGGCTCTGAGAAACCAACGCTTGCTTTCACAAGTGATTTTTTTTCCCTGTGGGCGTCATGATGGCACCAAATTGTAGCAGCTTGATCTTGGAGGATGGTGGAGCAGGTGACTTTGCATTGCACACTCTCTGGTGTTTGTGACCTTCAGGCAAGGTGTGGCAGGTGCCGTTCCTCCAGGATCTAGTGGTCTGAGTCCCACCTGACTCTATCACGTTGTTCCCATCTAAACAAAGTCKGTGGCATCTTGCTGACAGTATTACATTACCACAGTGATAAATTACTTCTTCCTTGCTAAGCGAGTTCAGGGTTGGTCAATGGTACCAGACTGGCAACTTCATATTATTTATTACCTTGTTCATTGTGCTTCCTAATATCTTGTTTGCTGTTTTGGAAGGCATTGATGCATTAAGCACTGGTTTTCTTTCAGCTACTCAAATCCGTCTGGTGAACTTGCGTGCTGAATGTAGTCATATGGTCTTTGCCGGCTAGTTTAATTTCTCTCTCTTACACTTGCATTCATCAGTGCTGAACATCATTCACTGTCGCATTATTTAGAGTGCTTAGGTCTTTACGATGTTCGTGACAGCTCTTTTTAGTCTTGGCAAGCCTGACTTGGCAAGCTGAAGTGCAGCCTGTTTCTGCCCAGGGCATCACCCTCAACAGATGACTTTACCTCTTTGGAGTAACAGGTCTATGTTACTGGTTTTTCCCTGTTTTCTAGATAGTTGTCCCCTTGCTGCCCTACACACACAGCTTTACAATCCAATTATCCATCCTGCAAAGTCTATGCTGAGCTGCCCAAGGTTCACTCTTCTCCACAACTTTACTGTCCTTCCTTTAGTCAAACTCTTTAGAGGGGATCTTCCTGAAGATTCAGGCGAAGCTCACAGGCTTTCCACAGGCCTGTCCTGAACATGGATTTACTTCACCCTTTGGAAGCATATAGGAGAGCCACGTATGGGTATCAAGAAGTGCCTGAATGCCTCTCTCATCTTGGAGCCTTGGTCATCCTGTACAGTATTTTGGGAGCTGATTACTGTTACCCAGGTGCCTCCTATCACTTCTCCCCGTTCTCAGTCTTCTGCTCCTCTCACTAGACAGCTTTTTTTTTTTTTCTTTTTTCCACCACCGATTCCCATTGCTGGAGTTCTAATAAATATATTAAACATGACATCCAGCAAAAAGCATTGAGGCTGGCTGTTAACCCTTGGTTATGACAAAAACTGACCTACTTTTTTCTTTTTTTTTCTTTTTTTCCCTTTTTTCTTTCTTTTTTTTTGTGTGTGTGACCTGCTTTTACACTTGTGCCTCACTCCATGAGAGTTACTTTCTGTAGGTGGCTCAGGGGGGACAGCATCACAGACCCTTAGACTCTGAAAAAGAATAAACACAACTGTTTTGTAGTTTCCTTTTCTCTCCACTGAGCTGTCGACTCATTTAAAGAGTTCCAAGGGATAAATGAGATGTGATTTTCCTTTGCAAAGCCCAGACTATCACAGCCTTGTGTGTGTTTTGCAGTTTTGTCCTGTTTTAGGTGTTTTACYGGGACATGTAAGGCTTTATTGATCTACTCTTCCTTCAAACAGGAGGAAGGAAGTTCCTGGAGTTTTTTGTAAACCCGAGTTATTTGTAACCTGCAGTCCACAGCAGGGGCTGTTTTAAGTAAAGATTAGATGTTACTGTTAGCAAGTCAGCTGTTGTCTACTTTAGCTCATTAGGGGCTTTCTGTTACCTGGAACCGTTGGCTGCCAGAAGGTACATGTCTCCATCTGGCTTAGTCACTTTAAGGTACCATTGCAGTCAATAAAAAATCACTTTTAGGACATATGCTGTGATTTAGACATTGGCTCAACCATGAGCTGAACTACCATCTGGAAGTGTCTGCTTTTCTCCGCTTATTAGAGGTGCTGCCTACAATGACCACCTTAGACATACATGCATGTTCATCAATGTCTATTTTTTTATTTTTCTTAGACATATCTCACTTTGACTGTCTGGACATAACATT
>NW_028185484.1:506016-701185 GCF_003343005.1 Rhea americana | reverse complement strand
CATTTGAATGATTGTTTTATCCCTCCTTCTGTCATCCCTAGCTCTTAGATTCTCTTCTCACTTTGGGTGTAAGTTAAGAAGCTTTTGTCACTTCATCTTTCATCTTCATCTATTTGCTTTTCAATGTCCAGTCTTAACCTTCTCATTTTCTGCTTCAGTGTGGTACAATAATTTAATAACAAGGTTGTTTGTTTTAGCCAATTGTTCTGGTCATGATGGGTCTAGTATTGTTGGAAAGAAGAGGTATAGTATTGTTCTGATAACCATGGAGTGATGACCCCATAAATAAATACGTTTATAAACTGTGCCAGTCTGTGAAATGAAAGTTAAAGTGTCCTAATTGTGATGCTTACTTTTAACTGAACAAATGAAAAGCTTTCCACTCAGGCGTGTTAGGCTTACCTAAGTAATATTCTGGCAAGTTGCCCTTTTGTCGGTGTGACAGTCCGTACTAGCAGTGAAAATGGGAGGAAAAATCAATTCTATTGAAAAAAAATCTAATGTTAATTACAATTCATTTCGGGAGAAGGAATTTCTTTATTTTTTTAATTTAAGAAAGCCAAGTGAAAATGTGATCAACAGAAAGGTTGGCCCACCTCAGGATGAAACTCTTGCTCTTTGTTGGGGAGTGTTCAGTAAATCCTGTGATACAACTTTACAGACCAGCAACAACATCTGGGAATAGGCTTAGATTTTCTGCTGACAAAAGATACTTTCCTAGTGTGGCTCTGGTGTCTAGGAGGCTTATAACCTAAAGGATGATTGGAGTTCACGTCTACAAATAAAAGGTGAMTCTGTCCACTAACACATCCAGAAAAATGTGTATCCAAAGCCTGGGAGAAATGCAGAAGAGGCTTAAATATAATTTCCAAGTCGAGTTGGATAGAGGAAAATATGCATATAAAWGCGGGATTGCACGGTGATAATATCTCAGAGATGGTGTCTGCATGCCCGTTCGTATTGAACCTGCTCTGTCTTCTACACGGTTCAAAGCGCAGGGCTGAGCAGCCTCGTGTGCATCCATCGTCTGCAAAGCAGGCAGCGAATTCGCACCAGCCCTGAGTGCRTACTCTGTTCCCCCCATCCCAAAGGATTTAAATTGTATTTAAATTTAAATTTGGAGCCTTACAAAGGCTCCGGGAGGTGATGCTCTCTCTCTACTTACAAGTCTCCTTGCTGGGCCATTGAGCAAACTAGAAGTTGCCATTAAGGCACAAGGAAAGCTCAATCTGARACAACAACAGAAAATGCCTGGAAAGGTTTAACTCTGTGGTTTCTTTGGTGCTGAGGAAACGAGTCTCTCTGCTGGCTGCCRTTGTTAGTGCAAACAAACTTTGCAAGTCTTCCTTCGTGTCAGTGTTTTCTCTATATTGAAATCCTGATGTGCCAGAAGGGGAGCTGTGASAAGAAGAGCCAATATATATGTATAATTCCTTGCATATAATTCCTGTTTTCCCGCGGCTCGAGTCGGATCATAGTCTATTCTGGTTTGATTTAGGTCATTCTGGTAGGCAGGAGGTATCACAGCAAGCAAGGATGCAAAGTACCTTGCCTTGGAGATGAACAATCCAATTTTTACTCAGCAAGGGAGCAGGGAAATTTAAAACCAGTAGCATTAATGGAGAATTTATCAGGAGAAAGTGAAAAAGGCTAATAGCAAAGTGAAATGCAGCTACACTTCCGTGAAGTTTAACTTTTCCTCCGTAGCACAGCTTCACATTATGTGACTATAATGCCTGTACGTTGAAAATCATAGTAGGTCATGGCATTCATCTAGCCCTTCCTTCTGCCCACTGCCCCACAGAAGTTAGAAAAAAAGGTGAAAGTGAGGGGCAAAACAAGGGAGAAAAAAAAAAAGAAAAATCCAATTAGAAGGAAGCCCTGGAACTGGCAGCTGTCAACAGCCCGCAGGACAAGTGATAAAATGCTACATTAAAGTAGCTGCAGTGTGAAATGCCACTGACAGAATAACTAGGATGGGAAATCGCTTTATAAATGTGCTTACCCGGGTAAACAGATGTGACTGAGGGCAACTCCACTCTGTCACTAAACGCCAGATAGGGCAAAATTTATGGCAATCTATTTTTTGTTCCAAAAAAAAAAAGAAAAGAAAAAGAGATACAAAACAATCCACCAAGAGGCTTCAGGCAGAGGTGAGGGTTCAGTGCACACATCAGGGCTAGAATCAGGGCAGAAACACTCTCTATTAATAAACCACTGTGAGAGTCCAATAAATCAAAAYCTAGGCATGCTAAGTAGTGCGGAGAAAGGGGGGCTAGTGACCGCCTGTGAATGCTGTGGGGTGGCAGATCCGCCCTACAGACATGACTTGGGTTCCTGCAGAGGCAGATGATACAGGGATATGATATCAAGACGTTAGTCTTGATGTTCTGCAGGTGGCCGAGATGCTGGATAGCAGCCTCTCATGGAGGTAGCCCAAGTTTAAAGACTCCTTTAGTCCTGCTGGTGGGAGATGAACAGCAGCTGTTCAAGACCAGGGAGCTTAGACCACCAATTAACGTAAAATAGCCACCAAACAGCAAGAACTTATTGCCACCAGCCAAAAAGCAAACCGAAGACACTGGAATAGGTTGCCCAGAGAGGTTGTGCTTCTCCCCCTGTGCTTCTCCTTCCACATCCCCAGCCTCCTCCAGCCTCCCCCCAGTGCTTCGCTCTTGGAGCTCAGGACACCCAGGTTTTGCCTGGAGAGAACCAAGGCTCCTCATTCGGCTACAGATCCTCACCTGACTTGTTTACTAATTAAAACTGAGACTTTAAAACACTCCACTGAAAGCTGATTTTAATTTAGAGAGCATGAGCTGAGCATGACTGCATATACGTGTTTAAAACTTTCTAGTAAATTGGAGTGATGAATCCAAATACTTCTAAATTAGCATTTCTTTGAGAGGCTGGGTGGGAATGAAGACAGGATAACTGTTTTACTTTTTCTTTGACTAACTACCAGTATGATAAGCGCAGAATTATTTTCTTCTGCTGCAGCAGACGTGCTTGACYGTGGCTAAATGCAGGCTTTGGGCAGCGGTTGTTTGTGGTTTGATTTTACACATCGCTGATAGATGGCACCTTGTTGTTAGGCTTCACTGTCCGCAAATGCTCTTGTTCCATGCTAAAAAGGTGAGATACTGCTGTCTGATTGGTATCTGTTGCTATTTAATGACAGAAAATGTCTTCATTGCTATTGATAAGTTGCTTAGAGCTTATTGAGTTTTGCCTTTTATTTCTGTGGACAGGGGTGTTTAGCTGGACTGAGATTTGTTGAATTTATCTTAACAAAAAACAGCTGGGGAAGACGTGCATACTTTAATCAGTTTAGTAACTCAAGCTGATGGGGAGGTTGTGAATGCTGTCTTAAATAATGCATCTCTCCAACCTCCAGGATTTGTATTGACTGCATCAGCAAGTTTGCTGATGATACCAAGCAGGGAGGAGTGCTGACACACCTGAGGGCTGTGCTGAGCCTTGCACCTAGGGAAAAATAACCCCAGGCACCAGTACAAGCTGGGGGCTGACCTTGTGGAGAGCAGCTCTGCAGAGAAGGACCKSGGAGTGCCGGTGGAGGACAAGTTGACCATGAGCCATCAATGTGCCCTTGTGGGCAAGAAGGCCAATGGTCTCCTGGGGTACATTAGGAAGCCTATTGCCAGCAGGTGGAGGGAGGTGATCCTGCCCCTCTACTCAGCCCCAAGGAGGCCTCATCTTGAGTCCTGCATCCAGTTCTGGGCTCCTCAGTTCAAGAGAGACATGGAAAGAGCCCAGCGTAGGGCTACGAAGATGATCAGAGGGCTGGAGCACCTGCCCTGTGAGGAATGGCTGCGAGAGCTGGGCCTCTTCAGCCTGGGGAAGAGAAGCCTGAGGGGGATCTGATCAATGTGTACAAGTACCTGAAGGGAGGGTGTCAAGGGAATGGGGACAAACTGTTTTCAGTTGTCCCGTGTGACAGGACAAGAGGCAATGGGCACAAATTGAAGTACAGGAAGTTCCGCCTGACCGTGAGGGGGAATTTCTTCCCTGTGAGAGTGACAGAGCACTGGACCAGGTTGCCCGGAGAGGTTGTGGAGATTCTCTGGAGATCTTCAAGGCCTGCCTGGACGCAACCCTGTCTACCATGGTCTAGGTGACCCTGCTGAGCAGGGAGGTTGGACTAGATGATCTCCAGAGGTCCCTTCCAACATTACTGATTCTATGAATCTATGATCAGATATTAGACAAGCAAAGTTAGGGGGAACCTTTAAATATCATCACGTCTATCTCTCAGTGCTAAAACATGGAAGACCAACTACCAAAATCCTAAATATCTTGTTTAAGTACCCTCCATTGCAATTTAAAATTTTTTGTCCACAGAAAATAAATAATTTCTTTGCAGTTTACAACAATCCTACGTATTTGAAAACCGTTATCATTCCCTTCTCCAGATTAGAAAACATGCTACTTCCTATTTTTCCTATCAAGGTAGGTTTCTGCAACCTTGCATCACTCCCCTGGCTTTCTTTTGAACTTTCTCAAGAGAGGTTGCATATTTTGGGGGATGTATGCTCAAAATTGCACACAATATTGTGGCTCACGAATGCCAGCATTGCCCCAGCAGCCCTCACAACCTTCATCTGAGGACTGCTGTCTGGCAAGTTGTTTCCTATTCTGTGTCTAACCGGAGAACTTTGTATTTTCCTTATTTGACTTCATTTTTTTTTTCTTTTTCCTTATAACATTTCTCTAACTTAACAAGATCACTTTGAATTCTAATTGTATCTTCTGACAGGCTCAAAATCCTTCTGATCTTCACTGCATCTGCATATTTAATAATCATCCTTTCTACTCCATCACCCAAATCATTACAGAAAAATCCTAGTTAGTTCAGGATCAAGAACAAACCCATGAAGAACTCATCTTGGTGCATCCTTCTAGTCTAGGTGCTAAGCACAGAGAACTACTTTTTAATTATGGTTTCCCAGGCAATTTTACAATCTTTTGTACAGACCATGTTGGCCTACTTGTGTATTTGTTTGCTTCTTCTCCCGTCTTCCTCATCTGTGTTGCCCTACCCTAGAAAGGCACTAGCTGACTCTTAAGAAATCCATATTTGTTCCTGCTCATTTTCTTGCTAACTTCTGTGAAATTGCAAATCATATATTTGACTATTTATCCCAGTATCAGTACTTTTGCTGGGTGGATGGGGCTGACATTAAGTTGACTGGCCTGCAATTCCCAGAGATTATTTGGTTTTGTTTTATTCACACTGTAGTCTCTTTTCCAGTCTTCCAGAAATTTACCCAATATTTGCCATGAATTTGCAAAGTTAACAGCACTAAGGTTGCTTCAGCCATTTCCCAAAGGACTCCACATTAATTTTCATGAGACCTGGGCAGTTTGAACCTATCTAGTCCTAAATCTCAGTTTCTTGAGTCCTCAGTTTGATTTCCATTGACTCTGAAGGGAGCCCAGGCCACCTTGCTGAGCGGTAGATATATGTGTGTACATACCTACATGCAATCCACCAAATGCTCTCCGTAAATAGCTCAGTCCTTTAAGTGACCTCGGTCTTTCTCTCTGAGAGCATCTTGTCTCCCCCATGTGATAACAACACATATGTAAAAACTGACAAAATAGAACTGATAATTCATTGTTTGAATGCGATCTGCCTTGATCAGAAAGAGAGAGCAGCATGTTGATAGTTCTTAACCATCATTTTAGTTATTGAATAGTAGTATAACTCACAGTGCTGCTATTAGATGGGCAAAAGATTTCTGGATTTGGGATGTCACACGCCGTCTCTGAACTGAGATTAAGTTGGTTATAAGGAACTGAATGAAGGTGGTTCATAGCTGAAGAAACTGAAGAAAGACAAAAAAAAAAAAAAAGGGGAAAAGAAATGTTTGAGAAATCCAAGGAATTTAAGAGAAAAAACAAAAAGGGGGGGGGGGGGTTTAAAAAGCAGCTGTTATATTTGGGTTTTATGCCTCCTAGTGTAAATAATCAACAGTACATCCATGCTTTTCTCTGTAAAGACATATTCCCTGGCCCTAGACAGAAGGAAGARTTTCAGCCCCAAGTTTTGTTTTACATTAAGAGATGTGTCTAGCAAGACTGTACTGTTGAAACCATGATGACCATGTTGTGAATGTCTTTACAATTTCTTTTATTTTTTTACACAAATCTTTGGGATGCTGATGAGCATTACCACTATAAAACCTTCAAGGGGGCTAAAGCTACCTCCTTTCATGCTTGCTTTTTGTCAGGGCACTGGCATATTTAAAATGCTATGGTATCCTGCACTAGAAAATACCAGGTGAACTGTCCTCCTTGTAGTTCCCATAGTCAGAAGGTAGATCCAAACACTGTCACAGAGGCAATGAATAATTCAACAGAATTGGTCTTTGTTGAATCTTATAACACTAAAGACCAGTATTCCTTGCTGTCTTCTAGAAATTTCTGGAGATGAAACGATGTGGTCAATTTAACATTGTCTCACTTTCCTCTTCTGACATTAACCATAGTGTATCTGGAGCCTCACTGTCTAAAGCAATGTGTGGAAAGAGTACCTTATCTATCACTTTCTGCCTCGTAACTGAAAGGTATCAGTTAGTTAAAAGTCTGTAAACTTTGCTCCCTTTGCTTGCCTAGAGAATACTATACATATATAATATAGTATACATATTCATTTCCCCTGAATTCATGATGCTATCTTTTGTTCCAGAGGCTATCTTTGTGCTTAAGACCCAAAGAACAAAAATAGACTCCTTTTCCTCTGGAAATGTTGAGGAGTGATTCATTTCCCTTAGAAAGACCCTGCTGTGAAAAGCCACAGTCTGGTCTGAGGAGCTTCATGTAGCTCATGACTATGCCCAGCTTGAGGCTGGTGATGCAGACTTTGCTCGTGGTGGAGATCAGATGTCTGCTGTCTCAGGGCTAGCAGTGTCACACTGCGTGTACCACCCCCGGCTCTCTGACCCTTGAAGAGTCTCCTTCATTATTGCCTTTAGCTTCTTTGTAGGTAAGAAAGACACTTGTTTTTACCTACTTCTGTTGTTATTCTATAAGTCACAATTCAGCAAAATGAGACAGGTAAATAAAAAGAGATTTTTAAGGTCTTGATTGTGATCTAGGTTACAAGAAGACTGATAATTGACTGTGGATGGGTAACCATGTGGCGGAAGTGGCTAATTTGCTTTGCATTTTGAAAGGAAGAAAGGAGTGACTATCATGAGACCTTCAAGCAAAAAAAAAGAGGGGGAGGGAGGGAAGAAGAAGAAGAAAAGAAAAGAAACAGACTGGTATTAAATAGTAAAATCTCAGGCTATGTTGGAGGGGAAATGCACTAGCCATCTGTTCCTGTGTTTGGCCATTTTTATAGGGTAATTTTGTTTTCTTATATCTAATCGCAATTTTCTGTGTTTTAACTTGTGCCCATTTGCCTCTTATCCATCCTGGATAAGCGAAGACAGAAAAGAAGCCTGGCTCCATCTGGCTCCGTCACTGCTGCACCCTCCTATTAGGTAACTGTAGACAGCAATAAGGGCTTATCTGAGCCTTCTCTTCTCCAGGCTCCATCTCTTTCAGCTTTCCCCAGCCTCTACAACTATGTGATGTGCTCCAGACCCCTGAGCATGGTGGTGTTATCCTAGTTGACTCACTGATATGTCAATGTCCTTGTGCAAAGGAGCACAAAACTAAGGATACTCCACATGTGGTCTCATAAATGGTGAACAGAGGGAAAGGATCACTTTCCTTGACCTGCTGGCTACACTCTAGCTAATGCCACCTTCAGGGTGAACATGCAACTTCTCTGCCACCAGGACCTCTGGGCCCTTCCGGCAAAGCTTCTTTCCAGCTGATCAGCCCCCAGCCTGTAATGGTGCATGATGTTATTCCTCCCCCAGTGCAGGACTTTGCACTTCCCTTTGTTAAATTTCATAAGGTTCATGTCTGTCAATTTTTCCAGCCTGTCTAGGTCCCTCTGAAAAGGTCATCTGAGGAAGATCAATAATAAATGTTCAAGAACTGGTCCAGATTAGCAGGAAGTAAATGACATTTTACAAAGTGCAGGGCATTGTCGGTAGTAAAGCATGGCCTAAGCAGAAGCTCTGAAGAAGCAATTACATATTGTTTTAGAGCGTCAGACATTCATAATCCAGCTCACGATACCTAGCTCAGTATGGTTACCTTACCTTGTGCCAGTACAGCTATGTTGTCTTCAGGGCTGGGAGATCAAACTGCATTTCTGAACCATATTTTTCATTCTGGGAGAGGGGCTGCAGTAGCTCAGATGATTCTTTCTCCCTTTACAGTGCTACCTGCCATGCAAACTCATCTCAAGGCTACTGAAGTCCCGTAGATCTGAACTATTTTCCAAAGGTGTCTGCCTCCCTCCTGTGCCTATTGAGGGAGCCTAAGGAAAATTTTCTTCTAAGCAGGAGGTTTCTGAGACTGCGCAAGTAACCAACATAAGAGCTTGCAGCTTTCTAATCTGTTTATATTGCAGAAGCAGATCTAAAACATTTTTTCTAGACTGCTCAGCCAGTGGTACCCACCGGAAGAATGCGTCTACCTCTGAGATGCAGCAGGCAACTGTTCATCAGCATGGTGTAAGACACTGCCACAGTTTAAACCTGGAAATGGGAATTTCCTGGTGAATGAGAGTACATACAGACAGTTAGAAAGTAAAACAAATTGTCTTTAGCATCTGCCTTAGGCATTGGAATGTTTTATCTGATAAGAAGGTGTGTAAGAAGTAAGAGCTGTTTGGACTGCTTTTTCTATTAGAAATTTGGAGATGATCCAGAGGGAGAGAAATAAAGAAGAAATATTAAGTGTAATTTATGAAGAGAAATTACAGGAATTTACCAACTGCGGGCTCAGAAAGTGTAGCAGTGATTAGTTGAGCCATGATGACCATGGAGAAATACTTGATGTGTAATAGCATTTAAAAAAGAGTAGAATAATTTAAAGCATTTAAGGTTGAGGATAGTAACAAATTACCAAGTAGAAACTAAAGACAAATAGGTGTAAATTAAGCATTAAGAGAAATCTGTGAACAATGAAATTAATCATTTTGGATATAATGGATACTTTTAAAAAGAAGCTCACATATACAGAACAGAGGCTAAACGCATGCAAGGGTTTCTTTGGAGAATCAGCTCCAGCAAGTCTGTTTTTTACAGGAGGTGAAAACAGACAAGTACTTATTTTATAAGTCTTAGCTGCAATTGTAATTAATTGCCCTTCAGATGCCTTTACATAGCGCTTATGTCTTTTAACTAGCCTGTATCATTGACTAAAAATACACCGAATGAGTGTCAACAATATAATCTTAATTACTGCAGTCTGCAGAGCCAAAATCTGGCAGAGTCTACAAAAAGCATACTATTCACTTCAGAAGCACAGAGGGAAATAAAGGGCATAGGTACTTTATTTAATTGTATGGAGCATGCATCTTCTCTTTGCCCAGTTTGTGCCACTAAGACATGTACTTCAGGAGCATGTGAACTTTGGGAAAGCCCAGGATATATGGAGACTCAAGGAGGTAGTGCTATCTGCAGCTTTCGGAAACCTGGACTGCCATACCCCATCTTTGGTGGGAGCAACCCTTTCACCCCTCTGTGTCCTATGGACAGTGTTGGGGCAATGGGATTAACCAACCCTCAGACAAGAGATGATGATGAGAAACAAATCTAGTTGCTGTCAGAATCAGTAAGACTGGTAAAGAAGCAGTTTCCTACAATGAGGACCTTTAATATAGATAAAGATGTCTCAGCCCTGATTTAGGGCTGACTGTTAAAGAGTTGGCAACCACTAGGGTCTGCCCTTCCTCATCTATATACCTGTCTTACTCTCCTTTCGGGCTTGTTTCTGTTTGCATGTATCAAATCTGAAAACTGTGAACTGGAAGCAGACCACCAAAACAGTTTACCCAGCTTGCGACCCATTCCTTGCTGTCCCCTCCTTTATAGACCCTGAGGTCCTTCCTCTGTGGCATCAACAGACATCTATGTTGTGGTCAAAAAGCAACTGGCTTCTGTGATATGATGGGCAGGTAAATGTAGGTCAGGTTGTAGTGTGGAGACCTTCTTGCCTAATTTACCCTATGACCAAGCTTGTGCTTAATGCAGAGTGTAGACTGCTTGGATTTGGGCTGTGCACCTTCAGCTTCCTGAAGATGGAGGACTTGAGTTTAAAACCTTCAGTGATATATGTAAGAGACTGCGGAGGCCTCCCTGCACCCAGACTGTGGACACCACTTATAACGAGGACTTAATTATCTCCAGACTCTATACGGAATACAGTAGTTTCAGCTATTTCCAAACTGAGAATTGGCAGCATAGCAGAGAACTGTGAGAAGGAATCAGGTATTGTCAGTTTTCCCCTATCCCTTGTCTTCTTCATCTTTTCCCTTTCAGCTAAAGTTTGGGGTTTTTTTTGTAATTTTGTTTTCCTCAAGAATAAATAGTGCTCCTAAATAAATCACTTAGTCGATATCTGCAGATCAGACTCTACAATGAGTATTTTATTTAAGTAAAATAATTGAGTGGCAATTGATAATACATGGCAGCTTAAGATTACTCTATTTGCCTGGTTTCCCAGAACACTCCTAAAAAGAAAATGAATTTCTCCACTGTATTCTTCTGGTTAAATGACCCTCATGGAAATAAATCCAGAGTGAAGAAGTAATAGTGCTGCAAATAAAGTGTAGGAAAAGTTGAGGTTTTTGTCATAATCTTTGCACAGTTTCTATTTTGGAAGATAACATACCACCTGCAATAAACTACCTTTCCTGGGGCTGGTATCAGTCAGTGTGATAGATTGCAGCTACTTCCCTCACTACTCGAATTAGTTTACACATGGCAGCCTGGGGCAGAAAGTAGAGGATACTAAAGGAAAAATCAGCATGTAAGATACTGAGCTTGGAGTTTGGTTATGGATTTCCATATCTTTGGTCACTTAGTACTCAAGAGACTTTCTTGTTCGGAACAGCTACAAAAAAAATGTAGCCGTAAATACTAAAAACACTTTATTTTCTTTTTTAAAAGAGTAAGTGTCCCCTAACAAGTATTTCTATAGAAAAGAAAAGTTTTTYGTAGGTTGCTGTGTGAACCCATATATCTCACTTTTCACAGTTTGTTGCTGAAGAGACCCATGGCTCATTGGAGTGGTTTGGAAGCTGGTATAAAATAACTATGTAATATAGACTAATAGTTCCTGGCGGACAGGTATCCACATCATAAACCAGTCCCCGACAATGGCATCTTATCGGTGTGTTTGTTGTCCAGCTCTTGCAGGAAGGACCAAGTGATCTGCAGCTCATAAAAGACTTTTCTCAGGCAAGACTGTGGGTAACTCTGGATGGACAGTTCTCCAGTTGATGTGGCATTCATTTTTATATTTTGCCTTATATTTCATTTTCTCTGTCAGGTTGTCAGGCTGGCAGATTTCACAAACTCAAAGCTCACAAACTCGAATGGATATGCTCAATCAAGAGGGCTTTCTTCTTATCTAAGCATTTTTATTTCCACTGTATGCAGGCCACAATGCTACACGTTTCCTTACCTTTATTTGCATTTATTCTTTTTTGATCTTTTATGCCCTTGTTTTGGTGCTGTCTCACTGCTTCACAGACGTAAAGGAAATTAGCCTCAGATTGGCCTCCTGGATTCAACCCCTGGGAAGCGAGGGCAGGAGAGTTGCTCAAATTCATGCAGAAAGCTTTCTGGTGCACAAAATAGAAGCAATATTTCTAATCTACTAGCTTCTTTCATTTACAACACATTTTTTTTTTTTAACACAGGGATATAGATCTTTCTTTAGTAGTAGAGTAGATGATAAAAACTTCTTTATGGGGGAGCACACTTGGTTTTGTGGTGTCGGGGCAGGTGTTTTGTTTCATAACAGTGTAAGAACAAATACGTAACCTAACAAAACTTTTGACAACAAGATTTAGCTGTGACCAGGCTAATGCATTTTTGGTGTTACGACTTCTAAATATGCATTATAAAGTCCCAGAGGCTTGYGTCACCTGTACTAACAAAGCGCAGCAACATCAGACGCAGGGCGGAAAGRAGTAAAATTGCAGCGTAACCCCTTTCAGAGAGCGGGGCTGACGTTCTCCCCTGGACTCAAAACAGCAATGGAGTCGCTTCCTTCTTCATCTTCTTTATTTGCAGATCTCCCTTCAGTTTTCCCTCTTCGTCAGGAAGGGTTTGAGCTTGTGGGGGAAGGGGTAGGAGTGGGAGGGAGCCGGGGGTGAAGGAAGGGGAGCGAAGTGAGCGGCGGGGAGCTGCAGGTGCTCTCCTCCGCCGCGGAAGGTTTCTGAGACGTCGCTCCGTTGTTCTGCTCCTTGGTGGTGTTGCGTCCTCTGTTTCCAGCTCAGGAGCGTTGTTCCTCTGATGTCTGGYGAGAGCCAGTCCCGTCTCCGCTCTGCCTGATATCGAGCTATCATACCATTAACCCGAAGATAAAATGGAATCAATGCGGCTTTTGTTGTCAAAACTAAACAAAGCCGCTTCTTTTYTTGTTGTTGTKGTKGTGGTTGGTTCGTCGCCTGTTATCAGAGCATATCGGTGTTCCTGCTTATCTTGCGCCGCGGTGTTTAGCCCGAACAGCCTGCGATTTGCATTCCGGTTTGAGTTACTGCAGACGGAAATAGGCTGTGCTTGTATCTCTGCAATCTGCGACGCCTCAAATGCTCATTTAACACCCGGTCTATATTGGGGGCCAGTCAGATCTTAAAAAAGAAAATTATTAGAGGATCTATGTACACATTTACTGTTTATACAGGTGGCTGTGTTTGTGGCTGGGTGTCGAAAAATAGATCTGTACATGTGTCTGTTTGAATAGTCACATATGTTTATGTATTTTTGAAATCACATACTTTTATAAACTGCCAGGTTTGAAATAAATTTTGAGCATAAATTCATATGAAGTTCAAAACCATGGGTAGTAGCATGATTTTTCTACTTTAATGCGTGCCTCTCTCCCGAATAGGAAGTGAGGATACCTGCTTAAAAGCCGAGCTGTTGAAAAGCTCATTCATTAAGGTGTTTCTCATTTCCAGATCTACAGCATTTTAAAAGGACAAAGTATTTATTCCTAACATTTGTGTTATTATAGTTTCCTGAGATACTAAGCCAGTTCTGACCTTCAGCATGGACTTGGAGCTGATAAAGTAAGGAAAATACCTGCCTTAAATGCTCTACGATCTATACAAGGGCAGAAGACACTGAGGGATGTAGAGGACATGAGTGACAGCGATGGGGATGCATGCTTGCAGGCAATCTGATTTAAATGTACAAATTGTGATGGTTCAAAGCAAGAGTGTACTGCAAGAGGCAGCTAAAAGATATTAACAGGCCATCTCACAGTAACGGGCTACTGCCACTGTGTGATACCTCCCACACATGTCAGGTAGTATCAAGGATAGTGACACCTGTCATTAACACAGGCTGTAGAGATGTCTTCAAATGAGCTGAGATGTTTAAGAGGAGAGACGTTTTCCAAGGGGACAGCCTGTCAAACTGGCTCATGCTCGGATTGCTACTGGTTGGAAGTCACACAGTGCGGGTGGTAGATACGGTGAGTTGGAGGTTGAGTGTCCAATTCATTCAAGCACATCACTAAAATAAATAGTAACTACAGGTATCTGAYGTGTCAGCAGTCTCATTAGCATGCCCAAGAACAAGTGGGCTACAGTAAATAAATTGCCACCTTTTCCACTCTTTTCAGTACTGCAGGAGAAGTTGCTCCTGCCTCTTCTTCAAATAGGCAAAGCAGTTCGGTCTTCCAGCCTCACCCCCATCATCACATAGAAATTTGCTCAGACGTTTTCACCAAAGACGAGACTGTAGATTGAACATGTCATTGGGTTATTTCTCAGGGTGTGATGAATAATGCTACTAGCTGGCTAGTTCCAGGATCTCCCTTTATTCATACCTCTTGAGGTGCCCTCTACAATGGCCTCATCTCTTTTAAATGAGGATGAGGCATCATACCTTCCAGAGCCCCTCTTTTGCTTCTGGTTGGCATGAGCGCTGTTTATACAGTGCTTTTGAGCCTACTGTCCCCAGGAAGACAGAGGATTAGCATGCTGAAGCTCAACATAACTATTTTAATTACACAGTGCAATGCTGCACTTCCCAAGATCACACCGACTGCTAAGAGAACAAAAAAGAGCAGAAGCACGCGCAAGTGAGCAAGGGGGAGAGAGAAGCTCCCCACGCTGGCTGTTGTGCAGTCCCAGAGGAGATCTAACTCAGTCTGTAATTGCTGTTCTGGATAGCTTCTGCCCTCAAAACAATTTTCTGCTGGTCTGTTGTTGCTTAGGCTGAATCAGTTTGATTTATAGAATGTCATTTTTTTCTCCCCAGCCATAGACAAGAGAAAAATATTTGTTGAACGCCTGTTGCAGCAAGATTTAGTTTTTGCCCATCTAGCATCAAAGAAACTTGCTGGGCTTTTTTTCTTTTTTTTTTTTCCCTTTTTTTTTTTTTTTATACAAGCTTGTCCCTTTCCCTTCCTTCCCTCTCGGAAGAGAACAGGGGAAGATGAACACCATGCTTTGATAATCTTTTTTTTGTGTGTGCTCGGGATCTGTGGTTCACTCATGCTGGCCACAGGGTAGGAGATGACCCAAGGGTGTTGCAGATGGATCAGGACATGAGGAACATCTCTTTGGTAAAACATACCAGAAACTGCAAAGAGCTTTTTCTTTTTAATTTTCCAAGGAGAGCAAACACATTCATTTTTTCTGGAGTTCCACATATAGCAATGCACAGACATTATATTACATGTTTCAGAATCTGCTTCCAAGCAGTCGGGTTTATTTTGTAAAGAGCTTACTTTTATAGAGATGATGCGTTTTTGCAAATCCTTGTGCAAGTTTTTGAAGGTTATCTATCTATCATTTCTTCTCTCCCTGCTCCTCCCACATCTGCTCCCAGTCAGCTCCCACCCTCATAAATTTGTTTAGATGGAAATGGGCAAGTGCCTCATCCTGCAAATGCTCACTACTTTGCAGAGACAGTGTTCACTTACAGTCTCAGGTTAAATTACTCAAAAACTGCTGCTGTTTTAACCTAGTAATTTTTGTTATGAAGTTTTCAAACTAGTTCTCTCCCATTAGAATTTATTCTTCAGATCTTCAGAGTCCCAAATTCTTACATTCCCCTGGCTTTTTCCCCCATTTTCCCCCAAATTCCCCCCATTTGCCTGACTTGCTTGTTGGCTGTTCTTCTGTTCTGGTCATCTTCAGCTGCTGCCTTTTCTTTTGTCTTTTGGAGGTTCTCCTGTGTCCTTCTGCATGTGGCTACTTGAGGGCAGGRACAGACTTTGGCTGGGTTCAATGCACTTTCCTTTAACCATCAGTTGGACAACTTCTCTTTTTTGAGCTCCTTTCTTAAAACTAGGCTTCTTCTGCCCGGTCTTTCAGAAGTGCCTCCCCTTCAAATGACATATACTTTCACAGTTATAAAGGTGTGTGTATGTAGGCAGAGCCTGTATTTTCATAAGCAGATATCTAGAAAAAAAACAAGTGTTAACATATATTAGCATTATCACCTCTGATTTTACTGATGACAAGGTCTATGCCTTTTTTTTTTTTTTTTTTTTTTTCCCAGTATGGACCACCTTAAACCTAGTACACTCATCTATACATTGGATCTCTCCTTTGGAAAAAGAGATTTAGAGGAAACAATTAAAATCCTTATGGGGAGTCAAAAGGATTTATGAGGAGCTGTTTTTCACTGTGCATTCTGCATGGTATATGGAAACATAGGACACCTCAGCAGTGTAATTTTGTTAGCAAACTCCGATGACTGGCAAGTTCAAAGATATTTCATGTGATGGAGCTAAACTGGAAAAAAGAAATAGGAATATAACTCCTAGATGTACCCTATTATCGTAGGTCTTCATTTCTAGCTATTTTTATTTCTTCTATTTTTCTCTTGTATTTTGCTTACRTATTTCTTGAACGCTTGGAAATTTCATATTGCCAGGTTAAATTACACAGCAGATTCCATGCTTCAGGTCACGTCGCTTATGCGCTATGCTTTACAATTGACTCTTGTTCATTTGTTTGTTTTTCTTAAATACAGTACTCATTTCTTCCTTTTTCTAAAAGCTGAGCAGCAAGCTTAAARTAATGCATTTTTGTTGAATAATAATTTTAAGCGTGGTTACAATGCTTTGAATAGGCTCTGTGCTCTGCAACAGCAGATGGGTAGTTTGTCCCAAGCACTTGAATATAAATCACAAATCTGAAGCACTATATTTCATAGATAATATTGAATTTCATTTCTCATTCTTCCTTTCTGTTTCTGTCATGATATCCTGTGATCAGTAGGTAGAAACCTACTTTTTGCATTGAAACTAGCTGAGGAGGACCCTATGAGGTGGTCCGTATACCATCTGGTCTTTCTTAGACCAGGTTATCCATTTGCTCTAGTCCAGTGGAAATACCGAAAGGATGTATAATGCAATAATTCACAATAACCTCTGTCTAACCAAACGTATGTGCAAATGTAAGTTCATGGATTTTAGGTTGTGTTTACCTGAAGTGCAGTAAGAATAGCAGAGCAAAGCAAAGTAGATTAGCTGACGAGTAGAAAGAATACGGTTTATGTCACAAGCAACAGAGACCAGTGACTGATGTCTGTGGGAATTTAGCTGAGAGAGACAAGTGAGCATTCTGGAATTTTTAGTATTATTGTTTATTTGTTTATTTTTTCCTTAATGATCTTTTACTAAGCAGTTAAATAAGAGCAGCACAACACATTAAAGTTAATCCTCATTTCTTCACATTTTGCTGAACTTTAGCCTTCTTTTCTCAAAGATTTTTACAAAAAACAAACAACTCCTCCACACCAGAAAATCAGAATTAATTTCTCCTCAATTCTTGGCAATGATTTACTACCACAATGCTCAAGTGCAATCTCAAGATACTTAAACTTCATTGTTTTTACAAAATATTCTGAAGAATTTACAAGTTATGAATAATACCATACATAATTAAAGCTTGACTATGCTTGACAAGTAAATGAATGACATGCATTTTCTAATGCATTACACCAGCCTTTGTTTGGAGGTTGTTTTTTCTTTTATTGTGAATTCTCCCTTTTTGTTAAAACTATTTGTTTCTCCTACTTCTTCGGTTATTCAACAGTTTGGTGTATTTGGGAATTCACAACAAGTCTCCCAGGTTTTATTACAGACGAATGTGATTCCGTAGCATTATATGATTGAATGCAATGCCACTTAAATTCTCAGAACAAACTTCAGAAGACGCGTGTGGATTTGTTGTGCACAATTTCTAAATTGGCTAGGAGGAAAGCTGAGTTCTTTAAAACTGAAGTCGAAGCAATTGGACTTCTTGGCATCATGGACCAGAGCTGCAGCAGGACCTGAGCAGAAAAATGGATTACCATGCAGTTAGCCTTGCGAGGAGTGGGTTCTTAGGGAATGTTTTCTGTGCTTCAGAAAGCACCCTGGGATGATAAGGGGAGAAGAGAGATGTTGCACACCCGCCTGTGGAGGATTCCCGTATGTATTGCAGGATATCTATGRGTTTCTCCTCTATTGTTCAAAGCAATAAAAAACACGTTTCCTCCAAAACACATACATGCCTGAAGATTTCCAGGCTTCCCAGGGTGCTGTGTTTTGAGAGCATGAGCTGAGAAAAGTTACTGCTGTAGGAAAATTGATTTCACCAAAATCTGTCCCCAAGCTTGACTGGTTTTGTTGTTTCTGTATAGAACAAAAGTTTATCTATATCCAGTGTCAGATACTGCTTTAGGCACCTTTGCTGCTCCTATGTCATGGTCTTAAAATGGTGCTGTCTTGGCTGAGCTTGGGTTTGATTTTGGTTTTACAGCCTTTGTTTTGTCTGCAAAGTTGATTCTATGAAGAATAGAAAAAAAAAATGAAGTCTGGTTTTGTCTGAGTTGTGTGTTTTTTTTTTCTTTTGATATCCAGTAAGTTGTGAAAAATTTCTAGTATTGATGCACTCAGTATTTCTTTGCAATTTGAATTCTCTGGTGTCTAATAGATAACCTTTCCTCAAACAAAATGCAGCTTCTCTTTCAATTAAATTTCAGGAAACAATATATTTGTGCCAATTAGATTTTCTTAGGAATTTAAAATAACTTGATATTTTCTATCTATGCATAATTGCCTTTAAAGTTCTAGCTCCCCTCCTTGCCTTTTTTCCCAGAAAGTCATTTTCTTCTCAAGGTCTTCTTGCCTGAAGAACTTCAAACTTCAGAGTACTTGCATACTTTGAAGGGGAGAATGAATGAGGTTACCTTGTTGCTTTKCTAAATAGCTGAAAGAAAAGACTGCAGGACTAAGTCATTAGTACTTGRCCCTCTTAAATGAAAGGACCTATCCAGTTTTACACAGTATCATTTATGAATCAATACTTCTTGGCTCAAGAAGCCAATTCTTGCATCAAAGGGGAGGATTCCTGGGACATAATCTAGCAATATCAGTCAGCTAATTGCCTAAAATAAAGACTTGGATTTACTATACAGCAGCTCCTGTTTTTTTGTGGAGATTAAGGATCTGCATTAAACTTTTGAACTAATGAGGTGACTATCCAATATTAGAAGTATTTGAACATCTTCACTGTGACTGAAAGTTTTAGTGAAGTTTTTTCCTGGTGTGAGCAGCTGCATGCTCCTGATGAGCTAGATTATTTCACAGTTAAGAGCACATAACTCGTAAGAATGATTTTTTGACGTGCTGTTTGACTTGATGAGGAACTCCTTCATCTTTGGGAAAAAAACAGCTGACTTTGAAGCTCATGTTCTTCAGCTGTTCAGCCCATTCAGTTGGCTGGAGCAATGTGCAAAAAAAAAATATTTTGGGGCAAATATATTCATTTGGGGGTTMAATATCTTTACAACTGGGAAATTATGACAAGTTTTGGTTTTTTTTTAATGAGCTAAGATCACTATACTCAACTTGTATCTAATACGAATTCACTGAAACAAATAAATAAAAAATTAAAGCAGAAGGAAGACAAATATTTATTTTTTTCCAAATCAAGACTCACCCAATGCAGAAAACTCTTTCCCCGTCATGAGAGAATATAATTATAAGGGAAAGCCAAGACTCACTGCAATTCTATTTGTAAGAACTTTGGGAATAGAAATGCGATCTGTGCGGAGTTAAGGTTGCCTTCCTCTTATGATAGGATGTGAATGGCTGAATAATACATAAAAAGATGCCTTATTTATAGTGAGTCCTTTTCTTTCTTTCTTCTTTGCAATTGTTATGATATTCTTAGTTTCTTATACAACCTGGAGTAGAAAAATACAATGAAATGTGTTTAGGTCCTGCTATACTATACATACCGTACTGTACATCTATCCCAACATGCAGGAAGTCAAGCAAAGGTGGCATGAGACCTGCATGGATGAACGAGAAGCTGCTGATAAAACTCAGTCATAAAAAGGCAGCATACAAAAAGTGTCAGAATGGACAGGTTACCCGCGAGGAGCATATAGACACTATACAAACCTGCAGGAATGGGGTAAGGAAAGCCAAAGCCCATCTGGAGTTGAATCTGGCAAGGGACATGAAGTGCAGCAAGAAAGTTTTCTACAAGTACATTAACAGCAACAGGCAAATTAGAGAAAATACTGACCTACTACTGAATGGGGCAGTGGCYCAGGTGACAGGAAACATGGAAAAGGCTGAGGTACTTAGTGTTTTCTTCTGTTCGGTCTTTACTGGTAAGMTTGGACTTTAGGTCCCTGAGAGCTGTGGGAAAGTCCAGAGATAAGATCTTTGGTGGAGGAGGATCAGGTCAGGGGACATTTAAACAAATTGGACATACACAAGTCCATGGGATGCRATGAGATSCACCAATGAGTGCTGGGGGAGCTGGCCAGTGTCTTTGTGAGGACGCTCTGGATTATCTTTGAAACTCATGGTGATCAGGAGAGACCTCTGAACAGGGAGAAAGAAAATGTCACTCCTGTATTTAAGAAGGGGAAGAAGAGAACCTGGGGAACTACAGTCCAGTCAACCTTAGCTTGATCCTTAGAAAGGTGATGGAGCAGCTAATCCTGGATACTGTTTCCAGTCATGTTACGGACAAGAACATGATTAGAAGTAGTCAATGCGGATTTATGAAGGGAAAATTATGCCTGACCAATCTGATAATCATCTATAATGAGATAACTGGCTTGGTAGATGAGGGGAGAGCAGGGTATATTGGTTATCTCCACGTTAACGAGGCTTCTGACACTGTTTCCCATAGACAGGCTGATGAAGTACATGCTAGATAAATGGATGGTGAGGTAGGCTGAAAACTGGCTGAACCACTGAGCTCAGAGGGTTGTAATCAGCAGCACAAAGTCCAGCTAGAGGCCAGTCACTGGTGATGTCCCCTAGCAGTCAATACTGCATCAAGTGCCGTTTAACCTCTTCATTAATGACGTGGCCACTGGGATCAACTGCACCCTCAACAAGTTTGCAGATGATACAAAATCAGGAAGAGCGGCTGATACACCACAAGTTTGTGTTGCTGTTCAGGACAACATTCTGGACAGGCTGGAGAAGTGGGCAGAGAGGAACCTTATGAAGTTCAACAAAGGGAGACACAGAGTCCTGCATGTAGGGAGGAATAACACCATGCACCAGGACAGACTGGGAGCTGACTGACTGGAAGGCAGCTTTGTGGAGAAGGAGATGTGGGTCCTGGTAGACAACAAGTTGACTATGAGTCAGCAATATGCCCTTGTGGCCAAGWAGGYCAATGGTGTCCTGGGTTGCATTAGGAAGAGCATACCAGCAGGTTGAGGGAGGTGATCCTGCCCCTCTCCTCAGCCCTTGTGAGGCCACAGCTGGAGTATTGTGTCCAGTTCTGGGCTCCCCAGTCCAAGAGAGAMATGGAGCTACTGGAGTGAGTCCAGTGAAGGGCCACAAAGATGGTAAAGAGACTGGACCATCTGTCATATGAGGAAAGCCTGTAAAAATCCTKTTCAGCCTGGAGAAGAGAGGGCTCAGAGAGATCTTACTAGTTTTTATAAATACCTGATGAGAAAGAGTAAAGAAGATGGAGAGAAACTCTTCTTGCTGACAAGTGGTGACAGAGCCAAGAGGTAATTAGACACAAACTGAATTACAGGAAATTCCATTTAAACATAAGAAAAAGCTTTTTTACTCCACAAGTGGTCAGACACTGAAACAGGTTGCCCAGAGAGGTTGTGGAGTCTCCACCTTGCAGATTTACAAARCCTGACTGGATACAGACCTCAGCAGCCTGCTCTGAGCAGGACAGGGTGGGCTAGATGATCTCCAGATGTCCCTTCCAACCTCATCCATTCTGCGATTCTGTGATTTAAACAGCTAAGCAAAACCCATCCTTCTCGAGTATCTTTTTTATGCTCTACCAATATTGCCTTTCTAGTGCTTTCAGCATTATCTCATTGCTAGATTAATTGTTTCCATTAAAGTCAGACATGAAGTCAACATATGCTCACATTTGCTCTTGTATATGGTAGGTGTTCAAGAATGAGGGAATCAGACTCTGGCAATAYGCTGGTTTTTAACTAAGAAAATTTATGTGCTGCATTTAGTTCTCTTTCTCCTCCTTTTCCTCTTTCTTCTCCTTCTTTTTTTTTCTTTGTATGTTTGTATGTTTGTTTGTTTGTTTTACATTTGAAAAGATATAAATGAATACATTCATCAAATAGCTGTTCTGATTGCCCTAAAAATATTGTCTGAGATTAGAATTCAGGGTTCTTTGTTGATCAGATCTTCATCAATTTACAAATAGCCTTTTATCAGAAGGAAACTATGCTGAAAGACCTTAAAAAAAAAAAAAAAAAAAGTAAGAATTTGCACTCTAGGATGAAAGGTCTACCTCTCCAGAAACAATGATTTGTCGCTGTTTTTATTGTTCTTTTTTTTCTCTGTTAGTGACCCACAATGCTGAAAAGCAACCGTATAATCTAATCATTCTACTTGTTTCTTATAGAAAGCTCAGGTCAACTGTCTGACTTTAGATCCAGCTATCCATGGCTTTGTTTAAGGGGATTTTAATTTATTACTGGAGCGTTAAAAATTTTTCTTCTGGTTTTGCATAGACAAAGTTTTGGGGGGCGATTGTTTTGCTTTATCCATTCAACATTAATGTTAATGTCTTTTTTTTCCAGAGTGACATGCTTGACGTGAACCAGATCATTAAAGACCTGGCCTCCATGGTGCATGAGCAAGGAGACACCATAGGTAAGGATCACTGCTAAAGTACGTGCTTTATTACCATCCTGCATGGTTCTGTTTCAGTGTTGCATGTTGCCTAGTGAAAAATATTGTTGATGCTGTGTTTATTTTTCCTGTGTCTCKGGCATTTTGTTTACACAGTGCTGACAGATCTGACAAGCTGCTCTTTGTWCTGGAATTCTCATATTTGGGATAGTTAACTGGTATACTTAGCATAAAACAGACTTTGTCATGAGAATAATTCATTCACTTTTGACTATAAAAAGGAAGCTGGAGAATACATAGCATTAACTGGAAAGGGAACCAATTCTTCCTTTCTACCTGGATCTGTAATTAAAAAAAATGACAACAATAACAGTAGCAGTTACCATTACARTTATTGATGGTGGTGGAGAAAATTAAGCAGCTTGCTTCTCCTAAATGGAATTTCCTTTCCACATTACAGAAYATATCTGATTAAATTTACAGTAGCTTAACAACATCATGTGCTCGCATGCATAGTCGGAAACTTCTGCCCGTTAGTTGGTCTCCTCTTGCTCTCCAGCGATCAGTGACTAGGAGCAGGGTGGAGGAAACTTGGGAAAAGGGAAGATTAGAGAAATTACTGCTATTATCTTTCAACTGCACTCCATCTCTGCTAGCCACCGCTTTTCATGAACAAAGAGATAAAATCGTAGTAGGTCTACTTCTTTTAAAACTCCCTCAATCTTTATCTTTGCCACTGCTGTCTTCTGAAGCAGCTAAGAACGATCAGAAAATGTTCTCTGTCTCTTTATTTTGCCAGGTGTGTGTCTTACTGTGCAGTGCCTTAGAAGCAACCAGCCACTTCCAAATTTGAGAGCTAACAGTCCTAAAGCAATGCTGAGGGATCTAAATACCAGAGAAGCAAGTTTTATAGAGACACAGCTAAATCAAAGTGCTCATTYGGTGTTCTCACTGGAGTTCATGTATCAAGGCAGGCATATGCAAACCATAAAAGATGAAAAATTCCTCTGCTGTTTATTAATTACTCTAAAATTTTTTGCCAAGCCCATACCTTTGCAAATTTGCACTAACATCAGGCACCTCCTTTCACAATGAAATGGGCTAGCTACATCACACTGAGAAACATTACTCAGGCTCATGGGTGCAGAACAAAATCAAGATGATATGTAAAAACAATTCTAATTTCTTTTTCTTATTATTACTTTTTCTTTCTTTTTTTTGTCTTTTTTTTTTTTTTTTTTTTTTTTTTTTTTTTTATTCATGTTTGTCTGGCAGCTCATTTTTGTACATGGATAACTCTGTAGTGCAATTCGGCTCCTGAAAGCGTGTCAGATGTTAATGCCTTGAGCGACATGACAACACACGTCAGTTAGCTTCAAGACCCTTTTAACCACTTTCACTAAGGCAACATTTATTTATTTTTTTGATGTTATCCATGTGTAGAGGTAGCCTCAATATTAACTTGCCTATGAGAAAAAGTTATATGAAGTAGGATGCTTTGTCTTTATGCTGGCACAATACCGTAGTTGCTTTCACATCTGAGGTGTTCCTTCTTCCCGTTGCACTGCCGTGGATTTTTCCCGTTTCTTTAGGAGCAGCTTTCCAGCCTAGCAGCCAGTAAAGGTATCTCCCCAACCAACTGCTGAAAGATCCCACTGCCTATCTTTTGACATTCATGTTATAGAGARGTAAGAGACTTTAAGAATCAGGAGGTAAAGGGAGTTGAAACACTCATAGTGGAAGTTCAGGAGCAGTGGTAAGAAACAGTTCTCATTGCAAGTATTTTTTCTTTTAATGCGTTCTTCTTACATGCATGAAATGAAAGCTTTGTGTGTGCTCACTTTCGCATTGGAAAACGTAGAAGAAATGCATATCCAGGCAAAGTGAAGTGCCCTGCTCAGCAAAAGAGATCCAGGATTATAGAGCAAACCACCGTCTGGTTCGCCCTGAACTGGGGGTATCAATGGCAAGAGCGTGCCTAGSCTACGTATGGCAAAGGAAGACTTTCTAAAGATTCTTAAAAGTAGTTTTGCTACCACATGTTCCAGTTCCTTAGTGAATACATCCTTAACACTCCCTAGGGGAGAGACAGATTTCTACCATGCAGGGAGGGAAAAGATGAGGGGAAATGTGGAGTCAAGACACTGCATCTCTCGTATTTTGCATATTCTATAAATAAACCACTGTGCCTAGATTTCTAGTGATACCATCTTTTTGATATGAATATAACTAAGCATTACACTATCAGCAAGTCCAAGCCCTTGAAGTTGAAACAAGTCAGTGGCCTAGATTACCTTTGAATCACCAGAAAGTCTTTTCAACAGCCTTACAACAGYCCTTGGCAAAAGCAGCCCTATGGAGTTTCAACATGAATGTGGGGAGAAGGACATCTCCTCCTCCCTTAGCCAAATCCCATTTCATCCACTTTCTATCCCCATCTCAGTACAACGTTTTGCATGTTGTTCCTTTTTGACCTTGATCTCCTTAGTCAACTTTCTCCACTGCTTTGACTGGCCAAAATTCTCTCCAGTAAGTTCCAGCTGAAGAAAACAAGCAATATGAAGTATGGGCACAGACTCATCTCATAGAATTGACACATCTTACTAATTAGCATATAAATTATGCACCTTTTTGATGCTTTTCTAGAAACCAATCTCAGCATGTTGTCATGCAACAGAAGTAGCACACCAGAAAAATGTCTGCTGCAGAGTTGACTGGTTCTACTTCCAACACATGGAAAATTACTTGAGGCTCAGTGAAAAATTACTATTTTGATGTCCTCCTCTGATGCACCTTTGCATCCACAACAAAACAAGTGATCCTGATATAGTTCATATAGGACTGAAGCGTTGGTGGAGAATGCCACCAAACATTGCCTTTGGAGACTCTCACAAGAACCCCTGAGAGRAAATACAAATATGATCCTACAAGCTATTAATTTCTTGGACACTTTCCTTCAATCTGTAGAGAACTTCTTGAAAGGGTCAATATATTCAGCTCTCAGACAATGCTGGTGTTCACTGGCATACCGCATTGTTATTTATAACATAACAGTAATAATAAACTTCCTTCAAAGGAAAATACATTTTCATGAATGTAAATATATTACTTAATTTGGAAACTTTGGGATGTTTTCTTCTTTTCAGTGAAATCAGCTCTGCTGATTGCCACTATTGTTTCCTGTTTTATCATTATTAGCTTTCTGACCCAGAGTTYGGTTTAACATGCAGCCTCTCTCAAGAGTCAAGGAGAGGTCATCGACACTCTTCCACGTGCATCCTCCTCCAGTGTGACTGACTGAATGGCAACGCAAAGTCCGTTGTCAAATGCTCAAATGCAAATGCACAAATACGAGCTGGGAAATCACTCAGCTGGAGCCTTAACTGAACTCTCCCGAGTTACGTGCCTCAGCTGGAACATCTGCAGAAGATGAACACATCTTGAGAATAGTCCCTGAATACCAGAATGCAACAGCTCTGATATCCACATTCAGCTACATGTGGTCTGCAGACTCTTTTGTTTGGAAAAGTTTCCTAAGTGATCTTAGTGGAGACTGTTATGTGAGTAGGTACATTTCAGTTCTTACTGGTTCCTGATGAAATGGGGAATCGTCTCTTGGCTCTCTTGATTTCAGCCACTTGTTGAGACATGGAATTACAGGTCTGGTGTAAAGCACAGGGGTATTTCTGAGTCAATGTTCATGTATTTCACATGCAATAGAAACCTCCAGTTTCTTGCAGTATCTGAGGCCTATAGCTTGTCATCCGTTTATTTTTCTGCTATCAAAGTCTAGTGAAGCTTGAAGTAGCTCAGTATTGCTACCCCTAATTGCCCTATGGGCAGCAACAGTGTAAGGGCACCATGCTTTGAGCAGCACTGAGCTTGCTGTCCCTGTTTATCTGGACCRTGGCAGTAGAGGCCTCCACTACCACCGTTTACATTTCCTTGGCTTCAGACTCCAATGTGAGGAACTCTGTTTCAAGTTAGCTGCAGGTTGATGCAAACTTCATACAACTTCATCTTTGGGATTCAGTTAAGGGCTGGTGTGGACTTCCTCAGCTAACTCATTTCACTAGAAATGGATGAGCTTTTGTGCTTCCTGCCTGTCTCTGCTCTCCGTCAGTGTGTTTTTGCCTCTTGCCTTGTTGCATGTGGGTTTTTATTTTTAGTTTTTAATGCTGGCTGTGCTGGTAAGACAGCACATGCTGGCTGGTAAGGGAAAGAATAATGAGTGACTCTGCACTTGCAAATCGAGTAATGCCTAAAGATTTGTCTGCTGCTCTGTGTTTGACCTTCCTAATGTGATTGGGCCAGTGTACTTGCAGTTAATGAGCCAACTAATTTTGTACAAGGAACGAGGCTCTTCCTTTTATGCTGTTTATTGCCACCAGTAGGGTTCTTTTCACACCAGTTCATCTGAAGTAGTTATCAGCATGTTGGACCTGCTGTGCTCTCGATTTCTAGGTTTGTTGTGACTGAGCAGTAACTGTCGTAAAGGCACGAGCTGCCGAGGTGCCAGGTTTATTTCTGCTGGGAGGTGTCATACTCTGCCCTGGTGTTTGGGAGGCCATAGCTTGAGTAGGTTAAGTAAATCAAACAAGCTGTGCAAAGAAAAGGGGAGGGTCAAACAAGTTGTAAATATCGGTGACTTTATAGGTAAAAAGATATGGTCTTTCCAAGACAGCATGAAAAAAATAAAGTATATTTATTTCTACGACTAAGTCCCCCYCCCACCCCACCATCCTCATTTATTCCTGGGACAAACCCAGACTGTTTATGCACTCAGTTCTCTTATGGGAGGGGAGTATTATGTCAATTGTAAATAGAACTGGACTTCTGAAAAATGCTGTGTACAAAATGCATCAATTTATGAGCTGGATCTGGAAAAAAATAAATGTAATTAGTTTGATCTTTTCTTTCTTTTTTGTCGATTTAAATAMAGATTTCTCTGTTGCAGCTTAGAAAAATATTCTCTTGAACTTGGATGTCTTGTAATATTAAAAAATGTGTTGAAGTTACATCACAAAGAAAAAGAGAGAGTATATAAGCAGAGGAGTATCTGGAATTTCCCAATCACAGCTAGATTAAGTGCTATTTTTCTCTTTAAATTGCTTTCAGAGATATTTCGGAAAAATTAGAGTCTGACACGCCCATAAATTTCCCCACAAAAATCTCTTACGTATTGAAATTCCTTTTTCCATCAAAATGAAAATGATAAAATATGTGAGTTGGTTCTATTTCTGTAATTTAGTATCTTCACACATGCAAATTTWATGAGATTGAAGCTAGCACCTCGGATTCCCCAGGCCATATGAGAACATCATATAARAACCTCTGATACCCCAGGCAGCTGAAGGGCGATGAGAAGACAGGCCATCCTGTGCTGCTTCAGGATGCTGTTGATGAGCAGACTCTTCTGTGTAAATACCAGTAATTTGAGACAACTTGTTTCTTTGCAAGACAGAATAGCAAATTGCATTGCATCTACTAAAGTGGTAATATTTCTGCACTCTGTCATTTATCACAGAGCAGGCGATATGAAGCACCACGTTCTCTGGTAGGATGTACTATTTCCCATAGATAAATGTAGGACAACACTTGAATTTTAAATCCCTAGAGGACAGATTCCGGTAGGCATGGCAAACTTCTGGCAGTCTGATACRGTTTTTCAGTGCATACATATGTAGCAGACACTTGACATTTCCAAGATGTATTTCAAGGACACTGTAAATCACTTCAGGAGCTGAAGTGTTGTAAATTAATGCTGGGGCTTGACCATTGCCTTGTAGCCACTTTTATTCATACAAACTAGGATTTTGGCCTGTTGACAGAGGAAAACTAGCAGGAAGAGCTGGTTAAGATATTTTAAGATAGTTGTAATAGTCTTTCTAGGCCTGTTTGGAAAATCAGGGTGAGCAGTTGTTCAGTGATTCAGTTCCTGCCACTGAGGTATGTTCCCATGTGGAAGAATTAGAGCCCTACTTAAAATCCAGCAGAAAGGTAGACGCTGTCTGCCTTTTGTTGGAAGCAATAACCATCACTTTTGATGACTCACGGAGCTACAAATTGTATTTCACTGCACCGGTCCTAAGCCAWTGCGACCCATTAGCTTAGCCTGGCAAACGAGAGAGGTTATTTTATAGATCCTCTCATGTGCTGAATGTATAACTTGGCATATGCAGAGTAGTTTGCATATGAGTAACCCTAGTCATTTTAAACTTAACTCCAGAAGAACTACCATAGTTTTGCTCATCTTTAACATCCACAGTTGTGCCTGTATAAAGCTCATTTCATGTCTTCCTGCAATGAGACACTCACACAGTTCCAAATACATGGAGATTAGAATTGGTTTTTTTTTCCCCCACAGTGAAAGCAATTTCGTACAAAATTTGGCTTTTAATTAAGAAAGAAACATTTAGATACTACCAAAATGCTCCTTTTTATTGCATTTCCTAGTATATTGCATTGATTATTTTCAGTCAGAAATTATAGGGATAAAATAGGGTTAATCCTATTGAAGTGCTAAAAATAAATGCATATTGTGGAACCTGAAGGGATCCATTTCAGTTATTGCCAATGAGAGCWTTTTACAGTTCTCGTTCACAAGCTCGCTTTCCTGTCTTTCAAGCAGCTCTACTAAAAATACTGCCTTATGAAACCAGTTCATTGTTGCCACTATAAAGACACAGGTCAGATAGGTGATTCCTTGATACATTATGACAAAAACCTCACTTCAGCCACTTTCACTCCAGTAATTTAATGTAGAAGACTTCTGCTGGTCATTAACAGGCCTTAATCTCAGAAGGCAGGTAAATAGAAAGGGTTGAAAGAGACCTCCTGGGTCATCATGAGTTCTCTCTCTGTGTGAGAAATGTGTCATAAAATAGTATTAAGTTACACCTAAAAGCTGGTTAGCTCTGCTGCCTTCAGTACTCCTATTGAAAGGACGTATTTCAACCTGAAAATTAGAAATTCTTTTCTAATTCGAAAGCTGCACTTATTTGCCATCGTTTGCTTTAGTGCAGCTGTGCCCTTTAGTTTAAGAAAATAGTGATCACAGTGCCTTAGGGTTTTTATTTGGTTCCAAACTATAGCATAATCACAAATTAATCATCTTTTGAGATATAAAATTATTATGGGAGTCGGGGTACTGAGGTCCTTCTGCAAATCCCTTATCCGTAATCCAGGCCTGGATTATGTCACCTATTTGGGAGCAGGGTCACTATACCTTCATGCCAGGGCCAGCAGAGAACGCGAAAGGCAGCTGCCTCCAGAGGGTTCTTCAGTCCATCTAAGGTCCCATCTCCTCTCTGGAAATRCTCACCTTTCCAGCTCTTCGGTGAGGAGCCTGCAATGAAGCAGGGTGAAGCTGTGAGCAATCATAGCGTTCAGGAAGGACGCACTGAAATGGCGATGGGTGACATATTCACCACGGACTTAYTGATATGGCCGACTTCCTTGCGATTTGATCCAAATTCTCTTCCCTTTTTTTGTTTTCCTAGGTAAATCAGCCGAAAYCTCTAGCTACGTAGTATTACATATTTCTATCTAATTTTCATAGAGTTTTAGGTCTCTTTATGTTAGTACTCCCCCCACCCCTTGCTTCTTGGGTTTACAAGTGACTGTAGAAAATTTTAAATAAGAGGTTCACTTATCCTAGGGCTGAAATTTCCCCATTACAGAACAAGGGGTAAAAGTGAGTGGAAACATTGCCATCAAGGTCCAGTCTTCTCCTGTAATATCAGATCAACACCTGTAGAGCAGGAAGCAAATACTCATTCCACTCGGGAAAGCTTGGGCTGGGCAAAACACTTGTAGGCGGTATTTGCAAAACACGATGCTGTTTTTTTTTCTTAAGGGCAACATATGATTAGCCCAATCTGTGTAGTGATAAGGGGGTGTTCACAGAGTTTAATTTTATCTAATAAAGGAAAATCTCTTTAGGATCCCCCTGTAGGTAGTGGAAAGCAGTAGGTTGCTCTCACGGAAGCCAAATCGAGCTCCTACTGTGAGTCACACACACACCTTTCAAAGAGGAGCATGGAGAGATTTTCCCTCTATAGCTCTTCTCTGCCTAAATGATGAATTTTCTGAGGGCAGTCAGCCTTTGGGATGCAGTTTTTAGTAAAGGGTGTTTGCACTAGGATTCTGGTTAACATCAGATGCRTGGGGAACAAGGTCTGTCACTCTGAGTAGACGTTTGTTGAGGTGTTCAGCATACTCATTCCCATCCCTTCCAGCTTTGTTTGCAACAATCTCATCACAAAGTGTCCCAATGATTCTTATGGACCTACACAGAAGAGTTAAATGTTGTCAGTGGGCAAATCTGGTTAACTTTGCATCATGCAGTCATGGTTAACCATAGAAGCAAGCAGTTGTCACTAACTAGACAACGAGGAACTTGTCACTATAGCTAGATGATGAGTCATTCCAACTGATGCATCTACAGAGCTAATCTAGCCTGTAGATCTGCCTCTTCTCAGTTTTTCCCACACCTGTTTTTCAGTTCTACACAGAAAACATAAAATGTCTCTCCACTACTTTTCTTGTAAAATACGTAGAATGACCCTTTGGTGATTTGTGGGCCAGTCTCAGTGCTGGCTGACAAGATGCTAGGGCCAGCCCAGGAGTTTAGGACACATATTCTTTCTAACCAGGAGCATGATAGCAGTGGACAAGGATGGTACTTGTGGAGATGTGGTAGTAGGGTTTTCTTTGCAAACTTGCCAAGGATCTGATTATTATTAAGTGACAAGTTGAAGTCTGTCATTTACTGTTGTTATTTAGGCTGACTTGGTTCATGTGACYTTGGCTAGATCTGCTCACATGGCAAAAATGCTGCAGACTGCAGTGTTGTTGCACCACTCACTATCTTTGGTATTTCAGCACCATTATTTTCTACTAGTACTGAAAATAGAGCAAGAGGAATCAGTTACTTTTCCAGAAACACCTTAGGATCAATGCAATGCTAGAAATAAACTCTTCAGGGTTTTAACACAGGTGTGTGCATGTGTTCATGAATGCTTCTGAGAAGCAGCGCAGCAGCTCTCTTAAGGCTCTGCAAAGGCAAAATTGATATTACTCCATGGCCAGATCTTGACTTCCTGAGAAGTCTTTTTATCTCTTCCTACTAAGTCCTGACTGCAGGAGAAGCATTTGAGCAGATCTCAGTGATGTCTTCCAAGGTCCACAGTGTTAGCGTCTTAATAAAAGTTGTTCTTTTGGTTTGAGGTTTCGTTGTTAATTTGTTTTCTTTTGTTTTGTTTAAGTTCAATTATCAGAAATGCTAATCACATTAACAGACTTGCAGCATTGCTTTGCCTAGAAATGCAACAAAATTGAACACAATGACTCTTCCACAGTTTATCTGCACGCCTTCATTTCTCTACACCTCACAGAAGTGGCCACTCYGTATCACATTCTTTCCCTCAGAAACAAACAAACAAACAAACAAAAATATTTAAATCTTCTGTACCAAGTCTTAATCTAAGACCTAATACTGTGGACTGAAGCATTTCCATTAATCTTATTTAGAGTTAGAGAAATTTATTCCCAAATTTCTGCCAGCAGTTGAATTCCTCCTGACTATTCTAATATACTCCGGTATATATTCTAATATACTGGTATAATATCTGCTCTGAAATCCACACAAGAACACCAAGTGCACACGTTCTCCARATGGGGCCAGAAACTATTGGCTGTGCATTGCTTAGAGGACAAGTTGGTCAAGATTTCTAAGATTTACRTTTGAAACACAAACCCTTAATTGCAGATTTGTACCATAGGCATGTTGTCTTCCAAGCACAGCCCTAGAGTCAGGTTAAAACTTGTCTTTGACTGAAGTGGGGAATTCTCCCACCACCAGCTGCAGTTGGTAGCTGTTCATCTTTTTTATCTAATCTCATTTTGGTTCCCCTGGGTCCCTCCAGCTTCCTCCAACCCCCTAGCCATGTAGGATGAAATTCAGCTCCCTTGATTTTAAACACCAGCACTGCATCTCAGTCCAAGCCATTCGCACAGATCTCCCTTGCAGTTTGGAAACCTGGTGGCTGGAGTTTAGGCTGTGATCCATCCGATTTGATTAGTCGCGGGCAGCTGCTATCCAGTGAGATGAATTGCGCCCCACTGACTCGCTCTCCTCCGACTGCAATGGAGTCTGAGCTCAAATACGGACACCTGGGGATTGCCAACAACTCACACTTACCCGGGTGAATCTTATCTCTGAGCTCTAATTCAGACCAATTCAGATACAATCTGCAACATCTCTTCTGTAATTTACTCCAGTCCGGTGAAATTCCCAGTCTTGAGCTGATTTACTTGAATTCTCTATTAGTCTTTTCATTGATTTCAGTGGAGTGGGGTGAGTGCTAGTCCCTGTCTTCTCTAGCAGCACGTTAAGAGCTGTCAGTCACACTGCCCCTGACTGATAGGCTAGGCTTCTTTATTCATCAAAATTTCAGTGTCTTTTCTATTTTGTTGTAGCGTGACTGCCCGCAAACAAGAAGCTGCTGCCCTTTCATGCCTATGAGTAAACTGCTGGATTGCTGTTGG
Organism: Rhea americana; assembly: GCF_003343005.1. Taxonomy (NCBI): domain Eukaryota; kingdom Metazoa; phylum Chordata; class Aves; order Rheiformes; family Rheidae; genus Rhea; species Rhea americana. The sequence goes on along the minus strand of NW_028185484.1, from coordinate 668,416 downwards.
TATAAAGTCTTTGTTTTAGGTTTGTACCCTGTAACTATCTTCTATTATCTTAATTTGCAGACAGTATTGAAGCCAACATTGAGACTGCATCTTCTAATGTAGAATCAGCCAATGAGCAGTTGGCAAAAGCCAGTCAGCACCAAGTAAGTGGGTCTGAAAAAAAAACCCTACGGATACATTCAGTGATAGTATTTAAAATAAAGAGAACGCTAAGCAGCTGTGAAGCACGTAGCACATGGATTATGTTGGATTTGTGTTACCTGGAAAGATGATAAAGCATACATATCCTAGGTAAGAGCTAAACTCTTTTTTCATATACATGCATACATATAAACATGATTAAATTACTGTACCATTGGCAATTTGCATTAGAGGARTCATTAAGAGATCTACACATTAAAGAGACATTTCCCAGTAGGAAATTCAACAATTAGTTACTGTTGTTCTTGGAAAGATGTCACAAAAAGTGCATCACTGAAGTGTATATGTTCTTCTTATTGGAGTGTTTCCCTATAGCTAGGCAACAACGCTTTTCAAAAACACGGCAATTGCCAAAAGACACAATGTAGTTGGTGAATAATGGCTACTGGAATGACGTTCAGCACTTTTTAAAGGCAATTTGAGGGTTGCTTTTTATTTTTTTTTCTTTTTCTCCATTGGAGCAAGAGTAAAATACACGCACAAAAAAACATTAATCTTGTTTGAAAATAGTTTGACCAGAAAGAACTGTTCAATGGTTATAGTTACTGCTTTCTAGGGATGAAAGAAAGAAAAAAAAAAAAACAAAGAAAAATTTGTATTGCTTGCAATAGATTGACAGACTACTACGATTTCTTTTTTTATTATTATTATTTCCTCAGTCATAAGTGTGTTTATTGAACCTCAAAGTGAGTTTCATATATCTGGTGTTTTGTTATGACAAACTGCAGCTGAGGTCTGTGTGAATACCTAGTGGCTCCTCTTTGCTCTTTGGACACRGTGAATGCTAAAAGTCTGGGGCATAACTCCAGACCAGAGGAGTAGGAGTCCTACATCTTGTACTCCACTGGAAGTGGAGTCATGTGAATTCTAAAATTATCTACAGCTCATTTTCTGGTGAAATGTACTTTGTGAATTGTGGCCAGTAAGAGCAGCTCTCGCAGAACRTTGATATTACAGAAACAAGATGTGGTCCTCAGCTGCATTTTGGTTCTCAAGGCATACTTTTTCAAGATAATGTGTGTCATCCTGCATTTGCCTTGAAGATAGCCTGTTGCGTTGTCACAGCAGGAAGTCTAAAATGAGACAAAAATAAACTTAGTACTTGACAGTAGAGCAGATCTCAAAGTTGTAAATGAATTAATGACAATTTCAGCTAAGAAGGCTAAAGAATAGTCAGGCAGAAAATGAGCGCAGCACAGTGYAACGGGTCTGCTTTCTGCAGCCACAAGGAGTTGCTGAAATAGCCTGCTGAAATAGGAGGACTCTTATTCCTCAGTGTATTGACCAAGATGAAGATACAGCCAGCCCTAGCTAGCCAGCCACTGYTGCAGGCAAAAAGAGACTTTGTGTACTGTTTGGTACCTCTGGGAAAACCACTTCAGTTTCTCCCATGCCCTTGAMACAAGCCTGTGTAGACAAATATTGCTTAAGGAAATTCTGTTGTCAGAGAAAATGTAYGATCTAGATCTGCTGCAGAGCACAGGTAGCTGTCCTGTACGCTGCTGGACGAGGAGCACTCCTGCCTGCCACCCCTGCTCGCTCTCTGTCAGCTCTTTCATGAGTTTTCCTCAGATATAGACAGAAAAATGAGGTGAAAGTGGGGGTGACTTCATTTGCTGGACTGCTGCATGGGTTTTGTTCAATGGCACGTGACCCCTCCTCTGCCCTGTGCCATGACATCTGCTCATCTAACGCCCAAAAGGATGGTGTCCCCAAAATGTGTCAGGAAGGGTCCTGGTCGTACAGTCCTTCAGAACCTTTGGCTGCTTTATAAGCACCTGGATGGATTTGAGAGAATGATCAGCTGGGTGGCTTTGTAGATGGCCTGGTTTCAAAGGAGCTACCACAGTTTACAACCTTCAAATCTTTTCAGTGCTGTGCACTGTTCTGTGCTGCTCAAAGAGCAAAATTACGGATGGTTTTTAAAATCTTATTCATTAGTTTTCCATTATTTTTTTATTAAACTGTCAATTCACCAATGTATTTTGCTGTTACCTGGAACCTCTGGCACAGTGTGATTGTCCTGTAAATTCACACTAGCTTACATATATTTTTTATCTCTCTTTATACATACATACATACATATATATATATATATGTATATAAATACATAGGTGTACACACACACACACACACACATATCTCTATATAGATATGTATATATATGGATATATATATAGCTTTTTTAAAAGTATGTTGGCAAATGTATGCATTAATTGAGAAATCAAACATGTCCACATCTCTGAGACTTTGAAGCTTAAAACCTACCACGKACCTTAATGAAGAGATTTCTGCCAGGAGTAAAGATTAAGTGATGGGTTATTTAGCATGTTTGCTTGTAATGCAATGAAGTGCAGTCACTTCAACAGTACAACCTAGAGGACCAGTCCCAGCCTGTACATTGACAAAGCATCAGTAATTTCTTTTTTCTTTAACTTGTACAAAATAAAGCATTTACATTTCCTGCAATTAYAGCAATAGTTAAACAAGTATAAATAGCCTCATGCTGATCTCTTTTTCTCTGCATATTAAATTTGGAAAACGGCTGCTTCTTCTTGTGACCTGTGTGCTAGCAATAGCATTTTACTACTTGATATGAGTTTTCACATCTTCCTTCTATACCCAATCAGAAAAACCAAGAAAACAACAACAACAACAAACAAAACTGAAAAAGCAATAGAGAATATATGAGGGAAGTATATGATATGTAAGGCAGAGGTGACCACCTTGTAGGCTGGACAAGGTTGCTGGATGGCTCAGTGCAGCCTGCCTCCTGCACTCAGACCTGGGAAGGGAACAGGCAGTGGCTGGGTAAACGCTCTACTTGCCTCCTCGCTGCTCTTAGCCCCATGGACCTGCACTTCTTYCCCCATTCTCAATGGACATGTACGTGAAAGGTGGATCCATATGATAGGTGCCACTCCTTACTGATCTCAATACRGAGGCAGGACAGCAAGATGCAGCATCTGTACACCTCCATCTGAGTTGGTGCACCATGTCTTGGCAGAAGGACAGGGCACTGTTGTTGGAAGGGGCAGGAGCAGACAACCCAGGACAGCAGATGGGCTCAGCTGCTCAGTATGTTCTTAGACACCGTGGGAAGATCCTGTGTCCATGCTGGGTACCATAATTSCTAACCACATTACTTTCTGTAGTCTCCTGCCTCATCTATAGACCTCACCCTCTGTAAACCAGAGGCAACAACACTTCCCTTCCTCACCAAGTATGTGCACAASTCTGTGATGTTCTGATATTATGGAGATTCTATGGACCCCGTAGCAAAACAGCWATACCCATAACACTTTTGCCTATCCATGATGTAGGAAAGGTGTATCTCATGTCATATTCACTTTAATTCCATAGATCTTGCCCTATTATTGTACATCACTGTGWATACTCTGATTTCAGCAATGCTTGATTTGTGTTTTTATATTAATATGTGCTTGCTCTATTGGTGTTACAATAGAACATGTGGCAGGTGAACCTGTAAGAAATCATGAACAAAAAAGATATGGCATAAAAGGTCTGTGGGAGCTTTCAGTGGAATAGATACTTTTTTTTTTTTTTTTTTTTTTTTTGTGATTTTTTAATTTAATTTAAAATTTTGGATTGTAATTTTAATTATAGGATTTTTTTTATCTTAAACTTATTTTTATTAGAGATGAGATTTAAGCTCATTCAGGCCATGATGTTCCATCATTATCTGCAAAAAACTGTAGAGTTAAAATGCAACTGAAGAGATAAATGTTGGGTATCGATACTAGGACTGTGCAGAGACCTGTTTTCATATATAACCCCAACTTGATTACCACTCACAGGAATTTGATTATTTTACTTTGTTGTCTTGATTTGCACCAGAAAAATGAATTAAAAAAAAAAAAAAGAATGACAGAACAAAACCAAAACCTCCTTAGAGACAGGAAAGTCTGGCGGCTAAAAGCCTGAAGTAATCTCCTGCTCTAGACTTACTTCGCTTTGTTTTTCCCTTCCATGAGTGTCTCATACCTCTTGGACCTAAAGCAGACATGARAACCCTTGCCGCTTAATACCAGTGGCCCAGATTTGTCTCACRAAATGTCATTTGTCATGCACCTAGCGAGGATGATTCATCTCACCTATCTAAGGCACCAATCTTACGGTGGGTTGAACTGCTGTCAGGAAGGTAGGGATTTATTGGACCAAAAATTGGATGTTTTCAGAGGGGCATGTAAGTCTGAGCCAGCTGCCTGGACTCCCTTTACATCGACAGTGAGGAAGAATTGCTTCTAATGCATGGCTTGTCYCATCTTATAGGAGATATCTAACTCAGATCAGGTGAGAGCCTCTCCGGAGAAGCCTCTTCTCCCCTTTTCTCTATGAGGTCCAGACRATGGCAATTACATTGCAAATATTGCTAAAGAAAATGAATTTCGTGCATAGCAACTACCCCTTCGTCCAAGAATCAGGAGATCTTGACACCCAGCAGTGTCAGCACCTGCTCTTCAGGTTAGGTTAGGTGTGATGAATATCACCCAGAGGGGCTGGCCATGACAAGATTGTGYAGTTTTGCTTTTTCATAGCTTCCTGTTGAGAGGAAGAGAAAGAAACAAATGTGCAGTCCACAGATGCATATTAAATCGGTTACTCTTTTTGAGATGAAATTTGGTCTAAGTTCATCTTGGGCCCACTGAGTGAAGGACTCTGTGTACTGATTTTTGGGGGAAGAGCTGCTTGTATTGCTCTGATTAGTGTTAGTTGCTTTTCTTCTCTGTATTCTCCATGGAAGTCAAACTAATTTGAATGCATTGCAAAGACAAGGTAGAGTTCAGCAACTCACTTGTGTAGGCTAACAATAATGAAGTTTTTTTTCCTGTAAAGAAACAATTCCTGGGCCTGGCTTTCAGGGGTACACAGAGGGGCACTTTGAAGCCTGGAGCTTCATAAATCTGTGGCATTTGCAGAGAGATCTTATTGCTTGGGGGTCCACCAGGAACTTCAACTTTTGCACAGATAATTAGTTGGTACTTTAAAAAATGTATGATTTGAGTTTTAAAATCACCTTCTCTGGACTCTTTTAAGTTTCCTGGTGTGCAAGCCTCTTAAAGGACTTGCAACTTATCAATGCTGTGATAACAAAGATCGTCTTCTCATCTGTGTGGATGTGCCCTAAGATCTTGACTTACACTGTCATTAAATCGTCTCAAAACTATCATGTGCGGCCAGTCAGCAGAGATTGCCATAGCACGAGAGACTTGCACCCTAACACCTCCAGCAGCAAAAGTCCAGGATGCTGAGAAGCTGCCTTGGAGTGATGTAGCCGGAGTTATCCCAATGCAAACACAGCTTACCAGCACGGCTAGTTAATCCCCTCGGAAGAAGAGAGACTAGATGTTCGTTGGGTAGAGTCAGGACTGAGACGTAATGACAGTATCGTACTAAGTCTAAGGCACAGTGTAAACAATCAATTTGATGTCATTTATGGCTTCGCTGTGTCTGTCGAGAGTGTGGCTGAGCATGCTTTTTGTTTGGATAATGAGCACTGGGAAGTTTTGTTTGGGGGATTATGAAGCTATTCTTTCTTCTGGCAGTTTCTGCGTGTGAAAGTGATGGGAGCTGAATAAAGAGCTGCAAGAAGTCGTTGCAGCTCTGTAAAGCTTCCAAGCRAAAGTCATTACTGAAGTGACTGTGTATTTACACAACTAAGCCTTAATTCCCCTCTCCAGCAGCTGAAGCTGCCATCCAGAATCCTCAGGATTCTRCACCATGATCTTCACTTAGTAGAAAAGTCCTCCCTGAGCTGACTGAATTTCTCAAACACACTCCACTGGTAGTTCGTTTCTGTTCCCCTATACTTCTCAGCGTACAACAACACAATCATACCAGCTCAGCTCTGAAACCTCTGCTGGAACTTCTCCGTTGAATTCAAGGTTGCCCATTCCTCCTCCATGACACTTCTTTTCCTTCCACYTCATGTCTCCCCCATTAAGTCTTTTCCTCCATCATGTCCAACCCCAGTCCTCCACTCTTGATGCCAATGACACAGCAGTCTGGAACAGCCTGTCCTGTTACAATAATCTCACCAATTTTGTCTCAGATAGTTCAACACCTATCACCAAAGGGTGTTTGCCTGCGGCATCGCTCAGATGTGCCCCCATGTAGTCCATTCTGCCGTGGAGCCTTGAAGCAGCTCGTTGCCAAGTGCCTGCCCCTGCTTGCACGCTCCTTTTATCGTGGTGGTGTGCTGTGACAGGCAAGCAAGACTGGCAGGGGAACATTAAATTGTATTACCCTTTAGCTTCCAGTGACAAATAGGCAGCAGTAGGTGGTTCTGATAAAATGTGTGCTTTCTTTTCTCCTTGCTCTGCTGGCTTCTGATGAGAGATGGGCTGAGATTTCAGACTKAAGAGTGTTTTATTTTGAAGAGGCTTCTGTTTGCGTGTGTTTTTTACTGTATTTTAATGTAACCCATTTACAAAACAGCTGCTTACCATAGGAAATGGTGTTCGAGTCAGCTGCACTCCAAGTGATAAATGAGCTGTGCGAGTGCAGCAACTTAACCTCAGTGAGGTCTGAGCCATAACATTTATTTAAACACATCTTTTTTTTTCTCTCTCTCTCTACATAATGGATCCTTGTGATCAAATATTTATTGGGAAAAGGTTTGTTTGGAGCTTTTGGATGTCATGTAGTTGGATGTTCTTGCAAGTGAAGATAGTCTTTCAGGCTATTTGTAATCACAGCTGAACATCTCTTCATTCGTACCATCAAAAAGAGAGAGCTTACACACCTCGATGGTAGTTTAATCTTTTTATTTATTTATTTATTTATTCTAAACGTGGATAAGATAATAGGATGTTCAGAAGGAATAAATATTGTCCACTGTGAGCTTCCTTTTAATTTAGCACCAATCACTCTTTTCTCAAGGAGGAAATGGAAAGGGCAGGCGTGGAGGAGAACTGGATGTGGAAGAAGGTGTGGGAGCGTATTTAGCGGTGAGGCATTGCTGATAAAGCTGCTTTGGCAGGTGAGAGGATGAGGAGCAGTTATGTTTACTGATTGTTMAGAGTGGCTTTGGCAAAACAGCTTGGCAGTGTCCAGTGTTGGATTAGTATCAAGTCAAGATTTAGGAATATCAGTTACATAACACACAAATGGGTTAGATTCAGAGTTTCAAAGGCAAGGATTTTGTATGTGAGAACTAAGCCAGCCTGATCTGTGACAATTTGGAGATGGCAGAAGGGAAATAGCATGCAGTCTTTTGTTGTTCCTTTTGTTCTGTTTTGCTTTTTTTAACAAAATCTCTTTCCAGGGTACAATTTCATTTTGAGGGGTCAGAGATTAAAAAGCAATTTTCCCTCACTGACAGCAGCATAAACCAGTGAGTGTTACATTGGCTGTTAATGGCCTCATTTAACTGAGCAGTGAACGGAAATCCTTGGTTGCTGAGTGGGGAACCACATTTAGAGTCATCCTTGTTCCAGTGGTGGCACATATAATGAATTGCACTGTCCAAAGGTCAAATCTCTGAGAAATGATATTAAACTTATCTCTTAATGGGGCTAAGAATATAAGGAAGTTAAGAAATATTRAGATTGGAAGATGTATACCTAGCCTGACATTAGATGAAAACCAGGAGCACAAAATATGTATCCCAGTTTAGAGTCCCAGCTGTGTCGCCTGAAGCTGCATTACGCTGGGCTGTGATCTTGTCAGATCTCATCAAATAGCAACATGATCAGGCTTGGTCAGTGTTCGTATTGGAATCCACCACGGAAAATCCAGACATGCRCGTAGCAGAGTATTTTTTTTGTTCAGTAGATAGCACTTGCTAAGTGACTCCTTTCTGGTGAAGGGTCACCATCCAAACAGTACTACCATGGTTCAGATGTTCTGYGTAGACCTGATAACTGGTAGTCAGTAAAGGTGCCATGTTGGGCTTTTTTTCAAAACAACGGTGAGGATAAGGGTTGAACTTCATTATGGATGCTTATATTCGTCTTTCTGTGCTTTGAAATTTCACTTTATTCTCATAATCTTCAGCTTATCAGCTAATCTTTTTAATAGGGTCAATGTGGGGACCTCTAGTTTCCTGACATCCCATCCAATTTATTACTTAAAATTTAAGCAGCTAATGCAAGACAAGCTAAGCTCCCTTTGCACACATCTCTGGAAGACAGCTCATTTGGCTTCTCGTGGATATTATCCTTAGTTGGGGATGAATAGTGCCCTGGAGGTGAGCATCTCCCTCTCTTCATGCTGGTAGACATGTACCTTCAAGAAATCATCTAATTACTAGGCAGTGAGGGCACRAGTTGTTTGCCTGAAGATAAATATTTCATATCCTTCTGTAGTAGAAGTCCGTTGTTCTCTCAAAAATCACAAGTCATTTCTACTAGCTGTGTTTTTAGTTTCRGAGAACCCAGGGCATCTCAAATGGTCAGAAGCATCTGAAAAAATAAGCACGTATTTCCCTATTGCTTTTAATAGCAACAATAATGGTGATCATGAAGGGGAAAAAAGATATATTAGGAGGAAATAGCATTGGAAAATGAAATTGTTTCTGTTTTCATGGTGGCACAACCTGAAAGCACTTTAATCAGAGGACCTTTCCAGTTTTCTGAAAGAAATCACAATCTTAATAGGATGCATCTGTAGTATTACTAGCAAATTGTGCCCTGGCACTACTGGAACTGGAGAACAGGAATTCTTAAATACAACTTATATTCAGAAGGAGACAAGATAGTGAATTATAGTCTTGTTAAACTTGGCTTCAATCATGCACAAAGCTTTTGAAGACATTTTGAAATGAAGAATTAAAAACATAGAGTTCAGTGGAGACTAGGACAAAATGGAACTTCCTTTTACTTTGATAAAGTAATTGCTTATCTTTCTTTGTGAGGACAATGGATTTTCTTAGACAAAGGCAACAAGAAAGACTCAACTTCCTGGACTTCAAAAAAGCATTTTCTCTAGTAATGCCACATAAGGATTATTTGTTAAAATGAAAATTATTAGAAAACTAGGTGTTGTTTCTAGGCCAGAGCTCGTTCTCATATAAGCAACTTTGATGTCTCTGCATTTCTTTCTAGGTTACACACAGTTGTTTATTTAGTCTGGCCAGTTCACCGCTATCTTTTCTGGTGTATGGTTCCATAGTTCCTGTTAGGCTGATGTCTGTGTGCATACCTTCAATAGTCTAGGGGTGTTAGGTCCTCGTTTCCTCACATATAGTGACTAAAAACAGCCCTTATTTGCTTTTCTAATCATCTGGCTCCAAGTGATGTAGGCCTCAGCAAATCTACTTTCAAAGTGTACACCTCACCACCAAACATATGATGTACCAGTGCTTTTCTAAACTCTTGAAGGAATCAGCTTGTGTGGGATACAGTTTGAATTGATGCTACCTGACCTCGTCTGTCTACTTTATAGGACCTTCACCTGAGGTGAGTGTCCCTTCTGTTTGATGGAGATTGGCAGTACGATTCAGTTGCCACAATATAGGCATCCAGTGCCATTTGAGATGCTCTCAGGAATCCCAGACAGCCTTGTAGGGCTGACAGATGTGACACAGAAACTACAGGAAACCCACAGCTTTCTGGACTGACAACTGGAGCTCATTTCATATGATATTAGGTACTTAAATGTGGACAGCTAAATTGGTCTATGCAATGAAGTCAACAGGCTGGAGAAAGATTCAGCTGACCTGCCAATAAATGTCTACTTTAGGGTGAACTGATTCACTGCTAGGCTCCRTGGAGTGTTTTGACTGGTTGTCCCATGACTATAGTAGGAGCTTGGACATCAAAGGACGTGTGTAGATGTATAGCACACTGTGTGTGGACACATAGCCAAATTGATGAGATAARGACTGGGTAAGTGGACAGCAAGTTGGGTGAAAAATTGGCTGAACTGTCAGGCTTAAAGAGTGGTGATCATTGGTGTAAAGTCCCATCGTTTGCCAGTGTCTTTCGGTAATTGATATTGGGGCCAATATTGTTCAGCATCTTTATTAAGAACATGGATGATGTGATCAAGTGCRTTCTCAACAAGCTTGTAGATGGTCCCAATTAGGGAGAGAGTAGGAGACGTTGATACACTGGAAAGTAGGGCTGCTGTTCAGAGACCTGGATAATCTGGAAAACAGCACCAAAGGGAGTCCCATGACATTCAGCAAAGGTAACTGCGAAGTTTTTCACCTCAGATGGAATAACCATATGCAGCACTGTAAGCTGGTAACYGATTGACTAGAAAGCGACTCTACAGAAAGACCGCAGGGTCCTGGTGAGTCACAAGTTGACCATGAGACGGTCTCATGCCCTTTCAGCAAAGGCGGCCAAGAACATCCTGAGCTATCTTAATAAGAGTATAGCCAACCACTTGAGGGAAGTGATCTTCCCWTCTGGTCAGCATTTGTGAGACCACAGCAGGAGTACTGTGTCCCATTTTGGGCTCTCTAGTACAAGAAAGATATTGACATACTRGAATTTGTCCAGTGGAGGACTACCAAGATGTTCAGGGGCCTAGAGCATATATGGCTTATGAAAAGAGGCTAAGGGAACTTGGCTTTTTCCAAACTGAGAAAGAGAAGGCTCCGTTGAAGATCTTACTACTGTCTGCAACTACCTGATGGGAGCAGATAGAGAAGATGGAGTCAGACTTTTCCCAGAGGTGCACAGTAGAAGAATGAGCGTCAACAAGCAGAAGCTGGAAGACCCAAAATTCCAACTAGGTATAGGGAACATTTTTTCCATGTGAGGGTGTTCAAAAATTGGAATACTTAGCTAGATACCAGCTATGTCTCCACTGGCTCTTCAATAACTTTTTTTGTCATTACTGTTGTCTGTGTTTCCGAATAGCCAAATCACTAGCCAGCAGGCTCCACAGGCTTAGTGGGGAGGTTGAGGGAATCTCCATCCTTAGAGATATTCAGCACTTGACTGGACAAGTCTCTGAGCAACTTGCTGTAGTTGGACCTGCTTTGAAAAGGAGGATGGACCAGAGATCTCCAGAGATTCTTTCTCTCTTCCTTCATTTAGTTACTGGGCAAACTTAGGAGATGATCAGGGATATTTGGACACCTCAGGATTCATGGAAGTAGTATACTGAAATATTTTCTGTGTAGGTGTATAATTGCAGATAAATAAGGAGCTTRTTCTTAAAAAAARGRGGGGGGGCAGTATTGTTTGGTCTGGCATCCCTGTGCCACTTATTTTTCTTTCTTGGTCAGCAGTATTTTCATTACTGATAAATTAAAACCTTGATCTTCACACTTTGATTTAGTACTAACAGTAGCATTGGAGACTCGAGCCTTTTAGGAGCAGTGCCTTTGCAGTGGAAATATGAGAGCTGTTATGCTAATAGTTTTAAAGAAATTTGAAAAATGTAAATTTTAAGATTAGGACTAACTATTATTCATGTTATTTTTGCTGGACTATCAAGTGAGTCTCCATTTTTCATTATACTTGAAAGTTAAAAAAAAAACAGGAGAAATTATTTTACCTCTTGCCTATTGATCATAACCCAACAAGCATAAGTTCCTAGTGAGATAGATTTAAAATGAAAATCTTAAAATTGCTTCATTTTTTATTTGTTGCAGGTAAAAACTGGTGCTCAACTTTTAAGCTAAAACTCAGCACCATAGATCTTTTTGTAATCTTCTRTAACATGAAATGGGCATTTAGGATACAGACTGTCATGGACACAGGAGCAGTTTGCTGTTAATTCTTGTTGTCTAAATATAATATTGAACAACAATAAACCCAGCCTGTCCTACCAGGTAAGCTAGATACCAGCTGTTTCTCCACTGGCTCTCCAATAACTTTTTTTGTCATTACTGTTGTCTGTGTTTCTGAATAGCCAAATCACTAGCCAACAGGCTCCACAGGCTTAGTTCTTGTATTATCACTAACAGCGCACATTAGTGATCTCAGTGCAATTAAACTCGTATAAAAATGTAAGAGATGGAGGTTACACTTGAGAAGTTTGATTATCATTTTTTGTTAATAGGGAGAAACTTCTTTCACATACCCACTGAAATGAAATTCTGCTCGCAAGTTTTGGTCTTCCTAGGAGCATGTGAAATGCTGAATCTGGAAAGTACATCCAGCCTWGTTCTGCTCAGTATTTTGAGTTTCAGTAGTTTGAGTCATTTGGATTTCTTTTTAAATTGTTTCAGTATAAGCAGAAAATCTGATCATAGACTTGTTTTAAACTGCAAAGTAGATYTCTTCACATGGTATAAATTTGTGCACCACCTGGAAATAAATTTTACACTGGCTAAGAAATGTCTCCATTTCTGCTACAGCTAAAACTCAGTGATATCATTTGTCCTTGTTTATATTCTTATTAATGTCCTATGGAGGCCATAAGCAATTAACATCAGCATCAGTGTATTTATTTCTGTATTCCTTTGTACCATTTCTAAGTAATCTTTTTGTCAATATCAGGAAACCACATGCCTTTCACTACACTATTTCTAGGTTCTGGTGAGAATACATCATCAAACCAGCTTTTTCTGCTTCATTTTTTTCACAAGAGGAACTGATTTAAATTGGTTGATGGCTTGCTAGGAAGAAGAGCCAACTTTGCTCCTGCAGAATTTAAAATTGTGTTRTCAGAGGTGACTAGAATATGTGTGATTTTTCATAGAATGAGCAATTCCAGGTGATTTTGGCCACAGATGGATTGAACAACATTATCTAGAAGATGTAGTCCTTGGGGAAGAAATTTCTTACCCCATAAGAAGAAGCACACCAAGGAAAAGAAGATGGATAGAGTTGCTTGCCAGGGATACCTTTGACTGATACTCTGTTGCTGTAGATTTTGAGAAGTTCTTTGGCTGAACAGGAGGAGGCTACCGAAGAAGTTGAGGTCCTTCTGGAAGAAGTGGAAGATGGTGGTGGTAATTTTGATGGTAGGGATGTGGATGCTCAGAATTATGCCCCACTACAACCATGGACTCAGGTACTCAGTTAAAACCCCRGAACAATCCTGATCATCCTTTCTTCACAGCAGCAGTCTAGGGAAGGCCATAAAGGGAATGTGAAGAGTTTTTCTTAGTAAAGTTGTCTCCAAAAATAGTAGACAATTCTCTAATGCAATGTTAGATTCCTAACCGCAGACATACAGCTGACAGCTCACAGACTGCYTATTGCCTACAGTAATCATAGAAACATAGAATCAYAGAATCAGTAAGGTTGGAAGGGACCTCTGGAGATCATCTAGYCCAACCTCCCTGCTCAGCAGGGTCACCTAGAGCATGGTAGACAGGGYTGCATCCAGGCGGGCCTTGAAGATCTCCAGAGAAGGAGACTCCACAACCTCTCTGGGCAGCCTGGTCYACTGCTCCGTCACTCTAACAGAGTGACAATATGACAATATTCATTGTTGATCTCTTACAGGATGTCCTGAAGGGCAAAGTTGTCTCTTTTACACAGAATCTCTGAGCTACTTGAAAAACATTGGTCCTGCAGATAAAACAACAAACAAACAACCCCTCGAAACAGCAGGAAAAAAAAAAAAAAGAACAAAAAAAAAAAAACACAAACAAAAAAAAGTACACAGAAATAGACAGGACTTTTTAAGCTCCAAGTTTTTATCTCCAAACACCTCAAATGAAATAGGTATTCCAAAGGAAAAAAAGAATCGCAACTTCTAGTTCACAGTATMAAACATGGAAAGATATTCACATCTATACAGTCTAAAAACCCCAAAAGAATGTATGCCCCCAAATGCTTTTTCTAAGCTCAAAAACATGSCATCAAAGAAAGCACTGCTTGAGTGCTTTACTTACATGGGTTTCTTGCTATGTTGCTAAAACAGAGAGAATTCATGTTCTAGTATTCTGATGTTGCCTCGCAGATGAGRAGGTGAAATTGTCTGGTTGTGTGCGAGGGCCTTTGAGGACAACTGAGATGCCCCTKCCAGGCTAGACTGAAGCATTAGAAGAACTAGGGTCACTGTAGACTGGTTTCCTCTTTCTCCCTGCTTCATCCTCACAGATGCAGCCTTTTTGAGGTGATTGTGCATGATGCCTTCTCCATTGAGAAGCAAGCAATGAATGCCCATCTCCAGAAAAGCACTCTGCTGTCCTCCTGGTACTGACAGCAGTGCTCTCCATAGTCCAGCAGAAGCGCATYCTGGAGGACTTAGGGGAAGGGAAAAGGCTGGCAAATGAAGTGGAGACCCTCAAGCAGATATTGGGGAAGCTGGTGGGCTTCCAGCACTCGTACAGGGATTATAGCTCCTGGGCAAGACTGCATCAGTACTGTCTACTTGCCTTCTTGGATAGGGAACAGGGAAGCTGCAGGCAGGCTGGCATTGTGGTCTTCTGTGAAATGATCTTCAAAGCCAAGGAAACTTCTAAAGGAATCATGCCCTCTTTTCTAAACCCCAATTTTTGTATTACAATATTTTTAAAGATTACTTTAGGACAAACACTTTTTATGGTAGGTCAAAAATTCATCATCTTTTGCAGGTCACAGTAAATACAGCAGTAGCTCCTTTTTTAGTGGGTCCATCTTGTATATTTTCTACATAGCTTGTTTTTTTTCTTTTGCTTAGTGAATGACAGCATATCATTCCTTTTTTATAGACAGCAGTACCTTCCATTTATGAGAAAAAATTCTTGTATCAGTTCTTTTTACTGTGAAAGACATTTTTCTAACATAGATCTGAAACATATAAAAATAAAATAAAATAAAATCTGTTTGTACTTATCTTTACTCTTTATAGTCAGCCTCAGTGGATATTTTTCTTTTCCTGAAACACTAAAAAAAGAAGAGAGTTTAAAGAAAAGACAATCATCTATAAGGATATAGTGACTTAGGGCTTTCACTGATACCAAAGGAACATTTCTCATTGCTCTCAGTGAGAGTAGAATAAAGCTCTATCACTATATGGATCATATTTGCTGATTTAATAGTACTGAAGAGAATTCATGAACAGAAAGATTTTTTTTTCTTTCTAAGCAGAGGAATCTGAAATTCTACTCAAAGCCTCCTTAGTTTTCTCAGACCCTTTCACAAATTCTATGTTTAAAAGATAAAGGACATATTTTAGAATATTTAGGAATATAAGGATGAAATAAAGACTGTTTCCAGCTATCACCATTGTCATCAAGAATGTCATGATCATATTTTTTTTTATTAAGCTCCAGTTTCTTTGACCTAAAAGGAATATAATTTCATTATATTCATATGACTGTATATACCTTCTTGGCCTCCTTCTCCCTTACTACTGAGAAAACATGCAATGCATATATCCCCAAGATTCAGCAATAGGACCCTCCCCACCTTTGTTTTTAAATTCAATATATCTAAGCCATTCTACGATCTTCAAGGCCCTTCCTCAGGATGATTTTGATGTTATGTGGGCCATTGTCTGGAGCTGCCTGCTTCCCTCTGTTGTCTCTGTAGGGAGTGTAGGACAGCTGGCTTCCTATTCCTGTTTTTATTCCTATTTTAAGATGTCTTAATTAGACATCTAAAGTTCAATAAGATAAGTTTGAACACAGATGCTTCAAAGAAGGATATAAGAAACCTTCAAGTGGGCAGAATTTCCTTCTAGTTATTTTTATTTCAGGATGAAAGACATGGGTTTTCTTTTTCTTGCAGCTCTTCTTCAGTAATAAGGATAGACATGGAACCGTACAACCCATGGGCATGAAACACGTGTTCAGGGTTGCAATCTGCTTGTTTTTTGTTTCAGAACAACTCAGCAGCATCCTGTCCACAGTTYGAGAACCACATGGAAAGTACTGTGGTTCTTATTTTTTTTTTTTCATCTTAATCAGCTTTCTGTTTCAGAATGGCCTTTTATTCTGTGTTGAACCTTGGGGGAGAGTACTGTCTCTGTGTGTGGAGGTTTTTTTTTTTTTTTTTTTTTTTTTTTTTTTTTTTTGTTATATCTGCACAATCCAACATGAGCAATTTGAAGCCTGCTGATAGTGATTCATGCAGTTTAAGAGTAATGTTTCCTTCTGTCCATGCAGGATGTGAATAGATCTAAAACCTTAGTGAAGAAACAAATATATTTAATTTTTGATGASCATTAACATGGCCCAATTACCCAGGTTTTATTTGCTTCAAATGAAGGGTCAAGACTGAAACTCACAGTTGGGTTATTGTTGCTTGGTCTGCGCCGAGCAGAATCGTTAAGCCACGCACTCAACTTTCAGCAGTGTTGGATCATGCCTCTTATCCATGTTTCCTGACAACATGAGGAAAAGAAAACCCAAGTGCTTTCAATCTTTACCACAAGCTCAGAGCATGAACAGAGAATTCGTTGYAGTTCAGCTGGCACATGGGATGGGTTTCATCTCGTCTAACTTTGGATTCCTCCAAAACAGGAATATATGGCTGAAYGAGTTCTCTAAGTGCCCTTCATATTTGCTAGAGATCTAGCAAATGTCATGATCCATGTAGATGTCTTCTATCAGGTAAGATCAATGATGCCAGTGGCCCCCACTGCCCATGATGGAACCCTCCCTTACTGTTCAGAGATGGCCTGTGCTGTGTCTCTCTGCTCCTTCGCGGTGTCTCGGATGCCCAAGGGGATCTTATATTGCTCCASATGCCTGTGTTTAGGCAGCCAAATAAAGAGCCRCATTTAGTCCCACTGCGGAGCAGTTCATTGTGCCAAGCTGTTCCTCGTGAGTCTGAGTCCTTACTTCAGGAACAGATGATACCTGGGTTGAGATCATACATTTTAGGCTCCTTAAAAATCATTCTGTACTGTACTTTTAGTRGGAGTCTTCATAACATTAAACTAGGGAAACTTTATACCACCCTAATACTGCAAAGAGGCTTTAATATAAATGTTAGTAGAATGGATGTCTTTTTAGGAATGGAARTTACTCACAGTACCAACAAGAAGCACATTTCCTTTATTATATTTCTATTTCTTGAATTGTTGCAATATTTCCTGAGAAGTAATATTTTTAAATTTTCCTCTCCTCCCCTTCATAAAATATTCAATGGATTGAGTAAATTTCTGCAGATATTGATGATACTGCAGGAAAAAAGAAAGTATGACAGAGTCAATATGTATATAAAAGCTAGATTCTAATGCATTAAATTGCAATCACTTAAATACTTATTAAATTGTATAYGTACTTCTGGTCATCTACCTCTGAAAGTACCTTTCATCCCAAAAGATCACTTTGCAAATGGCTATAGAAATTGTCCACAGAGACCACTTCCGTAGCAGGAATGAAATCTTCCTGGAGGAGAAAAGGAACATTCGGGGTAAGACTCTGACTAATTGCAGCGGTGATTAAGTTAGGCCTTGCCAGCRTATCGTTGGGCCGTGAAACAGTTTCTTTGGCTGGTGGTATTTGTGTGTGTGAGAGAGAATCAAACAATAGGACAAATTCTCTCAAAACTGTTGGGGAATTTTTTGTTGACACATTATAACTACCCACAGAGATGTGATCTCACAGGGAAATAATCCTTTCACTTTCTCAGTGCTGTTAAAGACCTCAGATAGATATGCTATCTGGTGTTGGGCACTAATTTGAAGAGGTGGGCCAGTTAGAGAGTCTACGGGGGAGCAAAAGAAACATGATCTAAGGGCTTGCCAGCCTGACTGCAAAGCAGAGATTTTAGCAGTGGGTTAGGCTAAAGAAAAGACTGGGGGGGAGGGCACCTATGATAACGGTCTGTGGGTACATAAAAGTCTCCTGCAAAGAGGAAAAGAATAAGCATTGCTCTTCATTTATCACAGACAGAAAGAACAAGAAGTAATGGGCTTAAATTGCAACAAGAAGAAATCAGGGTAGATATTAAGGAAATCTGTCTAATGATAAGGCATGTGAAGTGCTTTCTGGGGAGAGTTTAGAGTTTCCAGCACTGGATAGCTGTAGGAGTATCTCGAGAAACATATTTTGGGAATGGTATTGGTATAATTGCTTTTACTCTTGTCTGTTAGATCACACTGCAATGTACAGTGTAAACAGGACTTGTTCATATTATATCACAAACCATCATTATCTCATCGGAAAATGTTCCAGCCATGAATTATTCCCTGATTTCCATCCTCTTCTCTCTTTCCCCTGTCCCTTCCCACAAAAAAATCGTGGATAGTTCCTGTTAAATACTTTCTTTAGAGATCAAAATCACTGATTTTATTTGCCAGAAGTAATGAGACTGCATTTTCTATCAGCTTTTTGCTTGAGCAGCTGCTGAGTACAAACCCTGTAAATTATTTTGCCTTATCCAAACATTTTCTACCTGATTCTTGGGTGTCCTGGATTTAGTTTGCAATTATGCTTTGCCCTCCAAACTATTTGCACAAAGAGGAGCCAGTAAAATTGTAGTGTATGCACTCTATGGTGTTCCAGATGAGGTCACTGAGCCAAGCAAAGATTGAACACGAGGTGTGTAGGAGCTGGAAGGGTTAGTAAGGTACTCTCCTTGAAGAGTAGCAGATAATCATCACATTGGACTTTCACAGCCTCTTTGAATTCTGAGTCCTGGCAAGGTATGATCAGTATAGCATCAGGGATGGAAATGGGGAGTATTTGTGGTAAGAGCAAAAAAATAACATTCTTGTAGAATTTTGGAGGAAATGCATCTCTACTGCTAATTAAAATAGGCCAGGGACTGTTTTATATCCTCGAGAACTGGTTGTGTTCTCAMGGCTAAACTGCCTTCCATTTATAAAAAGAGTGACCTTATCCAACCTGTCCATTAGGAATGATCGCTGCATGCTGCTCCCTGCACCAGATCTGGCCGTGCTTTGGCTAGGACAAGACAAAGCTGCACAATGAAGCATGCCAAAAATTGAAGAGTGTGGTTGGTGGTTAGTCAGCTTTTGAGCCCATGCCTTGTCCCTCTTTGGGTTATTAGYGCAGAGGTAGCTGCTCCGTGCTAAAGCCTATGCCAGGGTCCTGAGTTTACCAGCAGGATMTGCATCTCTTCCCCTCTCCCAGGGGCTTGCCTGTCCGTGATYAGTGCCAGCTCTGATATGTGCAGATACGTATCTTTGGGTCAGCTGTGAGAAGCCTTGACAGCAGCGTCACCCCTTCGCTCCGGAGATGCACCGAAGCCCAGTCTCTTACTCCTGGTTCCAGCCTGAGCTACACTGTAGGGGTGCTGTTCCTGGCCATGCACAGTGCTAAGCCAGACCCTGACTCACTGACCTGACTTCCTGGATGGACCATGGTCCTGCCTCATTTCTACAGACCTGTCTGGTCATCACTACGCTGTTGGATAACCCTGTTACTGTCACTAGACTTGCTCTCCTCTTCTTACTCGGATGTTGTGGCCTTTTTGGTGGTGGCATTTCCCCGGTCAGCTTGATGCCACCCTTGCTCCTGGCTTGCCTTTCCCTGCAGAGCAGACAACTTTTGCTGTTCTCTGACATCTTTAAGGGTCTCTGGTAATACAAAAGTCCTCCGAGGGACACACAGCCTTCGTTAACTCATGGAACRCTTTCTAAGGAAGCTGGACGCAGCRTTCACAGGGATGCAAATACATCAGTTCAGATTTCCAACGTTGACAATTGTGCTGTGCATAACATGATGCCTACATTTTATTCTTGAAAGTCAGAGTAAGAAATGGATTTTGGGTTCTTCCTGGGGATTTCTTTTTTTCTTTTTTCTTTTTTTTTTTTTTTTTTTTTTTTTTTTTTTTTTTTTTTTTTTTTTTTTTTTTTTTTTTTTTTTGGTGGGTACTTAAAAATAGAAAGGACCTTTTTGCTTTTTGTGACCCACAGATTTTGAAGTAGTTGTAGCTTGTTTGAGAAGTATATTGCATACCCATTATATTACTGATTCTGTTTTTTCCATGGCTGCACAGGAATTCTTGACTTGATGCATAAGTCTTCTTTCTCAAGGCTAAAAGGAAGGACAGAGACAACATGAAGAGATGGCTGAGGCATTACTTGGACCCCTAGGGATGAAGAAAGCAAAACAAACAAATCTTTTCCACCTCAACACTCTCCTAAGTGATGCTCATTAACTGATTATGAAGCGATAGAAATGGCAACCAGAATTCATAGTTTTTTGGAATAGATATACTGGAGGACAGAAAAAGAGAGGGATGACATTTCTATGCCTGCTTGGAAATTCATTTTAGAAAGAGAGTGCCATATATAGGTACCACTTGCACGTAGACTAATCATGTTTTCAGGAAAGACATTAAATTCTGGGTCTTGCACTTAAAACACGTTTAAGCATAACAGAGGATCACAAGCATACAATAAAGTAAGACCTGAAAGTCTAAGGATTTTGAAATGAGAGCAATCTGCCAAAGACCAGGCAGCAGGTTCATCTGTGCGGAAGATGAGGAACAACTTTCTCACAGAGGGAACAACTTCCCTACAGAGCAACACAGAGCGGCAGAAGGCAGTGACAAGCAAAGTCTGGTGGATCAGGGCCTAATCTGCTTTAATTCACATTCTTTATAAATTACTTTGAGTGCTTTCCAGCTTGCAGCGAAAGAGCCATAAAATCAGACTTTGCTCTTATTGTCAGTGTCACGAATCTGGAGGAACAGTAATGGAATTATGCCAGAAATAAACTGGCATAAGGAGAGCATAACATGTCCCACACTCTGACACAGCAGCTTCTGGATCAGATGAGGAAGACTTTCTTCTTTCTTACTCCCAAGCTGTTCTTTTGCTGAACAAAGCCGAAGCGAAATGTCTGCAGCATCTGCTGCTCAACACATACTGTTTTTCACAGCAGCCTACTGCATCAATAACCATTACCATATACATCCAGTGGCTACCAGGAATTAGATTATTTCTGCAACATATATTGCCAGGCTCCTTCAGCAGCATTGCCTTCAGTGACGGGGAGCACGGGTATGGGTTTATTGCTTTACCCCAACCTCCCTTGCATTTTAGCATCCAAAGCTAATTAGGATTGAACAATAGAAAGAAGTTGTTGAGTTAATGTTCTTAAGTAGATCATAAAGTTCTGGGGTACATGCTTCGCTTGCAGAAGTGGATAAAGCGTTGACCACCATGTAGCCACCCGCAGATGGCTCTTCAGTGAGAAAAACACATCAATTTATAAGGTAAAACTTTGCCCAGTGACTGAAGTTTTTCTAGTCTGTCTTATTAATGCAGTTCCATTAGAAGGTAGTACCTAAACGCTTGATAAGGAGTCAGCTCATCTTCATAATACTTACGTAAGGGAGAAGKTGGAAGGGAAACATAGTTCTCACTCTGTGCTCTGATTCTCCTTTTTTTGTTTGTTTTTCTGCAGAAAAGGAGGATTGTGTTGCAAATCCCATTGCCCCTTGCTCTTGGAGGGCTCTAGGTCACCGCTAGCAAGAAATGATTCAGCAGTGCCCAAGTATTTAAGCTGGTATAACGCCCTTTCCATTTGAGCTAGTTCGATTGGATTCTCCTCCTGTATTTCGGAGATGAAGATGAAAATTTTAGATACTCCCTGTTAAAATTATTCTTCGTTCCTCTTTGCCAGCCTGATCAATTGCTTGAACAGCGTTTTGAGAGGTTTTTTTTTGGTCTGATTTTGATAATCTCTCTCTCTTTTTCCTTTTTAACAGATTTTTTTTTAATTTATAGGCAATTAACTTGTTTCCGTAGGCCATATTTTCTCCCAGCCGTTGCCTAAGTCTTCAGTCTGCCAGTAGATCTTGTTTATCAAATCTTTTTATAAGTGTGGATGGTCCCCTCCAAGCATTTTTGCCTGTATACAAAGCAAGCCACCTTGAGACCTTTTTACAGCAGAAAAGAAAGCAGAAGAAGGGACATGTCCATCATACCAGTTTTATATGAAAACAACAGATGCAGAAAGAACAGTATAGTGGCATGAGACACTGTCCTGTCACTTGTACTATAGCAGAAATTTGGAGGTTCTGGTTGAAATTCCTGGAATAATACCATTGTGAAAGCAGGGTTTGGTTGTTGACGCACAGATGGGGGCAGTTTAAAGTTTAAATGTTGTGGATAGCCTTCTTCCCCAAACCCTAAATCACTGTAGTACAAGCATTGGGCTGCATAGTGTTCCTTACATGGCAACTGTTGCAATAAATCAAGAGCTTTTTCCTAAAAAGTTTAACCAWCCCCATCACCTTCAGGAGAGCGGAGGGTTGCTGGCTGGCAGTAGTAACTCTTCTTTGTTTTAGCAGACTCTGCCTCTGCTCAGCTGTCAACACTTTCAAGTCACTTAAAATGAGCAAATGTATTCAGCCTTTTTTTATGGAATGTTTTTTTTTTTTCCTGGACAGATGCATAAAAATCCAGTGAGGTTCACGTGTACCCACCCATGACCAGGGCTTGCCCTATGGGGAAGATGTCTTCCTGACCTCAGCTGGTGAGCATCCGGTACCCAGGAGCACTGGGTATGAGGAACCCTTGTGATTCTTGTCCTGTTTGCACAGCAGCAGATGCTGCTCTTGACATCAAGCCAATCTTACACAGAAGCTTTTTTGGTTTGTTTTCTTTCATTTTTTCTTCTCTATAGAATTCGCCATCAGAGCTCATCAGTGATTCATTTAATATTTTTCATTCCCAGGTCTGTGAGGTCTCTTGGGCTGAAATTTTACATAGGTTTATTTCTCA
This sequence comes from Rhea americana, assembly GCF_003343005.1. NCBI lineage: Eukaryota > Metazoa > Chordata > Aves > Rheiformes > Rheidae > Rhea > Rhea americana. Next base: position 645,700 of record NW_028185484.1, on the reverse strand, counting down.
CTCTTTTTTTTTTCTTTCTTTTCCCCAGCCATATAGAAAATTGCTTTTCAGGGTGAAAAGCTGCCTTCCCCTTGTGCTTTTACGCTCAAATCTGCTTCAAACGAAGGAATGAACATGGTGGATCAATGGCAAAATTTGTCTCTTTGAAGCACTTAGAAAGAAGGAAGTTTTCTGATATATATCGTTTCATGTCTTAAGCTTTTTCCTCCTCTTTACAATCAATGCAATTTCCTGTTTTTACTCACTGAAGTTCTTCAGATGTTTATCCCATGTTCAGGAAGAATTTAAGGGTGATACAGTGAAAATGGACATGTTTCACTATTAAACCCCATTTAAATTAGATAGCACCAACACCATTTCTCGTGACAGCCATGATGCATGGCCCTAATCTGGATTATCTAGGCTGATGTTTGAGCCTCAGCAAATCCTCCYCCCCCTTCCTAGTGGAGGGAGGCATAACCCTTCTCTTCACAGAAAAGAAAAACCAAAAAATTCACAGTGCTCCTTGGAAGACCAAAACACATGTCCAGTTTAGCATTCATTGGTAGTGAATCATCTGCTCAACTTGCAGTCCCCAAAGGTTTCTTTTTTTTCCCCCTAAGTGAGGAAGTCTCATGTGACGTGTCCAATCTGTTCCCATGTTCTACATGCCCAAATTGTGAAAGTTATTGAAGAGCCTAATTCCGGATGGATTAAGTGGGACAGGAAAACTACCTGTGCGAAGTTGGATGTCATAATTAGGATGCACCACAGAGAGAAGTGGCTTTGAGTAAAGCAGCTTTAATAACCTAATTGGAATTTAAGTGTCTCTAATTGTTCTTAAGAATCTTAACAGGATTGAAGCAACTGTTCCTTCCTCTTGTATCCTGCAGCTTCTTTTTTTCCTTACACAAATTCTGTATTTATATCTGCTTTTGGTTATTTGCCTTTTCAGCCATTAATCTAAAGATCCGATTCTGACTGTTTCTGACTGAGTTCACCTCGCAATGAGTAATGGCCCAGAAATGGAAAACCTGGAAAGGATTTCCTTCTCTTTATTGGAAGAGGTGTTTTCCATGGTTACATTTAGAGCCGAGCTAGGGTAAAGTTTAGTCTCAGTTTTCTCAGTTTAAATCTAAAATAAGTCCAAGTAACAAGAATACTTTGTTTATTTGCTTTGTTTTACTTTTCTTTGCTCCCTTCCTCCACCCCCTCCCTTTTTTTTAATTTGTTGGTGGATTTTTGGAAAGGAAGGAAGAGAGGAGAAGGATTAAATTACTGTTTCATGGTGTGAGATTTGGCTCTAATATCCTCCAGAGTAACACTGGAGAAAGTGCTGAAATCAATACTTACTCCAAATGTATCTTGAGGGCAGTGAAAGCAGCTTCACCTGCTATGATGAGCAACAACTTTCCCCCCAAAAGACTTACACTTTTAATTTCCAGGTGCATCAGATTAAATTATCAGGAGCTCTATTTCATTAAAGGCTACCATGGACCTTAACAACTCAGAACTCCCTTGAAGGCAGCATTCGTGTGAATGTCATTCAGTTGATCAAATTTTTGTAAATTTGTTCTTCCATGGCATTATGTACCATCTCTGCTGTGCTTCTGAGAACTGTAAATTCAATTGTTTTTTTCAATTTTTCCCCCTTTCTAAAAGGAACTGCTGTTCTGCGAAGTTCCTTTAAATCCATGTATATTCCTTTCTCCATCTCATGCACAGTAGTTTAGTTTGTTTCTGTTCTTCAGAATGACATACCCTGTCTTTATGGATATTTATATTATATATTAATATTAGTGCAAAATAGAAATATAACCTTGGACAAAAATTTAAACTAATATGTTCTTGCAAAAGAAATATAAGGATGGAGTGGGAAGACAGTGTTTGAGCTTTTGCAAAATGTTTAAAGGAAAAAGAGACCATTGCAAATGGAATGTAAGTGAATTGTAGGTCATTTTTCAACTTTATATCACGCCAGCATGACAGTTACATATATAGGTATAGGCGCAGATACATTTCCTTAAACACCTTGTAACTGCATAAGCTTACAATTATCTCAAGGACCTCACTGTCTCATAAATTTTGTTTCTTATTCATCCTTTACTTAGGTGTCCACAGGCACTTTTTATTCAGGCTAGGTGACATTTTTGGAAGCCATGAAGAGCTATAGCAGACTGACTTACTCTTTCATCTCAGGCACATCACAGTTGAGCATATCAGTATATTGCTAACATTTATTTTGAGGATGAGACGAAAGGAGCTACTTTTTCACAAAATTGGAAAATTTGCACATAAAACATGGAATTCACCTAAACTTACTGTGTTGTACAGAAAGGATGGGCTTGACTTCACCAAAAGCAGGCATGCTCAGGTGGTCATCTCCATCTGAAACAGTAGTCAACAGGCAGAAATACGCATGTTCACATCATGATTTGTAGGAAATGAGTAGAGCAAAACCCAATGTGAGACTTCATGGAAAGGGAAGCTGTTAATTATTTGAAACTAAACTGATCTTGGTGATTCACTCATACTCATTGTCACATAGATTTCGCTCACACTCACATACCCACATATCTATAAACACAGAGATGAGTACATCAAGTGGCCTGGCCAGGGTGACTTGTGTGGAACAGGACAAGTGGCACTAGCTCTTGTGTCCTTGCTATGCTCAAGTTCCTTTTGACTGCCAACAACAACAGTCTGTTCAGTCTTTCATGTCTTTAGAAGTCAACAGTTATCACAAGATAATCTTTTTCCTCAAAATCATGCCTGCTTTATCCATCATGAATAGAAAGCAAGATTGCTGGTCACTGTTTCCCCCCCTCCCCCATTTTGGGCATCTTTGTGGCTACACTGTGTCCTGCTGTTGGGATAATAGGAACAGGAATATCACACGTGATGCAGTGTGACCATGTTGTTCTCCTCCTGTTACCAGAGTTCAAGTCTTCTGCAGACAAGTCATCTGTACTGTGGCCTTATCAGACCACAGGGCTTCCAAGCATGAAATAAGGACATATTCACTGGTCTTCATCAGTTTGACTACTGTCCATTTTGTCCTTGATTATCTATGTGCGCCATTTTTATAATCCTTCCCCAAGTGTTTCTTCAAGTACTTTTGCACACAGAAATTTCCATTCTGACTTTCAGATCCATCTTAATATTTCTGTTATCAAGCTCTACAAATTTGCATCCCAGAGGAGACATCTAAAATTGGTCAGGTGAATAGCTGTCTCAGAAAAGCTATTTGTTCTTCCTGACTGTAAAGGAATCTGAGCATGTCTAGCTTCACAAGGTGAGCTGTTTGTCACTCCAGATCTAAACTCTCAAGGTTTCCTTTATAATTGTTGGAGAAAGATTGGTACCTTTAAAGGATGAGTCATCCTCCCTATTGTAGGGATCAAGTTCAGGATGCAGTGACTTGTCCTCTTGAGAACAATTAATTTGTTTGATTTGGTTAATCACCTGCCTTGCAGCCTTCTAAAGCCAAGTGAGTTGAATCTCCCACAATAAACCTTTTGGCCGCCAATGCTCTGTAACTCAAATCAATCCACAGATATGCCACCAGCTCTGGGACTGGAAACATGGTAGCAAATCAGTGCAACTCACTGTGCCCAAGCTAATAGGCTTTGCTGAAATGCCTGACTTACAGCCTTTTTATGCCTTGATATAGGTGTTCTGCCAGAACTGAACTGATATCTCTGCATAGTCCTGAAACGTCAGGATCTGCTAGCTCTGATGAAATCTAACTCGGATTTCCCTGCCTCAAGCTGTATTGAGTAACTCATCTATACCTTAAATAACTTTCTGAAAGTCTCACAAGAAATCTGTGAGGTGGCAGTTTCGTCTTGATGATGAGAATTTTTCTTCTCCTGTACTGGCCAGATTGCACCTCCATGGCAATTCATACTGTGACCGAACAAATCAAACCTAAATTTGGAGATTTTTGTCCTGAAGATCTGAAGTAGGAGATGGAGAGAAATAGAAAAATATTGGAAGAATTTACATTTATTGGTGGACAAATAGGAATATGAGCAGAAGTTTGAAGAATTTTCCTCTTTCAGTACAGCCACAGTCAAGACTGAGAATTATTGATTTTAGTTTGCATGGATTTTCTGATAAATTAACAGACAATGTTCGTGAAAAAAGAGATTTTAATAGTGACCACCAGCATATCTTTGCATCCCAGTCTTTCATGGGTCATGTACCAGGTCAATTACCCTTATTTCTGTCCCCTGAGGTTTCCATAGAATTTGATTGGACCTTAAATTTTCAGGAGCTTTGAGCTGATGAACACTGAGTTTTTCTAATAAGCAGTCTCAGATTGTTGCCAACTCCCACCAAGCAAGTAAGGTATTAATAAATAAACTAGCTATTCTATTCACTTAAAATTCTTGCCACATAGAATCATAGAATCAGTAAGGTTGGAAGCGACCCCAACCCCCCTGCTCAGCAGGGTCACCTAGAGCATGGTAGACAGGGCTGCATCCAGGCGGGCCTTGAAGATCTCCACAGAAGGAGACTCCACAACCTCTCTGGGCAACCTGTGCCAGGGCTCCGTCACTCTCACAGGGAAGAAATTCCCCCTCAAGGTCACGCAGAACTTCCCGTGCTTAAATTTCTGACCATTGCATCTTGTCCTGTCACACGGGGCAACTGAAAAGAGTTTGTCCCCGTCCCCTTGACACCCTCCCTTCAGGTCCTTACACACATTGATCAGATCCCCCCTCAGGCTTCTCTTGCCCGGGCTGAAGGGCCCAGCTCTTGCAGCCGTTCCTCGTAGGGCAGGTGTTTCCATTTGGGTGTAAAAGAAGGGAAAATGGAAAGAGGATTCCGTAGTTAAGTTTGGTATTTTGGATACCAGATTCAAATAATTATTTTGCTGTAGAGTCTTTCACCTTAATGACGTTAAGGAAATTAACGTCAATGAGTGGAAAGAGATTTGCCCGTAAAGCTGCTGGTGTACGGTGTATGCTTATACGTGTCTGAGGATAGATAAGTGGATGTATAAAGGAACTAACAGTGGATAGCAGTTAAACTCATAACATTTCCTTGATTTTGTGTAACTTGTAGCCACAGAAAATTTAATTTCATTATGGTACCTCGTAGTCTCCCAAGTGAAGTAATTAACACTATTATTACCTTTCCTTATTTATTTGTTTTTCTTCTAACAGTGCAGTTGTGTTTGAGGTAAGACATTCACCAGTATATGAACAGCACCGTAATAATGACCATATGGTGCATTATTTTACTAGAAAAAAAAATCAACCTAGGTCAGATTTACCTTCCAAATGATAAATATACTTTCCTGTCCTGCAAAAAGGCTGTGAGAAGAATTACATTTAAAGATAATAAGCGTGTGAGCAATTCAGATGCTATAGGAACAGGAGCCATATAAGTGTGCTAGATAGACTACCATGTTCTTTTCCTCTTGGGATGTGTTTGTGCATCACCTGTAAGAAATATATGGCATGTCGTATAGGTGCACTTTGGCAAAATCTGTGTCCTTTTGATATATGTGAAATAATTAAGTCATAGGGGTGTCTTCTGTCAAGATGAAACTATGCAACTGTTCACCATGATGTGTAGTTCTGTTTATGCAGCTGGCTCGGGAAGGAGATGTGTGTGTCTATTCCACCATGAATGGACGTTTCAGTAGATGTCAGGTTATAAAATTGCTTTATATCACTTCCACAAAGCAGTTTATGATCACTGGGGATTGTGCCTTTGGTCCATGGTATGGGGCATTGCCGTATTGATTAAATGCCGTAGGCTGTTATGAAGAAAAAAATAAGTATATTTAATCAATAGACCTGCACTTTAGTCACTGTTTCTGTCAGACTGGGACAGAAATAGCTCATGAAAGGGGCCACTTCACATAAAATGTAAGGGCGTTGAAGTTTGGAGAGCTAAATAGTACTTTTCCAGCTTTGTAAGAGATGATAATCAATTTAGCAGTCAGTAGTGCTGAGATTGAGATAGCAAGTCAGTCTGATTTGAGGCATTCAGATGGGATGCCCAAGAAACTGTGGCCTAGACTTGACTGGAATAAGAGCTGCTGGTGGCCCCCAAGGGCCTGATGTGCCCAAATCTTGAATGCATCTATGAGGATTAATCACCTGTCAACCTCAAGCATCTTATTTAATGAGCTGATTTAGAAGATGAGCCTCTCCGCACCTCCTCTAGAGTAAAAGGAATGAAGTATTTTCTCAAGACAGCCTGGCTTTGTTATTGAGGTCTCACGCGGTGGTGTTCTCTTGTCATTATTTTCTCTTTATTATATTACTGTGACACAAGGCCTGTATCTTTGGATATATTCCCTGAGGAATAGCCAGGTGGGTGTGATTCACCTCGCTAACTTTAGATGCCTTCGTTGTAAATGTCTGCCCTCAAACTTACTGCCAGTGATCTCATTACAATCAATGCAGAGAAACAGTCTTTTAAGGCACAGCTCATCCCATCTATTTTCCACATTTATCCTTGGCCACACCACTCTTATCCTGGGGGTGCCTCTCTCTCCCCACTGACTAGGTGATGGTTCTGGGGAAGGCTTCCTCCCTATTGCTGTCTTGGACAGCTGAATCATCCCGAAGCCTTGAGAGGAGGTTTTTATTCTGTATATAGCATTGGCATGGTCAAGAGTTGACGTCTGTATCTGCCAACTACATTTTAAAATAGGCGTTGAAAAATTCCAGGTTGAAAACAATACCATATACAAAGAAAAATGAAATATCTATAGATTATCAGAATGAAGACTGAGATAAAAACTTTATTACACTGTACTAATACTGTCCTTGCAAGAAAATACTGAGTATTCAGGGTCCTCAAAGGCAACAGAGAAAAACAACAAGAATCGATGCCTAAAACCTAGAGGTATACACTTTCTAGCTGGAGGGAAGACACTTCTACTTCATTATTTCTAGCAGGGAAGGTAATGAACAGCTGGTGGAAAATAGCAAAGGAGCAGCGGGGTTTTTCATCTTCTGATGCATTCCAATCTGGGGTGGATACTTTTCTCAAAGTAAACTTTCTTTAAGAAGGTGATTTGTCCTGAGGCATAGGAAATGTGTGGTGCAGAGCAGGGACTGACTAGTTTAATTAAGATGACCCAATTATCTCTTCTCATTATGAAGCTATAGGAATTTATGCCAAAAAAGAAAGTTTTTGAGAAATTAACACAATACAGCGTGTTTAATTCTCTTTGGGCAGGTACAGATCTTAATGACAGTTGAGATGTACTTGGAATTTGATGCTTGYCTTTATTTTTCTGTTTTACTAGAGCATAAGAAAGGAAACAGCTCTTAAGTAAGGTTTTTGGCACTTGGTACACTTCAGTCCTTACTGTTTAAGGTAGAAGAGACTGCTATATGTATTCAAGAACAAATACAGCTTGACATCATACAARCTGTTAAGACAACATGACTTTTGTGTGTCCACCCTATGAAAAGTAACCTCAGTTATCTATAATGTACCACCATCCTCCTGTACCACCATTAGAAAGTGCTTTATTCAGCATAAAGTGTGGGTTTTGCTTTTTTTTTTTTTTTTGGTCAGCAGAAAAAGGATTCAAAGATCCATTGTAAACACTGCCAGCATTAAAGGGAAGATTCTTATATTCGGCAAGGGTTAAATATGAATTAGATTTATTTCTTAAATGCACAGTAGGTACGTCCTACCATAGCTACGAACTTCAGAGCTGGGTTTTAGCCAGCTGGGCTCAAGCCGAGATCAGAGCTGTGGCTGCTGGAGGAACACTTTTATCATAGACAGTGGGCTGACACATGACAGTTCAGACACCTACTGAAATCACCAGAGCTTTACACRAAGACAAGAGGAATATTCCAGGGGGAAAAATAAAGGGTAATATTAATATATAGGGCTATGAGTCCAGAGTGTGCATGCTCTGTCAGTGGCTTGCATGTCCTTACATAAGTCATTTAAATGCCTCACTTTACCCCTCCCTGAATGGATGTTGTATGTAAGTAACCCAGCAAGGTCCTTGAAGTCTTTGTAATATTTCTAAGACACTTCTAATATCTGAGAGACTGTAGAAATACAGATAAAGTGGTGTTGGTTAGAGCAGATTGTAGAAGCAATACAGTGAAAATGAGCTGTTTTTATTGTGGGTGGTTTTTCAGATTTGTGAGGACTGTGAGACRAATTCACTTAGATATTGGACCTTTGAGGCATGTTGCAGTGACAGTCTGTGGAAAGCATCTCATGATTTTGGTGCAGAATGACTTTCTAAGGAACCTGTAGGAGCCGGGTGCCTCTGAGGACCTGAAGAAACATGGGTTTGTATGTTGTCCACATCATACAGAGTACAAGAAACACTATTTTTTTCTCCATTTCCTAGATGACATTGTACGTTAGAGCCTCTTAAACAAAGGCAGAGCTCCATCATGGTAGATAAATTACAAAGAAAAAAATCTATTCTGTAGAGAACTTGGTGTTTAAGTAGACTAAATATTCAAAAGAGAAGGATATTTATGCAGCACTGGAATGATAAGGCGTTGCCCAAGGTTGTATACCTGAACTGAAACTGCTGTAGTTTACTGGTATTTATGTAGACACTGGATCCTGTTCCAGGACCTCCACCGGTCCAGTGTTCAACATTTGTCTCTCTTTACTGTGGGCTTCTTTTTTTCTTGTTTAGCTAGTGATAGCTAGCTAAATAGCTAGATAGTGAAAGCTAGTGATATCAAGAGAGATACTCGCATCCAACTCTAATCCATGTGTATGAGCAGTCTTAGGGCAGTCCATTGAAGATCAATTCAGTTCCTAAACAAAAGTTTGTGTGCCAGCTCAAACAGTTTAGTGGTTTCAAGACATCCAAAAAGGCTGTTAGATAAGATTTGGGCCCCATGGGAGACTCGTACCCTTCAGGATTAGCAGCTGATGTCTAGGTAGGATGCCCTAGAGCCTTTCAAATAGCACTAAGCTCCCAGACAACTGAACTGAGCCCCCAAATTCAACYGCCCATTCGTTTTCCTCTCCCTTTGCCTGAGTGAATGACTATGAGTGAATGACTATGCAGATGTACGCTGTTCATCACCATTTCTCATCTGCTACATTGCCAAAAAAACGACCATAAATGCATTGTCCTGTAAGCTTGGTTTCACAGGTGACATCGCTTGTTCCCTTTTCATGTACTACATATTTGAAGATGATGGGATATTTTGTCTGTACCTGTCATACATTTCTCAGTGCTTACTTTTCTTCACTTGGGACCTTCTGAAATCTTGGCCCAAAATAATACTGAAGCATCTCAATGGTAGAAAAAGAAGAGAGGTTAMTCTGTGTTTAAAAGTTGTTCCTGAAACCCTGTGCATTGATTTTCAGGGATATGTCCTTTTAACTGTTTTCTGTCTGACCTCCCATACCCTTCGGATGATAGTCAGTCTTCAAATGCAGACCTGGATTTACATACTTGAAAAAGTCTGYTTTATGCCCATTTATTATTGTCTTTGTTGTTTTTCCCTAACCCCCTTTGAACTGTGAACTCAAGGTTGTGGCTTGGCAGTTAATGGCTTTAATTTCTATCATGTTGACTGTAARTGTGGATTTAACGATTGCTGTGACAGGCATCTGATCTTTTGCCTGTGCAAATAAATGAAGAAAGAAACTTCTCACCCTACAGTAAACTGCAATCCATTTCTAAACAGGAAACATATTAATAACTGAAAACAAATTGTTCACGTTTAGAGGTTGTGGGATAAGAGAGACAAGCAAAATATGTATGAGCTTTAGCTGACACAGTTTGAGTAATTGTGCAGGCAAAGTGTTTAGGCTTTTGTATTTAAAATCTCATATTCTAGATATACTAGTGCTTCAGAAATGCTGCAAAGAAATATTTGCTGCTGTATGTGTTGTAAATCTGGTATGTATCATTGCAGGGGGAGGAGGGCTAATACACACTTTTATATTCCACTTCAGTGATGGACATTTTGCTGGTGATTGGGGATATTCAAGATGGATTTACCAAAGGTAAATCGTGTCTGACCAACTTGATTGCCTTTTATGATAAAATAACTGGATTTGTGGATGAAGGTAGGACAGTGGAGGTCATCARCCTTGATGTTAGCAAGGCTTTTGACGTCATATCCCACAATATTTTTGTGCAGTCACAACTAATAAATCAAGGAATAGTTTTCCCAGAATTTATATCCTTGTCACTTTCTCCTGTTCTTTTTTTCTTTCCTTTTGCTTTTCCTTTGTTTGTCTCCTCACATATTCACTTTAACCCAGAACTCTTTGGAAATTATCTCCTGTCTTAATAAAATGCTGCTTTCCATGTACCTGCGATTCTAGAAGAATCCAGATTTAGCACCTAATACCAGTTTTCAGAAGGAGTAATAGCAATTCAATTGGGTTGTAAAAAACAATCCCTATCTACTCTTCTTAACTGTGGAATAATTCATATGTGTCATTTACTGTATCTTTGGAAGACGAGTAGGATGCAGTCAGGACTATATCATATGACCTTCATCAGTAAAGGGGGGRAAAAAAAGCCAATTTCTTTGTTATTAACTGTTTCTAAACCTAGTCTGTCATTGAGTTTGAATYTGAAGTGATGGCTTCTAAGTGGTGAATATTGTTGACATTCTCATCACAATGTAATATTTATATTATTTTTTAGGGAAGTGGAAAATGGAGAAAAGTTATTTTGTTGCTTAACTGAGTATTCAAACCAGCCTCCAAGTCTGAGCATCTCTGAGCTTTAGGAGTGATAAATGATCACAAAAGGATATGAGCCAGGATCAGTGGAAACATCCAGTTTTGAGGAGCTTTGGATCTGAAACAGGTCCCTTTCTGTAATGCACCACAGCCATATTCTTGACTCAAATATGGTCAGGCTCTGGAGAAAGGAAATCTAAATTCATGTATTACCTGAAAACGTCTATGCTGTRTATTACTGTTGTCTTTTGCAGCATGTGAAATATATAGTCCTATCAGCTCGTCCGTCTACATACAAYCATCAGCTTATTAGAGGGTTATGCCAGGAAAATCCCAGTCTTTTCTACCACCTCCTCTTCATTTGCACTCCATTGTTTTGAAAATGGTTGTGTAYAGGCTTTAAAACAGCTGTGGGAATGATGCCAAAATATCCCCCTTGTGCTCGCTGGTAAGGACCGACTGCGGAACTGTAGAGTGGTTATTGCAAGTGCTGGAGCTCTTCCTTCCTCCTGAAAGCACCTCCCGTCCCACGGACCCTATCGGTTAGAAGTGCCTCTGCTTTGCCTTCTGAATTGCAAAATATTGAAGGCAGACAAATAAGAGAGAGAACCGAGGGCCTGAAAAATGTCAGAGCAGTCAAGGTCGTGAATGCTGGATGCCATTATCACTAACACAGCRTGCTTTTGAAAACTAGCAGTGCTACATAACGAACCTATATACATGGCTTTCTGATCGAGACCCGGGTCAGCGGGAGTTCGTGCCACTTGCCAGCAGTTTTATGTCTCCTGATAGTATTGTAGATCAAAGGAATTCTTTTATTTCACTTACAGAGGGATTTTTTTTGTCCTTATCGTCCTTTCCTGCTTGCTACTGCTCTTTACCTGAGCCCATTTCAAAATTTKAAACTACGGTAGCTGCAACACAGTCTCTGCAAAGCTGAGAATCTACAAATGGAGATAACAGTGGAGAGGATATAGAAATGTCTTCAGTAATTCCTTCTGGCCTGTACTGAGAGAAGTGCAAACTTTAATGTGCCATAAATAGTATATGAACCATATAAAATAAATGCATATAAAATGCCYATTTGTATTTTTAACAGTTGATAACAGTTATGCTTTAAAATTATATAAGTAACATATGGTGATTATGGCAATGTTGTTTTAATTAAGCTTTAATTAAAGTAAGTTGCTGTACTGTCAGGAGAAAGGCTAACAAGCAAGATCAAGTGAGCAGGAATAGAAACTGGTGTTCCTGGAGCTCAGATCTGTATTTCACCAGTAAAGCTAGAGGGATGGGAAGAGTTCTTAAACAGAGTTTTAGTTTTAAAAGAAAGCAAATCTTAGGTTTTCAACTCTGCAAATAGATACAAGCAAGTAAGCATGTCAGAAGCATGCCGCTGTCCTCTGAAATTTAACAAGGTGCCACTGGAGTCTGCAAAATAAAGCAATGTTTAATTCCATCTATATAACTCCCTCTCCTTGGACCAGGTTCTCAGCTGCAAAAACTGGCAGAGATTCAGCCTATGGCACTGCAATCAGTTTTGACYGCTTGATGGTCTTGTCCTTTGTGACGTTGATTCAGATTGATTTTACTGAAATGCATTAGTTTTTTTCGCTCTCTTTTTACTCTGTTGACTGATGGAGCTGTGCTACAGTAAGGTAGATGTCATGGTATTCTGCCCCGTGCATCAACAGCAACACTATTTACTATTTTTTTGTATAATTTCTGTGATTGTTGAGGATACAAGAAGGAGAAAGAATGGACAACTTGATAATCAAGTCCTGATGGATGATTTTTTTTTTAATCCTAAATATAGATGCAAAGTTAATGTCTAAAGGCAGCATCAAGCTGCCTCTTAAGAACAAAGTCTCATACTTTACCAAAACAGACACATATTGGAGAAACTGGCTATGCAAACTGTATTAATCAACCTGAGCAAGGGAAATGTCCTCAGGGAGGTGAAGGGAACTTCAGCCTTTCCTCACTTCCTTGGGAAATGACCACAGAAATTTATTTGCTTGTTTTCCACTTAATATGAAATGAAAGGATCCATAGGTCTGTAGAAGCCACTGGGTAGAGATYCCTCAATCCCTAAGGCTGAGACAGAGTTTCAGAGCTGCTGGGTGGGCAGGTGGAAAGACTTCTCTCCCATTACCTTCTGCAGCCAGATTGACCTTCCAATTGTGTCACAAGAACCTATGCTTTTTTAGAAGTCAGGGCACTTCTTTTTCTTTTATACCTCTCTTCTGCTCTTTTTCACCTAGTCTACGGAGATGCCACTTGCACATAAATGCTGTTTGTGGGTCTGCCTATCTGTGTGTCCTGGCCACTCTGTATAGCGTTAGAACCAATTGGCTGATGGCTATCAAAATTGCCAATATAGAAATCTTCAATTTTATGTTCTTTCAAAGTTTTTTGAAAAGCTGTGCTCAGGTAGAGGAGAAAGATTATTAATACCTCCACGGAAGGAATGGCTGCGAGGTGAGTTCATTCCCCGTGTATCTGTGAAATAACCCATACGACAGAAGGCTTGAGAAAAAACAGCTTCAATAGGGTTGATGCTCTCTGAGTTAACAGACCGAGGGGAGCTTTAAAATGAGACCCCGTTGCTAGAGTGGAGAGCAAGAAACAAACAGTCCAGCTGCGCACACCTGATTCTGCACTAGAAATGGGGTTGTCATGGTGGTGCTCTGAGATGAAAGTGATGATAGGCTTTGTGGTGAAGATCGTGTCTTTTTTTGGGCTGACCAAAGCATGCGGGAGAAAGCAGAGACTCTTTCAGAAGTGCAAACTCTTGGAGTGGCCTGTAGAACGGCTTACGTGCCTGAAAGCTTTTTGCTTCTTTTCCTCAGCTGTTTCAGTTGGTCTAATAAAAGACATGCTCTTCCTACAAAGCTTGTTTGACTGACGTCACGGTGATCTAAATTAGGAAAGCTCCAATGAAGTGAAGAGAGTGAAACAGAGTCCAAATAGGAAAAAAAAAAGGGGTGGAAAAAAAAAAAAGTTATTTTAGAATCAGGCCCTGGAAAATCTTATTTTATTTATTTATATTGAAATCTCAGATTATGATGATGTTGCATGCAGCATTGACAGAGACAGCCGGGGTTTAGCTTCAAGAATAGTCAGCTTTACAGCTATATATTTTTTTCCCCCTTGCTTGCAGAAAGATCCCAGGTTTCTGATTGAGCACACATGCAAATAAAGGTTGTACAGATGAGGAGGTGGCTGTAACAGTGATGTGTAGGTACCAAGAGATTATCCGTTTAATAGAGCCCAACACCTGGCTATTTAATAGAGGTCACCAGCTAAATCAGTTAGAAATGGCTTCGGCACGCATGTGGAAGGAGGGCTGAATTAGAAATAAGTGAATCCGAGCTTTGGCCACAAATGTGTAGAAAATGAAACTAAATTAAGTTGCTTCAGCTCTTTCACTGGCACAAACTGATATAAATTGGTTTCATTAAAAAAACCTAACATATTTTTAAGCTTCAGTCCTAACCTATTACATTTTGTGTGGTTGCCGAAAGCTACTAGCTTAGTGGCATTTTATGTAGAAAATGAACAGGGGACAAATAGAATTTTATTGCTTTCTAAATGAAAAGGCTGGGAAGTTGCAGAATAAAATTGATTTTCACATCTGGAAAAGTTTTCCTTATYATCAGCTCTGTGCTTACGCTTGCTCGCTTTCTCTCTCTCTCTCTTTATTTTTCACTCCATTGTTTTCTACTTATTTTGCTAGGCAGCCCTGTAATTTCCATTCTCACTCATTCATGCTCCCAAATTACATTTTTGTTTTCAAAGTGAAACATTTGACAATGTTTACACAGGGGCTGGTCGGCTGCACCGTGACTCTGATGGAGCGGGACAGGCAGCAGGCTCTGCGTTCTTTCGTCTTGTACCTCTCAAGCCAATGTTTGCCAAAAATGCTTTTTTGCACGTTTACAGAAGTCATGACTGCATTCAAAGGAGTTGCTTAGATGATCCTTGTTCCACCAGCATTCCCAGGTTTGCTCTCAGCTTATCTGTACATCGTATATAGAATATGCCTCCATGGCTCAGTACAGTGTTGTACAGAAATACGTGAGCTCACGTGGTACCTGAACTTACACAGAAACACCAAACTTATGTGGGTGGATTATTATCTGCAGTCATGCACACTCTCACAGCTTTTGTGAGAGCTGGATGGCTTGGCATCTCTTCATGGCACTGACGCAACCGTACTGATTTTTGCCACTTGCAGGAGGCAATCTTCGTAAGCTCATCCAAATGTCCACATTTCGTTCCTCGTTATCAACTGTATGTGCCCTATTCACAGTGGTAGTTTTACTTAAACTAYGTGGAATAGCCTATAATTTTGTCAAATGCTGTTTCTTGTGAATTGGCAAGTGYCAGTTTAGTGAGGAAAGGGCTAAGGGTGCAGGAGCAATTGTCCATATATCCTGTAACATGCAAAGTGTGCGCTGGGCCACATGATGAAGGAAAGGAGATGCAGGTTCCCTTTTGGTGTCATAGAAACAGTGTGCCCTGAGCTGTGCTCCTCAGAGCAGGGCCAACACATTGCTGAGCCACAGAAAGTGTCAAACAGTTGTAGCAACTACAATACCTGCATTGTAAAGAGGAGAACGGCTTTTGTGTCACCTGCTGCTTCGGCTTCTGGGCAAGGGCCAGGATGCTAGGATGTCTTCTCACCTAGAGATAACACAAAGGTGTTTTGCTTGCAGTGTCTTGCCCCTCTTWTAGCAACAAATGGGACAATATGTATTGCTGATATTACTGATATGAAGGTGGATTTGCAGCTTGAAGGGTCCCTCTCCGCCTTSCAGTGAGGTGCATGCTGTGACACTGCCATGACATAGGGTGTTTAGAAAGGAAGTGATGGTTCATGCAGATGGGCGTCGATTGAAAACACATCAAAGACTGAAGTTTGCAGGAAAAAAAATCTGACAGAGGCATACCTGTTTAATGTGGAGATGGTGCAAAGCCACCCCYGTCAATGTAGGCTACTGACTGGGGTGGTTTATGTGCCTTATTGAGCCATGCTGAAATAGATAGATTTCTCGCTAGTTCAGATGTCTTTTGGAAACTAGGGGAGAAAATCATGTGTCTGAAAGCAGAGRTCCATACTAATGGCTTTTCTTGGCAACCACAAAGATCAAATTGCCATTTTGTCCTTGGGCATTATCCCTCCGTGTGAAACAGGAGGCATGTTATGGAAAAGTGTGTTTGCTGAAGCTTGGTAGCCTCTGCCTGCACTGCTAATGCTGCACCTACTTATGTTGATTATATTCTCGTTAATAAAAGGAGCAAATTCTTCACTCATGCACAAAAGATGCCTTACCGCAATGGTCAGCTATGAGTTTGAACTAGTAAACATAGAGTGATCTTGGGTTTATTATGACCTAGTTAGTCTAAAACCTGTAAACTTCTGTGTCTTCCCATTTGATATTGGTTGCTAAATCGTGTTAAGTAAATCTCAATATTATACTGAAGATAGCCCTCTGAGAACTTTTGTCTTCAGTGCTGTCAGCTGGACACCTTTTACTAGCACTTAATGCAATCTAAAGTGAATAAATTCAGTTAGAAGTTTTGCCAAGAATTACTCAGCTCTTGGTGCCAAAATATTAATCGATAATACCTCTTTAAATTTCTCCTCACTCCAATCATTTTTATGGACTCGAAATTTACTTCCTGCGTGGAGGCAGTGTAGTTAAAGATAGAAACATCTGTTAGGTTGCGTTATTATTCATATTTATCTGTCATTTACAGAGCTCCAAAAGGTGTGCACAGCACTTTCCAGCTGGTCAGCATGCCAGAGAGCACAGTCCCTTTGCCAAGGCTTGCAGATGTGAATAGACACAGGACAAAAAAACATTGTAGTCAGAGGAATGTCTTCAGACAGTGCCGTGGAGCTTTCTGCTCAGGATGTCCTGCACTCTCTGATTAGCCTTTAGGAGCTTTTAAGGTGGAAAGGGAAGGAGCATGTGTGAATTCTTAGGAAGACAATACCACAACTCAGACTTTGGTCAAAAGAAGATTAATTTGKGTGGTGGTGATGGGGAAGTAAGGTAGTGCAGAGGTGTGTGCRGGACATGGAACTCTGAATTAGTTCTGTGTAATATTTTCTCTGGTCTATTGTATTTTAGTTTTTCTCTGTGAAACTTTCCAGATTTAATTTATTGTTTCCAACATGCTCTGGAAGAAATAAAGAAAAAWTATGATTTTGTTCTTTATTTTCCTGTAATGAACATACCTATTTTGCAAAAACAAGTTCCTCAYTCCAGAATGCTCAACAGCTTCATGCCCAGAACACTCTTAGATGCATGCAGGTGATCCAAGGTCTACATATTACTTCCCATTCCTCTGTATCCCAAGGGAAAAGCCTAGTCAACAGAGCTGGTGATTACTCTAGGGTGACGTTTTGATAAAATATTAAATATCTCCTGCTGATGGACTTGTGCCTGAGTGTCCTGTACCATGAGGAAGACAAGGTGGTATATTTCAGTAGGTCTTACCAAGGAAGATCTTTTCTACATCTAGAGTCAACGTATGACTGTTCTCCTCAAATCCATTCTCGAGTGATTGTAGTGAACTTGACCTTAATAAATAAGGAAACTGCACACAATATTTACTCCCACATCCTACTCTATAATTGAGATAATTGTACTCAGTCATGAAAAAAGTATGTGAATCAGCATGTAGGCAATTCTAATAAGGGAGTGAGTTTGGAGTAAGAGTGTTGTTCAGGCTTCAGTAGTTTTCAGACATTAAAAATAGCACAAATATGAGGTTCCAAATACTGGTAATTACACTGATTATGCAGTGGATGTCTTGTTTTCATCTTCTATAAATCCTTATTCCCCTCCCATTGTAAATGGACTAGAGGTTTGGCTTTCCACTAATAAAAATATACAAATAGACTCTCATTAGTTACTATGTATGAGCAGCAGGAGGAAAGCAATGTCAGTGCATTTGTGCTCAACTGGGAAAATCATGATATCATGCGCTGAAAGAAGGTACAGTAGCATCTAGCGTCCAGAAACTAGAAATGAAAGCGTGCAAGATAGATACCACTTTGGCAATAGTGGTTGGTCTTCCAAGGCTGTGTTTTATGAGTTTGTGAATGGTCTAGTGACATTCCCCCTTCCCCAAACACATAAGTGACACTGAGAGCC
Source organism: Rhea americana (assembly GCF_003343005.1). Lineage (NCBI taxonomy): Eukaryota > Metazoa > Chordata > Aves > Rheiformes > Rheidae > Rhea > Rhea americana. Next base: position 627,872 of record NW_028185484.1, on the reverse strand, counting down.
TTGGCAGATATTTCTGTCACAGCGAGATTTTAGACAAGATGATCTTTTTCTCTCTTTCTCTCTCTCTGTTGTAAGCTATCTGTCCTTGAAAACTTGTTTAAAAGAAAATTCTGATATTTCATCCAAAGATGTGGTAGCTTCTTGCCCTGCTTACATTTGAGTCCATGCTATTGTTCTAAATTCTTGTTTTTACAAACCACGGAACATTATAAAAAAATCCGAAAGCTACTTAGAAAGAATCTTGATGTTTCCTTCTGTCACATTAGACCAATTACTGTCCCACAGAGGATAATAAGAGGAGCATTTGCAGGACACTGCTTAGTCACAGTTGCAGCTGGATTTAAGAACGAGAAGGAGTAATGTTGTACTTGCACTCATCCCTGGTTTGGTAGATCTCATTGCTGATGCTTGCACGGTTGCTCTGAGCTAATACTGAAATAAAAGCTTCTGTCTCCTGGGATGAGACAAATTCATGAACAGCAGGTCCATATCTTCTGGGGAGAGCACTGGAGGGACTAACACTTGAGTGTCAGAGACTGAAGGAAAGGTATTTAAACCTAACGTGTTGTGTTCCTGGGACATTTAGCACCATAGTGAGATTTACTGTGGCWGTACTAAAGTTCTATGCTTAAAGGACATTTCTGGTATGAGCTGAAGACATCAGGAGCACCTCAGACAAGGAGGGCACGTGAAAAGAACAAACAGATGAAGAATGAAGTGGTGAGTGCACACTCCTAAAAAAAACAGTAAGAAGAGGATGCAAGCAGACCTGGGGACCTCTGAACAGAAGAAATACAGGTTTACTTCTTTCAGCCTTTAAATGAGCACAGGCTATGAACCTATCCCTTCAAGTAAGAGTGGGACATCATCTTCCTGGCCTCACCTCTTACCTGCTTCCGCTATTTGACCAGCGAAGGAGCTGCTTTTGCCTGTGCAACTTGAAGAGCCCTAAATTACTTTTTAAAGAGCCTTAAAGTGCAGTGTGCTTCTCTGGCTTTGAAAGCCCMAAAAGAATGTAAGAAAGTGAATTTCTGCGAGTAAATTGTGAATGAGTAGTTTTTTCTGAACGGTTGTTTAATTGAGCTGCAGCTGGAGCTGATTATGTTTGTTTTTCCTTCAGTGTCTCTCATTTCCTTTCGTTTCCGTTAATTCCTGCTTTCATTGGGTAACTGTTGCTGTACAAAATTTAAAGAGCATAAAAAATAGAAAAGAAAACAAGAAAAAAAGTGCGTATTTTGGGAGCTTTTTATCACAGTTGTTCCTGAAGACACCTGTAAACTATTGAGCTGAATTGGGCTGCAGCTGCTGCTGACTGTGTGTGGTGTGAAGGAGAAGGGGTGTGACTCATTTTTCTGGTTGTTTCACCACTTTCTGCTCCCCTAGCCATGCTTGTTGCGGTGACTCTCAAGCCACATATGCTGTGACGTGTTTTCAGTTTGGTTTCTGGGTCAGGAAGTTTCCAGTCTGATGATAGCTGAGAGCTGGATGTGTCTGAGAGGAAGCATCATTCCCAGCTGAACCTGGGCAGAGGCAGGGTGCAGGTATAGGTGGAGGTTGCATGTTATGATGTCTGAAGAGGCCAAGCTCATCACTGTTGTGCATCCCAGGCAGATGATGAACTGGGTGGATAGACAATGAATTCTGTCTCATTTTCTAATATATATATTTGGAAAGGGAAGATTGAGATGTACCTGCCAATGTGGAGGACCTCAGTGTCTTCCTTCCTGTCCTACAGGCTGTCTCCTCTACTTTGCTTATGTTGCAGATCAGAAGCTGTAGCAAGGAAAGCACGCTGTGCAAGATTTGCTGGAGCAGCTAGGCCAAAGTGGCCGTACAGTGCTCAGTGAGAAAGCAAAGTGGAGGGCTTGTGTTGGTTTTCTGCAGGGCAACACGTGTCATCTTTGAAGCTTACAGTTCAGTTTCTTTCCATCCCTGCTTTCATCCCGTGCCATACCCAAAGAAATGCTTTGACTGCCTGTGACATTCAGGGCTACATGTCTGGTCAAATCCTCTGTCTTCCATTAGYATAGTTGGTTCTGTAAAGCAAGAGAGAGGAAGCCTTCTGAAGGGCCTCGGAGTCACGACAAAGTCACAATCTTGTCTRTTCTGGAAAAAAATATTGGATATTCACATGCTCCTGGTCATTGGTTCCCATTTAGATTGCACACGTGTTATGTGTAGAGTCCACTGTTCATTCGTTCTGTCACCTCCCTTCTCCATCAGACATTTCTCTTTGGCATCTGCCAGCATCTGAGGCTCACAGCTCGCAGTCTGCCTCATATCCATTGCACCATTCACCCATTATTATGCAGAAAGACAAACTTGAAGTCTCTGCTACTTTCTTCCCTAAGTGTGGTTCATTTCCCACCCTAAAAGTGGGAAGTTCTCACCCTTTCTAATCTCCSCTAGTTGAAATATTTTATATGTTTTGATCTATTAAGTATCTTGATCTATTGAAGTTTTTTGATCTGTTCTGAATCCTCTGGCTCTAGACATCAAGTTCTCTCAGCCTGTGGCACTCCTCTTAACTCAACAAAAGTATCTTGTGGTTGACTTCCCAAAATGACATCTATGCAGCTGTTCTTTGCATTAAGTATTTTGCTCTGTCAACAGCTGTTTCTTAACCACATCGGTGCCACTGAACATACTCAAACATGTAAAACCAAAATCAAATCTTTTTCCTCCAAATGTTTGTCAATCCTATATTTCTCAATCATACAATGCTAAATCCAGGGTTTACAATATGTCACCACATCACAGCACCGCGCGATAATATGATGGYCTTTTTAAAAGATGTCGTGTTTTTGCATTGCAGCTCCGACTGCAAGCCATGCCTTTTAACCCACCTTTGATAGCGCATATATTCACTAAAGGATGTCTGTGCAACTAGGTGATAGTCTCTAAAAGCTTTTGATCACCTTTCAGGAGGAAATTTGAGGAGAAGCAATTTAGGAGCGAATCACCCTAAATTGTCCCTATCAAATTTCTCCTCTTTGGGACTGTTATATTCTTATACCTGGGTTTCTTACATAACTCTCTGAAGAACTTTTCTCTTTCCAACTAAACACTACTCTGCCTCAAGCAGCTGCTTTTACAAAAGAAAAGTTCTTTTAAGCAGTTTCTCTGCATATTTCTTTCCTCCAATTTGCAGTTACACAAATAGTATTGTTTTAATACCACTTAATTCATGATTATGGGCCTGYATCAAAGTAATTTATTTTTTTCTAGTATGTGCGCCTTAACATTTATTTGTGGAAGAGAATAACATTTCTTAATTTGTGGTTTTAAGAAAAAGTGCTTCCYTAGGGACAAATTTTGGACTGCTCTGTAGTTATTTTGCTGTGGAGTCTCACCGGCTCTTTSCAAGGAATAATAAAGTCCAGGCAGAACTAGCCCTCAAAAAAGAAGCAATCGAACTCTTGCAACAACCAGGCTAGCCAGCCTTTCCCTTCAGTTACCACTCCACCTGGGGCAAGGATGTTTTCTGGGAGTGTAATAGGGAAAATGTTAAAGCATCATCTACCAGCTCTGTCATACAAGTTCAAAGTCTCAAATAGCTGACAACACAAAAGAAAAAAAAATGTTTTGTRATGTTCTTTGGGGCCTGGAAGTGGAAAGGGTTAATCTGTGCTCTGTAGCTGGGCTAGAGCAAAGCCTTRTTTAGCTTTCTTTATGAGAGAGAAGCCAGTGCATCAATCCAAGGCACCTCCTAGTCTGCTTGACATCCTGCTTTTTGTAATGAATACATTTCCTGCATTGCTGCATGCTTCTCCCAGCGTAGATATATATGATTAATATGCCTTGTCTTTTATAAACAAACCTAATGCAAAGCCAATAATGTGAATCTCATTTCTTTACTGCCAACCCGTGGCTCAGCTTTGTTTGGCTCTATATGCAAAGGAAGAAAGATRAATGTTCACTCAAGCTTGGGAGCTGGAGCCATAACAGATTTATGGGATGAAAAATGCACATCAATGTGAGCCAAATAAGGCCTGGGAAGATCTCTACTTTGCCTGCTTTAGTCTTGCTTTTTAATAGCAAGAATACTGTATTGTGCACCCAGCCAAGAGATGTCGTACCACACAAGCACATTGAAGCAGAAGGAAACACGTTGAAATGCTTGGGGAGTTTTTATCGGTGACTAGATTTGGTCATAGTATGCTGAATTATAAAAACAGAAGGGACTGCTGTGATCATGTAAACTGCCCATAGGCCAGAGGATTTCCCCCAGAAAAGAAGAGTTAGACGGAGGAATTGCCAAGATGTCTAGTCTTAATTTCAAATTATCGGTGAAAGAGAGCTGACCACAAACCTTGTCCTGCTGCTCCAATGGCAATTCCCTTCAGTGTTCAAAATTTGCACCAGATTTCCTGAGTCCATTTTAAGGGTCCTAACAGGGGGTTTTCCCCTAGCTGCTAGATCAAARGGCCCATTAATTCTTCTCATCCCTATTTAGGAGTCCCACATTCAAGCCATCATGTCCCTCTTGAAGGTCCCATAGACCTGATTGTCTGAACTGTCTTCCACGACTTTTTTTTCAGAGTCACCCAGGCAGGAATCCTAATCCGAGCCACATGGCTTGAATTCTTTAATCGTTGGTACCTGGATTTACACTTGGCCTACTGACTGCTTTCCTCTTACGGAGGGCTCCTGACCCCTCTGTAACGGGTCCCACAAGCAGTCCATCAGCTGCAAACTTCAACACACGCAAGATACGTCAGGTTGCTAGTAGAAATATGCACAGGGTCAGCATGTCTGCAGAAATACCAAAGAAGCACTATCTCACAGAAAATTCCCTACTTGCCAAAMAGCTTGAGACCAGTGTGCAGGCCAGCATTTGGTTCATCTAATACGTACCAAGGGGATATGTTCCACCAGCCCAGACAGTTTTTACATAATTATCTTCATCACRCAAGCTAGCACTGTATCCTCATTAAAAGGGACATCACATTAGTTCAAGATGATCTGTTTTGCAGAAGCCGGTGATGATTGATGCTTATTTATATCAATTTTCTTTAATTCTTTATTAATAGAGTTCTATATCAGTTGCTCCATTMTTTTGACTAAGATCAATGTTAGACTGGCATGCTTCTGGTAGCCTGGGTCATCCCTTTTATAGTGTGACTGCATCATCTGGCTTCCTCCCAAATAGTGAGCAAACATTTTATTCAGCACTTTCACTTTTTTTTTTCAGCATTACTATTGACATTCTTCCCTTTACCATGCAGTAACTGGTTCTACTTTAGGATACTTTTGCCTTTTATCATACCTGGAAGAATCCTCCTTATTGTCCCTACCAGTGAGAGTCACGTTTTTTTTCCCCCCCTTTTGCCCTATAACTCCCCTGATGAATTCTCTTCAGTTCCCATCCTCTGATTTATACCACATTCTTCTTTTTGTTCCTGTTTTCAAAATACYTGAGAATTTTTATTGATCAAACTCTATAGGAAAGCTTGGCAGGGAAAATTAATGCTTTTAAAGCAAAGGGGTCAAAATAGCAATTTRATATAAAAATACTATTTAGTTACGATTTAGGTTCCTACATTCAAGAGTGTAGTTCAGAAAAATCTAGCTTACTTCCTTAGGTACTGTTTCCAGGTTTCTTTTCATGGCTTTTCAGTTTCTGGTACTGCCACAATTTAATTTCAGAACCAGAAAAAAATTTTTTTTCCTTTTTTCTCATTCCGAATTCACTGATTTAAAGGGCATGGGAGAATTTCCATTACTTCCAAATTCCTTTGGACTGGCTTCTAATTCTCATCCAGAGAATAATGATTTAAACAAAAAACTGAATGGCAGTAGTGTTGGTGTGAAAATAATTCCATTAACACAGAGAACTTTCCACCTTCTCTGAGATTTTGAAGTTCATAGCCCATTTGATTTGCACAGGAGGGAATGAGCAGAGACGATAGGTGAGTTACCCAAACGACTGCACCGTAAATCATTTGCAGAGCTGGGAGTGGAAACCTGGCTCCTCCCTGTCCAGARGGGTACGTTGCTTGCTGAGGACAAAAGCATTGCAGATGAAGCAGGTGGTTATAGACTRTCTCTGGCTTTCCACTATATTTATCAGAAATTTTGGGTAGGAAATATATTTTTGAAAATACAAGTGTGTGACTCCTTTGGAGAGTCGGCGTTTTTGAACTGGAGTAGCTTGTGRTCAGTGAGCAAAGGATTATCTTGAAGAGTTTGCTAAATACTTTGAGTTTCCAGTAGTTCAGAGTGGTTATTTTAAAATTGTTAAGAATAGATGTTAAGTCACCTAAATTCTGGGYTTGTGAAGGTAAGTGGACTTTGTCGGAGAGGAAGGGTGGAAATGGAAGACAGTTTATACGCAGCATGGGCAAGACTGCTGAAGATAAGGGAGGAATTGGAATCTCTAAGATTTTTTTACTTGTTATATGTTTCTGTAATACTTCTGAAGTGTCAGTGTTAGAAAACTCTCTATGTTGAGAAGCTCCCGTTGTTTAAAAGAAGGGGTTAATGCTTGGAAGTGAGGGCAGGGAGGTATTGCACATTACTCATTTTGCTTCTACAGCAAAGGGGGCAAATATGCTGATTTGTGTGACATCATGTCCTAGATTTCTCACCAACACCCTTGCAAAAATGAACCTTTTTCTTTCTTTCTTTCCTTTTTTTTTTTTTTCAGTAGAGGGAAGGCCATTTTGGATGACCTAGGGAAGGACACTTTGGAAAGAATTTGCAACACTTGACTTTACACATTAAATTAAGGTGCCTATGTTAGGGCTTCGTAGTAACAAATCATCCACYGGAGTAATATTTCTCTGCTTTTGACTGACAGGGAGTCTCAGGAAGTGAGGGGCTGGCTAAAACATTAGAGTTTGATTCCTAAAGTTAAGGTATATGATTCATTCTTTATTCCAGCAAAAGTGCCTAGAGGAGATTAGGTGAGCAGCTGGAAATCTGATCCTATAAGGCATTATGGACCAAAGCAGAGGGGGTCCAAAATTAAACGAGGCACTGGCAGGTAAGCAAGGAGAGGCACTGAATGTAGAGCTTTTTAGAAATCAAGGAAAAATGAATTTAGCCCAGGTATTCTGAGGAAGGGCATTAAAGAAGAAATCAGGATGGTCAAGACACCAATCACGGTATCTGAGCAGCRCTTCATCTCTGAGAAGCAGGGGATTGTCTGAGAGGTGGAGAAATGGTTGCAGTAGCTAAGGCAGGGAAAGAGGTTTATTTTTCCAGCCTTCCATAATAGTTCAAGCCTGTAATGACAATGCTTCTTGTCATTTTTGTTGTTCTCTCTGGATTATTATCAGTTTGTATCTGCAATTTTTAAATTGCACTGTCCAAAACTGCATGTAGTACTTTACGTTACTGGTACTGCATTCACTTGAAACGTCTCCTCTGTCTTATTCATAATACTCCCATCAAGACATTCCAAAATGAGATTTATTTTTCTTGTACAACATTGCATCATTGATTTATATCGAGTTTGAGTTTCAACCTCAGTTTCTTCTCTAACATCATATTAACCAAACAAATATTTTTGTATTTGTATATTTTATATATTGTATAATTTAATTTGTTCATCCCAGCTGTAGCATATGTAGAAATATGTTTCTATATTAAATTTCTTCTTCCTAATTTCACAAATCTCTCCACTTTTTTTCCCAGCTCATTTTAGATTCTACCTTTGTTCTCCAAGGTGCTTGAACATTTATTCAAGCTTACTGTTGTTCACAAGCATATAAATATACTTTTTATTAGAACAAGTAAGTTAGTGCTTGAATTTTGGATGGAACTGGGCCTAAGGCAGATGCTTGAAATATCTCATTTAAGATCCCCTTCTAGTTTGACACTAGCAAGCCTCTGACAGTTACCCTTCAAGCATGATTTTCCAGTCAGCCCTAGCTTATCAGAATTAGACTTTCCTGACCTCATTGTAAGTGTAAGGGATAATAAGGTTTTTTGTTTGTTTTTGTGTTTTTTTTTTCTAGTATCAAATTTATAACAAYTTCTTTTACATTCTTTCTCACCTGGTCTTCTGCTAAGTTAGAAATTAAATTTGATTATTTTGAATGATTTCTTCTTGTTATGCCAAATTTCRATTTTATTTATTTCTATTTAGTCAATTCGTTATCTTCTAAATATTTGCAAATGGTTGCTTAATAATTTCTTCTAGCATCTGCCGACAAGTTGAAGTTAGGCCGACCAGTCTGCAATTTCCCAGCCGCCAATTCTGTTTTTCATGGATGGGTTCTATATTTGTCTCTCTTCAGCCCTCTGGTACTTCTGAATCCTCCACGAGCTCTTTAAGATAATCACTAATGACTCAGTTTGCTTCAGACAGTTTCCTGCCAAATCTTCAAGGCTCAACTGACTTGAACATTTCTGCCATCACAAAATATTTCAAAACTTTTTTTTCTGTAGTGCGACCCAGTCTCCTCTGTTAGGATAAACTCAGCCAATATCTAGCACAGGTTTCCTCCCTTGCCAAGACAAGCAAAGTATTCCTGGAATACTTCAGCCTTTCTGTGTCTTCATTTATTAGCTCTCCTTCCTCAGTGATTTACTTTAACTTCTGATTTATAGTGCCACTATTTTCCTTCTGAAGGTAATGCTAAAATGAAAGAGTCACTGCCTTTCCACTCTCCGTACTTGGGCTATACTGGGTTTCACCGTGGTYTGGCTTGCTCCAAAACCTGTTGCAATAAGCAATACAGTGGCAAAAGATGGTCCCATCGCTATTTTGCTGCTGCAATTGTTCAGGGTCACACTGCAAGCCATAAGAGTGAAAGAATCCAGACGATTTTAAGCAAAGAAATGACAAATTAAGAAAGAAAAATATTTCCCTCTATGCTGCCCCAATTATTTACGGGTTTCTTTTAGCACCAATGCATAGGCACAACAGGGAGAATTTATATAGGATAAGATGCCTTCAGGCGATCTGAGAGTGTTACCATCTCTAAAAAAGGCAGAGGAGACATTCTCCTTTTTTTCCCAGATMTCATCTCCAGCTTGCTCTGTGCTGGGTCTGGCATTTGCCAAGCACTGTAACGAGCCAAAACAGCTCATTGACCTAGGAGAGAAATAACTCAAAAAAACTCAAGAAGATAATACCATTTTCTTTGGTGTTAATGAATTCAGATAGCTCTAAGAAAAGTCTAGCTAGCTAGTGCTGAAATATGAGAGTTCATTGGATGGGTGAGGAAGGAGTGGGGCTGGGGAGCAAGATACGCATCTCTCTCAGTGATATGTKTTTACGTGAGCTCAACCAAGTTATACAGCTTCACTCTGAGGGSACGGTGAACTGCAGCACGCTGGCAGAGATGGACAGTTGGGAACGTCTTCCCCTGGCTTTGCAGCTGGATAAAGCATACCTCCCACCTACCACTTCAGTGGGTGTCTTCTGACTGTACCAGGCTTTGGATCAGGCCCAGGGAATACAGCAATCTTTATTTCCGTGTAATGCTCCAGCTGTAGTTCTTGCTTGTATCTCTGCAGATAGTGTCTCCTTGAAAGCAGTGGTAATAACGATAGAGGGCTAGGCAAAGCATCTGAGGAGGAAGCTCATTCACTTGTTTGCGCTCCCACTCCCCAGCCCCTTTTATTCCTTTAAATATTATAGATTACATTCAATGCTAAGAAGCAAACGCCTGATTTTCGGAAATGCTGAGCTCCCGTTGTCTCCAGTGGGCGTTGTGGCTGCTCAGCATTTCTGAAAACCAGACTCATAATGATCAGCATGTTGAGAAAATATTTAACAGAAAAATCTTTCCTGTCCCTTCCTCTCCACCCACCAACAGACAGAGCTTCTGGCCATCCCACGTCCTGCTCCCAGCAGAATGACCATCTTCCTCCCTCTCTTCCTCCCACTCTCATATGTCTTTCACCTAACGTCTTGTAGGTTGAGCTCTTCATGTGGAACACATCTGGTGGGTTTCATCTGACTAAGTGCAGGTACCTAAAATGTGAGTGTCTGCATTTGAATAAGTTGCCCCAGGCTCTGTTTGTAGTCAATGGCAAATGAGTCAGTAGAGTCAATGAAGCTTAGGGCATGATTTCACGTCTTAAAATAGACATTTGCATTTGGTCAAATGACTCACACGCTGAACTCCACTGGCTATGTTTACTATACCTCCAAGGGAAGACTAGAAAAGCAGCTCAGATGGGACACCTATATCACAGATACTTAAAGTGAGGTGAGATGAATACCACCCCTTCTGTGAATGAATGCATCAGCCCACTGCACATTCATATTCACCTCCTTCTTTGAGAATTGGTTGTTAATGTCTACAGGGAATGACTCAAGTAATAAAGGGTACTGATGTAGAACAAGACAGTAGATCATAACAGAAAGTCAGCTAGAACCCTAGATTGGATAAATCAGAACAGTTTTAGTGATTCCAGTACAGTCTCCCTCCTTCATATAAAATTTTGCTTAATAGAAAAAAAGAAAGAAAGAAAAAAGCAACACAAGCTCAGTATGCCCATGGACTATCCAGACATGTTCTAGTCATTATCTTTGCACATGGATTTTTGGCCCATTATATTTTCTTTCCGACTTCACTGATACTGTTTAGATTAGGGAACTATTCCCCATGGTAGGCAGCTCCTCGTGCTGGCCCTTACTGTTTGCTCTGTAATGCTCCAGCACCTCACTGATTTCTTATCATAGGGACTGGTGGAGAATTGCTGGGATCTTGGAAGACTGCAGGCAGAAAGTGATCTCTAGCAATGTGAGGTCTCATAGCAAATATATTTCACCTCCTTCGACATGCAAGCTTACTTTCAGCCTCAGTAGTATGCCCCACCTAAGGATTACGAACCTGGGTGACTTTTGATTTCAGTGACAATTTAGGAACTAGCCAATTCCCTATGAGCTAACTCTCACACTTCTGTTTGCTTGAATTACCAAATGATTTACAAGCAGAATATCTGCCCCAAACAATGTGACTTTACCTGGCACATCCTGGAAGCTCCAAACGCTGCTAAAATCCATGTTTATGCAGCTTAGCCAAGTAGGGAATAGTACTGCAAGAAGAGCGAAGTTAGGGAATAGATACATAGGAATCAATGTGGAACATGTGAAAATAGAGTAATAATAATAAATTGAATTTACTTAGTTCTCCACTGGTCTTCAATACTGCCATCTCCATCTTTTGCTTTTCTATTTCATCAGACATAAGCACAGATGCTGCTGCTTTCTACATATTTAACAGACAAATCCCACCCTCTCCTTAGCTTTAGACATTTCTTGCTAACTCCCTCATTCACTACACCATCCAGTTTAAAATTACCCTTCTGTATTATAAAACCCACCATAAAGGGACACCAGCCTCTGCCACAATTTTCTCTCCCTTTCATTATTAGCAGTCATTTCCTGGAGTATTTCTGCTGCTGGAGAGTCTTTTTCCCTACAGCTCTGACTTTATCCCTGTACCACATTTGTTCTGACTCATTTCAAACATCAGCTGAAAACAGCTCATCTCTCCCTAGCTTCTGCCTGTTAATTCCTCCTCTCCTCTGCTATTATTTAACCATAACCTCATTATTTAACTCTAAAGCATTTCATGGGCAAAGTTGGTATGAAAAGCTCTATGTAAAGTATTGTGGTAGGTAGGCAATTTGTCACATACTACAACAGCTAATGAGCATTTTACATCTGGTTGGTCCAAGTTGCTGAAAACAGACTGTGTTATTAAACCTCTCTTTTTATTAAGATTAAACAACATGTTTATTTTCTCCACTGCAGAAAATGCTAAATAACCAGACTGTCTCATTGTCTTTCTTTCTCTTGTCTGTGCTTGTAGATTTGAGAAAGTATTGCACCTACTGGCATACACAAATCATTGAACAATATAAAAATCTTCCGTAATGAAGCCCTCAGATCCCTCGGTAGTGAAACATGTAGTGTCACTCAGGGACTCATTGACAAGCTTTAAGACAAGAGATGGATTCTGGAGAATGAAAAAGCTAACATCTATCAACCATAATTGAGCAAATTAATAGCTTTATGAAGTCTCTTCTTTGGTTAGCATCCCATGAAATGACAATGAATGTGGCAGAGATGAGTTTCACTTACAGCCTCTGCTTGCTTTTTCTTTGTTTTTCTTTTTTTTTTTATGTCTTTTCACTGTTGTCTTATGTACAATGTGTAATGGCAGTGCAACAAAGGGGCTTCCTCCATAAAATCAGCAGCAATTTTAGCACTGAATCAAAGACGTAAAAGGTGGTAGATTGAAGGCTGTTGGCCTTCCCCTTTGTTACTGACTTTGAAAGAAGAGCTCCTTGCATGTAGATGCCAGTTTTGTCTGAGATCTCCTTCTCAGTCATAGGGTAAGTCAGCAGGGAGCCAGTGGTGGGATCTGGAAGCCCTGACTTCTACTCCAAGTAAGCACTTTGTGTCCTTTTTCTTACTACCTCTTGGCTACTTCTGGATGTTGTTGGCTTTATAGCTGCCCAACACACTGTCAAGTTCTCCTCAAAATAGGAACTTTGCTCTATACTTGCTACCAAGGGAAGAAAATCTTAGGAGGGAAACATGATAGACCCTCACTGAAAGAGCCAAAAAGACTGTTTTTCTGCTCCCCTTACTACAGCGAGCAACAGGCCAGTTTTGGCCACCAACTTTATCACACTTCTTTATATTTCTAACAACTAAATAGTGATTTTGTTCATGCTCTGAAGTGTAAATGTAGTAGTAAGTCGCCAGCATTAATGTTTTTACAAAGGATAGAGAAACAACTCAAAATACACCCAGTRTGAAGGTACTGCTAAAAGCAGATGCAGATGAATGCTATTTGGAGTAAAGCAGTACATCACAATACTCATCAGACTAGGTGTTATAAGTAAACAGATACAAGGAACCATGGCTTGAATACAAATCCAAAACCGTGAATCCATAACATGGTACAATATACAATACACATGCCTGTGCTGAAGAGAGCTGGTTGATATTTAGTCCATGCAGACATTATTTATTCAGTATTTGGAGCATAAATGCATCAGTTTCTGCCTTCACATCCATCAGTTTGATCCTTCACACACCACGTCCTACTGGAAGGCTGTTCCAGAGCTTCACAACTCCTGTGTTAGCAATCTTCTAATTTCCAGTCTTCATATCTTTGTGACCAGTTTATGAGCATTTGTCCTTGTGACAACATTTTCAGTTAATTTAACTAACTTGTCTCCTCCCTGCTGTTTACTCCCCTGCTTTATTTGTAGAGGCTGGTAATATCTTTTCTGAGCATTCATTCTAGTAGTCTAAACCATCCATGGATAGTACACACTCACAAACTATGAAACATACTGTCTTCAAAATATCTCTCATGGCATTTGAACTTGATTTTACTGAAATAAGAGCCATAATCAAAATCTTCCAGACCATAGATCAGATTTAGGGCTTAAGATTCACAGTATTGATTAGTGACAGTGATGCTGTTCCTTTTATGCCATCAAAAGGCCACTATAAAAGAGCTAATTGGCATCTTTTCTCCTGATACCAGCACAAATTGGACCAGGTCCTCCATGGAAACTGTCATCAATCTGCAGAAAAATGAGCAAGCTATGTGGCTGGTGTCATGAGGTTAATCACTACAGCAGGATGCCAAGCTGGGTTTGGCTCCTTCCTTCTTTCTTATGGGGTATATAGGAGAAGTTAGGACATGGCAAAAGCCAAAAATGAATGTGATGGTCCAAAGCATCGTTATGCCTGTCCTCCATCATCACCACTTTGGCTTCTATGCTAAGGAGTTAAATCACAACAGCTACAGAACTGCTCCCTGAATTGCCTGAGCCAAGGCTAGTGCGCATTTGTCCTGCGTGGTGACACCATTTCATGCAGTCTCCTTCCTGAAGTGCTGCTCAGSAGCAGGAGAACTCATCACTTCCAGAGGAGAGCCATTGCTCATTCTTCCGTGCTTCTCAGGACGTGTGCACCTGCGGTTCAAAGGCGAGATGGTATTCTCATTTCATTCGTTACAGCAACCCGAAGGCAGGTGATATTCCAGACCAGTCTGGCCTTTCTGCTATGACTAACGYTGCACTTCTGTAGTATCTGTAAGCTAATGCTAAGCTGCAGGCCATCATTTTCTCTGAAATCTGAGAAGTTCTGTCTGTGCTCTCACCTTCCCTGTCAGCTTGCTCTTGGCAAAGTTAAAGTGCATGAAAGGGAAGAAGATCTGCCAGTTACATCCTCTCTGTCTGCTGTTCTGGGGGCAAACACACGTTTTACGCATGATGAATCAGAAACCTACTTGCACATTTTTTACCAACTTCTGAATTCTCTGGATTGATCTGACAGATTAAGGAAGAGCAAAAAGTTTGGAAGGAGAGTATAGCTCAATGCAAAATGTGTTTGGGCTGCAGGGTGAAATTTTATTCCCACTGATGTGCTGTAAAACTTATTAGAACYCCCCATTTGGTCTCTGTGAGGAAAAATCAGGCCCTGATTTGATGCCAAGAGCACTGGGCACTAAAGGGCATCTGAAGTCCCCAAATTAAATAGTATTTAGGCACAGTTAATTCTTGAATAAGAATCACAGGCAARAATTCAAWTTTTTTTTTTWATTTATTTTATTCTTTTGGTCTTCAGTATGCTGAATTCATGCTTTCCTCAACTTTGAGGGAATAAAGATGATGCCCAGGAGTCTGTTAGGACCTCCTGAGTCAACACAACCTTCATTTGGTATGAGAAATTACAAAAAAMTTTGCTCTGTCACAATTTACTTTTAAAGTAATATATCTTTCTGACCTCCCTCAGGAAGCACTCCTGGGTGTGATCCGTGTGCTAACTCTCTTCACAGAGCAGACCTAAAAGCAAATGTTTGCTTTGAAGTTCACCAGTGTCTCCTGGGGAAGGGACTAGTTGCTTCTGGTCCAGGGGTGAGCCTGCAGTGTGGATAGCAGGAGGACTGAAGCGTGGGGATGAACCCTATGGTTGATGCTCTTCTAGAGACATGTTGTCACTACTGAAAYGGCACATCAGTGTTTATCCTTTCCTTAGCGTATTTTTTACATCAAGCTAGAAGCAGTCATCTGGCGCAAGAACTGCATGAATGGCAGAGAAATTCCCCATCAGCTATTTTTGGGCAAAATCAATTCTCTGTGTGTTCAGGAAGCTCTGAGCTTGCTAAGCTCCCTACCTTTTAACTGAAAATTGCTCTAAATATTTTCCGCTTATCATCAATACAGCACAAGGGAAGCAAATCCAGTTTGAGGCTGAGCTGGTAAATTTTCGGGCCAGTTTATGCTTTTTTATTCATTTCTTTTTTTTYYCTTGTATGTGCAAAACCCTGCTTTTCTTGCAAGCCGTAGAAGACCTACTTTTAAACCGTGGAAAAAAATCCAACGCAGAAAGGTCCAAAGCTGAAGGACTGGTGAGCATTTTTATCCCCTGCTGTATTCGCAGGGAGGGACGGATGCTGGCACTCCTGCCACCTAAGCACAGGCAGCTGTGCAGGTGGGCTGGAGCACAGAGAGGCAGGGCCATGAGCAAGGCGTCCTGGGTCCAAGGCCCAGCAAGTTGGGAAAAAAGAGGACAAAGAGACACCCAAAGACTCTTTGTAATCACCAGGTATGACTTTAACAACYGGTTTGACCAGATTGGTCAATACCTTCCAGCAGGGGTGCATCTCTTGCAAAACGGTAGTGGGAGAATAAAATACCAGTAATTGCTGTTGCCAAGTCGGTGTACTTATGGTTCCCCATCAAGCAGATCTTGTATGAGCAGGAGCAGTTACTGCTTGGCGTTGTACAAGACGCAAAATGGCTTGTCTTCAAACCGCTGTTGTAATTTTCATCAGAGCTGTGCTTCTGACTCAACACACTGTACTTAACACAATTTATGACAATATTTCTCCCTCAATAGCTTTTTGTGTAGTGTGTGCAACCTATTCTGCAGACTGCTGGTTTTCTTACTTAGCATCTATTTTATGGTCTGCATTTTAAATTCCTTTAAGTGCAGGCAGCTGAGGAACAAGTTTCTAGGAGAGAGAAAGAGAGAGAGAGAGAGAGAGAGAGAGAGAGAGAGCACTAGTCAATCCCAATTCCCTCATGCAGTGCCTGTATACTCTTTATAGGCCAGTACCTTCTCCCCGAGAGACTGCGGCATTTCAGGAATAAACAGAACAATCCCAGTCTATGTAAATCACTTAAAAATTATAATGTTCTGTGGGAGTCTTCCTAGGTAAGATATATTATTGATATTGATATGTCAGTAACTTTTAGCTGAGATCACAGACCTCTCATACTAGGCATTACCCAAATCCATAGGGAGAATTTGTTCCTGCTACAGAAAGCTTGCATTATGAATAGCTGTATCGGATAAAGGACGGATGAATGACCAGAGGAGGGCACATAAGTTACATTTACATTCTCAAGTAATTCCAAGATTTTRGTCCCCTGATCAGCTTCGCTGCATAAATATTAATTTTCTGACATGCACTTTTATGAAGAGATCCAATTTGTCCACTCCAAAATGAAATTGGAGTGTTTTGGGAGACAGTTTTGGGGGATAGTTTTTGGGGGGACTCTCCTCGGTCTTCATGGAAATAYATCAGATTTAGCTCCTTCTACCACCCAGAGTCCTTCAACAATACACCAAATGTGCTGTCAGGCTCTGATGTCAAGGCATGCAGCCCATCTCCAGAGTATCATGCCATAAAAATCCTCTCTGGTTGTCAGCAGCAAGGTTCTCCCATTTCTTTGGCTGCTTTGATGTGGGGGAAAAAAGAACAAAAAGCAAAAGACAAAACACAAAACGTCATAAATATATTCTAATGCTATAGAGGCACCTTGGTAAGTCCAGAGTCGCATGCTATGATCCATGGACTCTACTGATCTGTTTTGGAGGAGACCAGTCCCGAGCAGGGTGGATACAGCCACTCTATACCATTTAGTCCAAATCCTGAAGTAGAYATATTTTAGCAATGTGGATATAGCCATAATACAGTGATAGACCAAGGTCTTCTTCCCAACTCTAGCTTTCTTGCCACTGAGCCCACCTTGGAACGGGGGATGAAGTGAAGGTGAAAGYTTAGCATTGCTTTACCCTGGCACCCCACAGGGCGATCCCACCACGAAAAGGTTGCACTGGCACCAGCAAGCAGGATTACCCTGTAAGAAAACGCCAGACGTACTAGTGGCAATCTCACAGCATCAAATGTGCAGCTGGAGAGTCAAAGCACATTTCTAGAYGCTTGAAGAACTCTTATTTGTGCACATGTGATTACTTTCAGGGCTGAAAAGGTGCGTTTTGATTATGACCTTAGCACAGGTTCGAATTTATAAATCAGTGGATAACTGTTGTGCGGGTGAACTCTGGAAGTCATCTACAGAAAGAAGCCCAAATCGTTTGGCAGAAGCATCAGCAAAGTCGTCAGGATGGCGCATGCAATTAGGGCGCTTTGATTAGCAGCAGTGACAGAAGCAGTGAGAACATGCAAACACTGGGTTAAAAAAGAGTCAGCAGTGCAATTTTCCACCGCACCCACACTACCAGCCCRTAGGCTTGATTATTCTGTACACATTGCTGGGGAGAGCCTAGGAATCACATAAATCCCACAAAAACAAACAAAATGGGGGGGGGGAACATCTTTTAGGATATGCAAGTGATGCATTAGCTTTTCCCAGCTCTCTGTACCCTGCAACTTGCCCGTATATTTTGGCAGAAGACATTAAAGGCTTTAGCTGGGGGGGCTGTAGTGTAATCAGCACCAGGTGAGATCTTTCCTTAAACCCTTGAAATATCATCACAAGCTGCATGAACAAAAGAGTAAAACTTAGTTGCGTGGCCTCAAAAGAAATTGTCTGACATTTGAGCAAGCCTACTGGGAAATCTAGGAGACATTTTGACAAATGGTCTTCAGGTTAATTGTGTCCCGTGATGCTATATTATTATTTTTAATAAAGTCTTATTTCAGYCACTGATATATGTGAACAATGTAACCATGTGCATTTTATAGATGCTACTGTTCCTTAACATTWATTTCATTAATTTAACTTTTCTTACAAGAAGAATTCACACTGGTAAGAGAATTTTCCTCTGTCTCACTTGTTTGTTTAAGATGCAGAGAGGCAAGACACACCAAATAATACCATGAACTTGCAGAATATTGTATCTGTTCAATAGTCCATGGCACAAAAAGCTCGTCTCCTTTTCTGCCCTTTCTCCTCCTCTTGTAGGACTACTCGGTGTTCTCTTAGCTCTCCCACCAGCTTCTCCTCCCCCTGAACTTCCCCTCTCTCTCTTCTCTGACTTTCCCTATGCCAATCATAATACTCAAAATGAAATTGCCTGTTCTCTTCTGTGTTGCTTTGTTGGCAAGTCTTCTCAGGCTTCCGTTCATTTTCTTTGCATTTTCTTGCTTATTTCTGCCTCCTCCTCTCCTTCCACCTATTTTATTTCGTTTCATTGGATTTCATTTCATTTCATTTTTGAGGCAATATAGCCAAACTTGAACACAATATTCAAGGCCAGGGCATGTTGTTAAATAATATAATGTMATTGTGCTACTTTCAGTATTATTCTCAGTTTCATGCTTTTATATGCAATACAGATTTCTTTTGCTTTTTCAACTGGTGTTGTGGATCTGGAAAGTAATTTGATGGAGATGTCCACATTTGCACTCTGGACCGAAGAATTTGAGAGTATCAAAGAGACTACCGCAGGCAGCCCTACTACGAGCTCAGAGACGTAGTTCATCAGACAAACCCTTCATTCTTGTTTTCCATGGTAACACTGGGAGAATGACTATCTAGTTGTAAAAAATTTCTTAAGGTTGATGTTTTTTTCCCCTTTCACGGTAGTAAAATTGGAGGCTGAGGGAAGAAGGATTTTTCGTTGCTGCTGCACTAATCTGATCAGTCTGAGACAACTCAGCTCAGGCCGTTGTCCTGGGATGGACAGGAACTGCGAAAGTTACTCCACCTCACTGTGCTTTCGTTCTCCATCAACCAAATAACACTTCCTGACCGTGAGTCATAGGAGTGTGAGGTATAATTCTGCATTTGATGAAAACAGGAAAACTCCTAACTCAAGTTTCTCTAACCACCCCTCTACCATGACACTGGCAGCATGTTTATTCTCCTGTTATAAAAATGTGGCACAGCCTGCAAACGTGAAGGTGAACTTGGGTCTCTCCTAGAGCAGTGTAGCCCTGTCTGCATTGCCTACTGAATGCAGGATGTGACTTGTGCAGTGTCATAAATGCTACCCAGGCATCGCCTGGGAGAGCACTGKGTGGCACAGCTCAACCCAGTGTGAAGGGTGCGCTGACAATTTCACATGATGTTTTCTTACAGAGATAATCCTACTTTTTGGTGCAGGTGCAGCCTTTTCATTATGGGATCACCACGTAGGATGCCAGAGCAGAGCAACACTAGACTTCCACCTTCACTTCATCCCCCTTTGCTCCAAGCTGGGTTCAGTGGCAAGACAGCTAAAACTCGGAGGAGGAAACTGGGGGGTTAATAATCTACTCTGCTATAGGACTATATGTTACTATATTCACACTCCTAAAAATGTGCTGATCATTTAATGTAATGCATGCTCACAAGCCAGTTCTTGAGCTTATGCTCTGCCACTCTTCACTTTACTACTGCAGAGCTACGTTACTGTGGGGCAGTCTGAATGATCCCATTCCTAGGAGCACCTCAAAATGGACTTATCCAGCCATGCCAGTGGGCATACCACAACACCCTGTGGTAGAGCCACATAGGTGTAGGGAGGCCTAAGCTGCTTCAGAACCTCCTCTGCCCAGGCAGATGCCTCCTTCCCTGTCCCCATAGCAAGCAGCTTTCTACATCTAGCATCAGTTTCATCCTGTTGGTATATGCCGTGAAATTCAAAGCACAGCTGATCAGTTCTGTCTTCACTGAGCTTTCCTGGCTATTTCGAACAATTTGAATATYCATCAACAGTGCCTTTATGGAGTCATCAGTGAAGGGGAAGTTTTGAGTCAGATAGTCTTTACATTTCCAAGTTCCACTTTGAATTAATAGAATAAGAGAAAATGGTTACCCCTGTCTATAAATTAGAGATAGGCAGATCAGAAAAAATCACCAAAGTTATGAAGGGATCTCTGAAAATGATGTAGAGAATTACTTTATTACTAACATTGAGTAAAGTAAAGCAATGGTGAGCACAGTGGAATTTTGATTCTTGGGGACTGACTTACAGGGACAAATGACATAAGTCAGCCRCACTTGGCTTGAGCCTTGTCTGATTTGTATGTCTACAGGACGTGAGGTAGGGGGCCAAAAATGATCTCTCTGGTCTGAGCAATGACCCCACCATTCCCAATAGGAGGAAGTCAAGATTCAAGTAAACTGAAAACCTTCATAAGTAAGTGGAAAATGTGTATACCAATAATTTAAACCTTAAGAATAATGAAAACAATCCAACCAGACTTAGTGAATTCAAAGCAGGGACTAGTTTTGGAGTAGAAGAACCTCAAACCTTCCTTAGGCACAAAATGAAAGCCTAAAAGCTAACACTAAAAGGCTTATATTCACTGAGCTTTTTTAAGGTCAGAAGCTACCTGTTCTGGGAATCTGCAACATACTATGTGAGAGACTATAAATGTCTGAGATAATTCTCATTAATTTTACTAGTGGTTGGACATCCCCCCCCCCCACAGCCTTGGAAGTAGTACCCAAAATTTGCAAACTTAAAATARGAAAGAAAAGCACATTTGTGGAGAAAATAAAATGGGGGTGGGAGGGGGGAAGAAAAAAGAATTCAATGATTTTCTTCTTTGGAATTGTTTGGAGATGGTATCTGTAGCTAGAACTGAGTGTGCATATGTGTATTTATCTGCCTGTCTAGCTATCTTTTCATAAGAAGCCTATCTCCTGTTCTAAAATTAACTTCTTCTCTTTTATACAAGTGACTCACCTTGAACAGTCTCCTCTGGGGGTGAGAAGAAGCATGCTCAAAATGCCAGGTGGTTTTCCTACAGCCATCCCAATGAATGTGACTCCCTTACTAGTAAGAAGATCTGATAGGACTGAGGATCACAAGAGCTACTTGTGAGCCCTCCTTTCTTTTTTAATCGTGGAAATTGCTCCTGTGTGACCGCTGACACCTCCTACACCCTTTTACTCTGTTTACCAAAGAATCTCTTGTCCAATTGATCATCTGAGAAGAATATGCAGTGTATTCTTTTGATGCTGCAACCTGGGAATTTTCTCCTAAGTGCTTTGTATTTCACTATTCCAGCTGCAGGAATTGATATCCCTCTTTGCGGGGGAAGGCTAGGATTTAATTGCCATCTTTTCATGAAATGAATCGTCAGTTTAACTCTCAAAAATGCATTTGAGCAGCAGCTCGAGTTGCACATGACTGGAAACAAAGACAAGTGGTCCTTTACCCCAGATGTCCCCTTTCCCCAGTAACTCTCCAATCATCCATCACCTGCTCCTCTTACTCTGATATCTTCCCCATTTCTGATTCTTCTCTACTTCTGCCCCTCATTTTGTGACCATGGTGTGGAAGTGTGGAGTATCTGATGATTTATTTGGCAAGTAACCCAATTTTTAGAGTGGTGTGGGCTATCAAATGCAAGCTAAGCATGCAAAAATACAGCAAACGGGATGTATAAGGCAGAATAAAAATGATACAACATCATCCAATTCATCCAGTTCCTGCTGAARGAGGTAATTACTGTCTTTAGATGCCTTTGGAAGAGCCTGGTTAATACAGGAAATAGAATCCTAGAAARAAAGGTTGTTAAACCGCGGGGTGCTTCACTCATTTATTTCTTATCTTAATCTTCATTTACCTGTGAAAAATATGTAATTTCTTTTAACTTCACAGAGATCTTGTTTTAATAGTCAAATACCTCAACCCAGGCCCCTAATTTCTGTGAGATATAAAAGCTGTTTTATTCTCAACTGCTTACACGTTTGAGCCTCCACATCCCTCAGCTGGTTTTAGTGCCACTCTGACAATGAAAAGGGCTAATTCGAGATCTATTCTTACGTTTATAGCATCATAAAGAATGTTCGGAGTAAAGACTTAATTTGCATACATCATAAAAAATAAACAAAATAATTCTCATAAAAACCATGCATGTAGCAGTGCTTTGACTGAATGAGGAACCTTGGGAAACATTGTTCTGAGTTAGGAAGGAGAGGGGGGAGAAGAAATTGCCAAATGTAGGAATGATTTATTGTTTGGAAGGAAAATCTAAGGTTTGTGACATCCTCATATGGCATGGTGCAGTGCCCATACAGGATTTTCTGGAATTTACATCAAGAACATGGAAATTATCCCTGACAGCCTACCCTGAGCTTACCCTTACTTAGCAATGTTTGCATCTYTTGCTACTGCCATATCTACCTTTATTTGGGAAACTAATTTTGTTTTATGTTTTGAGACAACGACATGTTGTGAAAGCTAAGCAAAGCAGCCTGAAGAGTCCTGTGGCAGACAGTGGCTGTCCTGTGGTCTCCTCATATCTAGCTGATGATTGTAAAGCAAAATTGCTATTTGGGTGGAAGAGCCTCAGGAAAGGTTTGAGTTCTAGGCTTGAGTTTAAAACTAGAGTGATTTGCTGGTGCTATGGGAAAAACCACACAATCCACATCAGGATTTAGTGATCCACTCTGATCCTACCCTAACATAAAGGTTAAAGGATATGTGAATGCAGTGTAATTTGCAGGAATTGGGGCTTCTGTTCTGTTATTCTGGCCTAAATCTTCATGTAAAGACTACAGCTCCTTCCCACTCTTCATCCTGCAATTTAAATGACGGGGAAATGCACCATGCTTCTCACGGAGGGGCTGCACAATGGTTCATTTCACACTCACTTCATTTCCCCCAGAGATGGCTGCATTTTGGCAGAGAAGCAACATATTCATGGCTCGTCATTGAGTTGCAACCCAYTGGTGTAAAAGAAGTCCTTGGAAATTGTGGCTTTATTGTGGGGTGAGCATGGCAGCAGCTGCTGAGATTGACACCTTCCCAAGCCTTGTGGACGAGACTAGAGCAACCCACTGGAGGGTAGAGGAATACCGGGACGTTGTCACCTGCCYCTACCCCTGCTGTCTAGCAGATCTGGGTCCCAGCTCCAACCCTAAGGTGGCCCCAAGTCCTAGGTCTCAAACTTGGCATGGCTGCAGCCTCTTACTCAATCTGTTTCTCCTTGTTTCTGGCACCTGAGGTCTTTGGGCTGCCAAGAGGAATCTCCTTGGAGGAAGGGAAAGAAAACAAAACAAACARGAGAAGAGAACATGAAGGACGGTTGTGTGTTGTGTGCACTCCGCTGATTCATCGGGTGTTGTTAGAAGTTCAGTGCTGCTGCATGCTTCATTTGCTCTCCAGCACGTGCCGCTCTCTTCTATACAGGCCAGCAATTTTGTATCTGGGAATTGAAATGTTGCATGCTTTTAGGATGGTTTTGTACCAGGCTTGGTATCTTGAAAGAGAATTCCCTCTAGCCTGTGGCCAGCTGCCTGGTACAGCAAACGAGCCCATCAAGTTCGGTGCGATGCTGGTGACATCAGCTAGTAATTTGTACCATATTACACAGCAGTGCAGGAGCAGCTAATGAAGTGCTACCTAAGTAAATAGTCATTTGCACGGCTCTGATTATAACCTTTGGAAGTATTTCCAGCAGAGCATATAGCGCTAATGAATCTCGTTATTACAAATTGCTAAACAGCACCAGGAGTACAGGGGGACCTCGCCAGTCAGCCCTTCGTGGCCGCAGATCTTGCAGCTGTAACTCAGCATGGACACAACGACGAGGAGAAAGGAGTCCTCAAGCTGAGCTCTGCAAAGTCGATCTGCTCAGATACCATGTCCTTCTCTCCTCAGTCGTCTCCCTGCCATCCTCAATTTCTCTGGCCTTCTTCTCTTCCTTCCTGACCTCACTTTCTCCATCTGTTCTCACATTTTTCTCTTTCCAGGATTAGCTCTCCTTCCTAGACTCTTTTTTTTTTCCTGACTGCTGAATCATGCCAGACAAACAGCAAATAAGAATATCTAGAACAAAAGAGATCATCCTTTGCCCGATCCTCCTGGCTTCTTTGCTACAGATAATGCAGAAAAGATCAAGTCAAATGAGATCAGCCTGTGAGGTTTCTATCACTTTCTTCCTCCTATTCACCTTATTAATATTGCAGCTGTCTCACTGTATAATCTCATGTGTTAGTTTTACCCAGGCACAGCACTCCGTCGATTCGTTTATTTTAATCAAAGTTTGCCTCATGATATTTTTTCCCTGTCTACACTGGAACAGAGAAAATGAAATTTCAACAGAAAACACACACACACAAATTGTTAATATTTGACCTCTGGAACGAACTCATTTATTAAACATTTTTTTCATCCCTTCGGGGTATTCAGAGGCATAGTTTCTTTGTGTGTTACTTTGGCAGTAATACTATAGCATTTCCCCATAGGCTTCTCTAAGTGATCTCAAGTGTACACTAATAGCCCTTTGCCTTTGGCTTTCATGACTATAGCACACAATTAGTCAGAGGATCCCCTTTGGGTGATGTGATTTTTTTAGGTGTTTTTTTTTTCATTTTGGCCTTTTTTTTTTCATTTTACAGCTTACAAGAGGATGGTTTGTTACTGTGCTTCAGTATGAAGTATAGGAGCCTTCTGCTGCAGCTCTGGAGTTTTAACAGATGGAGAATATTAAACTTTCATACATATATATATGTGTATATATATGTATGTGTCTGTGTTTGTGTTTCAGTGTGTAAAAAGATTGATTACCACAGAGCAAGACACTAAAGGCTGCTTTTTTCATCCTGAAGCACGGTTCCCTCCGGATGCTAAACAGCCCAGAATGACTTTGACATACTGATTGTCTACTAGCATCATTCTGGATGGTGGACACGCTTATAGACAGTTTAGAGATTGAAAGGCCTGGAAGTACGTATTAAAGAAAATTAAAAATCCAATCAAAGCAACGTAATAAAAAAAGGAACCAAAACTGCAGTTGCTGCACTAAGCACTAAATCTTGAGCTGGGGTGTTTCAGCGAGCTGTTTGACAAAGCTCTRTAGAAGAAACTTCTATTTATTGGTGGAGGAGAGGATATTTGTGACAGAGGAGGACAGAGGGTCATATCTTGGAGCTGTGATGGGCAGGGGTCACATGGCCAAATTCAATGTTTCTTGGATCAGTACTAATTTAAAAATGCTAGAACTGACAGCAAAAATAGCTCCACTGCTTAAGGTGGGGGGTGTGAACTGTGGAGCAGTCTCGGTTCTTCACGGTAGCCTGGGCGGTGGGACATGTCCTGTCCCTAAGTGTCAAGTGGTGACACAAGTCTTTTGCCTTTGGAGAGGGGTAAGAGCCGGAGCTATGGAAGAGGACATGCTGATATGGGTTTACACCCTCTTTTCTGCCCCCCTCAAATGTCATGTGCCTTCACTATATGGAAGTCATCTTCCATGCCTCCCCTGCAGCCAAAACACAGCCCCAAACTCAACTCGGGTGTCCTGCAAGACTAGTGCTTCATTTGTGCTGCCTGGGTTGTGGGACACTCACTGAAAGTGGGGGCCTGGGCTGTTCTCTCCTCCGTTTCAGACCTGCTGAGTCAGGCCTGCACCATGTCTGTAAGGGACTCAGCAGCAAACAATCTGTGCGTGGCACTGAGCCCATAAGGAGCCACCAGAGAGAATTTCTAAATTTTCTTGGTTAAGTTTTCGTTGTATCTCACCAGCCTACTCTTTCTATCCACCCTATCCCACATTAGCTGGTTCATCCTGAGATCTACTTTTAACCTGTGATTTACCTACATAAATATGTTACTCTCTGATTCCTCCTGGGCGTATGGAACAGATGTCCCTTTCTTAGGGATTTAGCAGCAATTACAAATAATGCAGTGTAAATAAGTTTTCCAAGACCTTCAATTAGGTACATTAGCTTGAAGCTAATGAGACGTGGGATCAAATTTAAATCCATCAGCCTCTAAATTTAGGGACAGAGAAGCCTAGTTAGATTCACAGCTTAATATGAAGCCAGCGCAGCAAGGTGCACCAGATCTTAGAGACAAATCTGAAGATTTTACTAGATTTTCTTCGCCAGGATTAGGGTCATGAATCAAGCTTTCATATTTCTACTTTTTCACTCTTGTATTGTCATTTAAAGGATCTGCTATTTTAGACCTACAGGGGAGTAAAATATTCTTCAAGGAACACCCACTTCAAGGGAAATCACAGGACAACACAAATGTTAAGGGTCTGCTTCTGAGAACAGAGGTTATGTTTTAGCTGTGGGCTACTCAGCTATTTTTGATTGCATCTGCATCGGGTGCTTTAGATAATAGTCCATCTGGAGACTTTGACTCCAATGTTTCCTTAGGGCCCTTCTGGTTAAAGTTATAGGAAAAAGTTAGAAGATGATAGCCCTGTCCATTTCAGTAACTCCATTTCTATTCATCAGGCCCATTTTTTCATGCTGATCTTTACAATTCATTTAATTCCTTCTGCTTTTGTGAGGGAAATCTCAAAATCCTGTTGGATATCTACGCCAGCGTGCATGCACTCATGAGTGTGTGCATACACCCATAGAAATAAACATACATACATATACAGGTGTATACCTATATATTTTCAGCCACAGATGCTTTTGCCTTAGAGATTAGAAATATCTCAACCTAGTAGTTTTGTCCATGATTGGCTATTAGTGAGAAAAAGGGAAAAGAATAGGTTGATGAACAAAAATACTTCATTAGCCTCTATTTCTCTTCTTTATGGAGAATGTGTCTACTGATCTACCCCAAACYTATCTCAGGGATACTCAAGATAACTGACATATATTGAATATGCTGATTTCTGTTAATCTTGACTGAGGCTACAGAGGAGATGAAACAGGATTAACTACATACCAGAGAGATTAAAATCATTCTTCTAGTCTAGGAAGGCAAAAAGAAACCTTTGAAATCTGTGGGAGGTATGCCTGTGTCCTCCAAATCAGAATTTGTATTGAATTATTTAATTTATTTTAGGACGGTATATTAACAGGCTTTTTTTAATAGTATAACGTTAAGCAAGTAAGTCAATGAGCAGTTTGTAGCAGAAATACTGTGTTCTACTTCTGCTAATTATGTCATGACCAATAATAGCTCACCAACCCCACAACTCRTTATAAAGTGAGGGTACATTTCTCCTAAAAGAGGATCTGGCCAATACGCTAAAACTTTTTTTTCCCCCTTTATTTATATTATTGATAGACAGATAGATTATATTTTTGTATAATTGAATGCAGAGCTGTATCTACATATATCTACAGCAGATATTTACATATCTATAATAGATATCTACATATAAAGATATAAAAGTCAAAATGGGAATACTAATTCAAGAGGATATTCTATGGACACACTCAAGATTGAAAGGCATCCTGCAAAAATCCAAAATATGTTTTTAAATATCATCATCCTGTGCAAGGTTCCCAAATTGACTTTAGAAATATGTTGTTATTAGCAGTTGTTATAATAAGCATGCTTAACCAGAAGCCATTTCCTAATGGAGTTTCCTAATTGCTTGTTGGATATTTCTGGGATTTGGCTCAGAGCATTTTATTCTCGTCGCTAACAGAAAAAGTGCAATAACCAGTAGCTGCAGCCTACTGTGGAGGACACCATCCAAGTCAGGAGAATATGTAATGAGCAGTTTTGATTCACATTCTCTTATGCTTTAGAAAATAATTCTAGTCTTTAAAAGGCTCCATGCACCACTTAACTCAGTAATTGGCAAGAGGGTATGGAAATACGGCATTCTGCAGGCAAAGTCGCGCGTTGCAGATTACTCTGTGAGGAGAGCAGGCAGTCTCTGTCGCGTATTCATAACTTCTTTCTAGTTTTCGGTACCCGTGTGATATCAGCCAGTCGGCAGAACCTTACTCTGCCTTGCGTGGAAGTCCTGTAGGAAAGGGAGCAAGGACAGAACAGGATGGTGCCTCCACAGTTGGAGTCACAGTCACTTACTGGTCTGCTACACCTCTTTGGAGGGGTTAGGCTGGGCAGGGGCTGAGTGGTTGCAGGGCAGGGTAACACAGATGCTTTTCCAGTCCAAAGGGATTAGAGTTGCACACAAAGATATCCCCAGGCTGGAAGGGTGACAAGAAGCGTCTGCTGTCAGGCTAGCTCCCACCTACCATATGGTGAAGCAGCTCCAGAAATATCACTGCAGATAAGATGTATTGCACCTAAGTTTTGGTGTTTACAGTGTAGGTATCTGTACTTCATGCCTGTAGGTGYCTAGGTTCTCGTTACAGTCAATGACACTTACGATGTGGGTCATCTAATCAAACATAAACATCTGTGTTATTAAGCGTAAAAAGAACCATGCCCCAAGCTCCACTGTTGACCARCTCTCCATTGACTGTACAGTATGCACAGGTCTTTTAAAAAGAGCAAAAGATATCATGTGTTGTAGCTTTAGCTGCTGTCATTTATTATCCCAGACAGGATTTCCTGCATAGCACAGCAGATCCTTGTTTGTGTGGCTACCACCTGCGTTTCACTTTTCAGAGAGGCTGAAATTCCAAGGAAATTATCTGACATTAAACGTGCTGCTGCTAATCTCAACCTTTTGTTTTCAGTGAGACTCACAGGTATTAAAAAGCAAAGATTCTGTAGAAATGACAGTCTCTTTCTATTTATTTAACTTTCTGTAGGCACCCAGGAGTTTAAGCTSCATGTCTTGAAGGTATGGAATCTTGCTTTCTAGTTCACTGAATACTTGCAGAGCCTTTTATTGACATTATCTGCACTGTATCTTCAGGGAAGATAGTGAGTCTGCAAGTGGAGAGGCTTATGAAATTCGTGTCGAAAAATCAAGAAAGCAAACAAACAGAGAGATAAAATATTCTTGACAGGACTAAGTTCAATATTACAAAACGAAAAATTTTTTTTTTTTCAGTAGGAATGAATTCACTTGGGAATTTAAAATCGGAACTGAATCAACTAGTTTCTCTGATATTGGCTTATTCTTTATGGAGAGATAAATTATGGTGAAATCATGAACATATTAAGTGATTAATGTAAGACTATATTAGAACAAACAGAACAAACTAGAAATAGTTTGTTTTATCTCATCTCTGCCAAATCAGATGTCAAATCTTAAATAGTTTATATTTTATTCTTCTGATATGGAAGAGGAAACTTTCTCTTAYTCTAGATTTAGACTCTAATTTGGATGCTGGAGACACATTTTAAGTTACTAGAAGATGTCACATATGTCCTGGTGCCTCTTGGGCAAAGCGATTTACTTCTTCCTGCATGAATCTTTTTTCTTTTTCTTTTTATTTTTTTTTTCAAAATAAGGATACAGTTTCTCTGATTTGTCCCATACATTCTTTAATTACAYTGTAATCTCCTTGGGAGAGGTGTGACAAGATGACACATTGTTTAGCAAAAAATGGTCAATTCAGGTCAGACTTAGTTAACCTGCAAAGCTGAAATCAACCAACATCTGAGTAATTTTCCTTTTTTAAGAGCAGGAGAACACCAGCAAGGGAATTTTATTTGATTTTCTTTTAGTCTAATCAGTCCTCAAGAATCTTACAGCAAACTATGATCTGATAAGTCAGCCAAGTGTGCAGTCCAGCAGTTACAGTAGGAGAAATTTTAACCATCCGAACTTCAGCCTGTCTCCTGTCTGAGGAAGGATGGTCCCAATCCTGAGGAGGATTGATTGCCTCCTAACTTAACTCCATAGCTAAACTTCCCAAGAAAACTCTGTGAGTTTCCAGTCCCCAAGTTGTCATAGCGTCATCTAAATGTCAGAGTTTGCCTTTTGGAGATCGAAATATCTGCTCCCCTGATGTCTTGAGACTTGGCATATACTGAATGGCAAAGGGTGAAGGCAATATTACAAATTGAAAGCAAGAATCACAGAAAATACAGTCTGGGTGATGCCAAAGTTCTTTCTTTAAGGGGGATAAGTTTTCCTGAGTTTTGGTTGGGATTCAGAGAACACAGCTTGTCATACRTGAAGGCTTAAGTATCTTTAATAATCCTGTTAAGGAAATGGCTAGACCATACGGTGCTCTGCTAGACAGAGGTATTTGAAGAAATTTGGGTAATAGATGCATCACAGCGTTTTTTTTTTTTTTGTTTGTTTGTTTTGGGTTTTTCTTGTTTGTTTGTTTTTTCCCTGATGTAGGAGAGCTCACTCACCTTTGGTTCCTGCATCACACCACACTTTTCTCTGTAGAAATACCCCAATAACGTATTTAGGAATACGCTTATCATTCAGGGTCAGTGGGGTTCATGAGATTAAGACTTGTTTAACTCAGCAGAGAGATTCAGAGACAGAGGAAAGAGGAACCTGCATAAAACAGCACAAGCAATCTTCACCTAAGTGCTGGAGAGAGTGGGAGAAACCACCCTCTGGGGGTATGCATTTCTCCCCTGTCTGTATTTTTTTTTTTTCCTTGCAGATCAATCTAGTGGGTTTTTTTGTTGCTGTCTTTTTTGATTTGTTTGTTTCAACAAGAAGGCTTCTGGTGTTAATTCTCCATCACATTTATTTGTAGAATTACTCCTTTCCATGCACTTTAATGTATTAAACACTGGCAAAATTCCTTGTTGATCTATGTATAAGATGACTACATTAAAAAAAAAAAAGGAAGAATAAATGTAATAGCTATTGAGCTGAATATTTTCAGCCTTTAATCTGACATTGATTTAAGCCTCACAATGAAAATGTAAGTGAAGAAACTCAAATGAATTTGCTTACATAAAACTCACTTTTTATTAAAAGTGATAAGCAAAGTCTGGGGAAAACATTCTATGTAATTCCTCTTATTATTATTATTATTTTATTTCTTGCCTGGGTTTGCATGACACTTTGCAACTAACAGCTGGGGCATTAGCAGTCGGGCCATGAGAGGTGGTGGAAAAGGGGAGGGTGAGTTATGGAGTACGGTCATCGTGACACAAGTGTCCCACCTTAGTGTGGGTCTAAGACCTACCTGACCCCATCTACCACTCACCAGAGGGATGCACAGTGTCAGCTCCTCACTCAGAGATGGCTTCATGACTTTCAGTGATTTTGGAGAATGAAGCGACTACCCACTCGGTTGCCACCTACGCCAAGCTGACCTTTCCCACTGAGCCAATGCCACCCCTGCACCGTTCCATCATTAAGTGCTTCAGCAAATATCCTGCAGTAAGTGACTCAGTATTTGTACAGTGCCTGCTAGCCCAGAACCTCTTTTTCTGGCCTGTAAGTACTACTATCCACATAGTTAACTATTTATTTTAAGTGCACATTATATTATGCATTTTAGGAGGCATCTGCAAATCCATGGTCTTTAAAACATACATTTCAACTAAAATTCCACCTAAGCCAAAACAACATAAGAGTTATGACACTTCAACACCAACAAAAAAGATTTTTTTTTTCAATAACACTTTATTTTCTGCAGATGGAGTCACAAGGGACCTCTTTGTTTGACTGCAATTGCTTTCACTATAATTCTCCACTCATCTCTTTTCTGCCTTCTCAGAGATCATATTCTGATTGTGTGTGCAAGCATTGTGCCCCTTACTACTGGTATGCAGCCATTTCAGGGGCAGAAAATAGAAGCTTTTAATTCACATACCATTCCATATTGGGATTATTCATTGGAAACTAGAGGTCAAAATCATGTGATGGTATGTTATCAGTTTATTTCTATATAATCTATTTTTGGAGACTCACATCCAACTGCTAAGTCAGATACAAAAATATTTATTTTATGATAACAGACAAGAGTTTTTAGATAAGGAAAATTAAGCTGTCGGATTGTATGTAAAAATCAGTAAGCCTTTGATATAGGCTTACTGATTAACTTGGAAAGTTAATGCTTAATTTGGAGAAGCTGGAGATTGCAGAAGACATTTAAAGTGGGAAGGCACCGATTTAAGAGGAGATGCTTTGATATAATCAATAGTTTTTGGACTTAAAGTTTGCAGTACAAGATAGGACCAATCTTATTTAATATTTTAGCAATGTTATTTTACTGTGATGCACAACAGGAGGTATTGGAAATTTGGAGGAATATTAGGTTATCACTGAGGAAGAATAGCTGCACCCATGTCGGTGAAGCAGAAGACTCAATATATAACAGAAAGTACCAAGTTATTCACTTAATAATTAATATTTTGCACTGTAAAATGAGATCTCATCCATTAAAAGTGAGAAAGAAAAAGGTTTGTGTGTGCCAGGCTGAGRATGTAAGGTCTTGGGGAAGATGTATGTGGCCATAGGATATGGTAGGCAAAGTTTTTGCAGTGCTAAGGAAGTAGTTTTGCAGTTGTACAAGATACTGTGGGGCCCTTGGTTGGGATGTCCTGTGCCATTCTGTACAGCAAAAGCAAATTTAAGTAAGAATGATGCTTAATGGGGCTACTGCATGACCGGGAGAGCAGAGGTGTCATCTGATGGCAGGCTGGTGCACCTACCGCAGTCTGCAGCTTAGCATGAAAGTGTGCTGCCTGCTGCTCCTCGTTTAGCTCAGGCAATGGAAATACTGGCAAGGCACTAATTTCCAGCATGCAGCTTTACTTCTTCTCTTAACAGAGGAAAACAGCCAGAGCAAAGCTCCTGTGCCTCTTTCTGGTACTTTAGCATAGTTGTTAACAGCCAGGATGGCCTGTCTCTGCATGGCACCATAACCTAGCAGAATAAAAGGTTGAGAGGAACTATTTAATCCTAAGAAAAATATTATCATAAGAACAAACAGATATAACCTGCCAATGAATAAATTTACATTAAAGTTGTATCAGCACTGTCCAGTGGAGACCATCTCCTAGGGTCTGACTAGGTKGGAATGCAACCTTCTCAGGTGGCAAACGGAGATTAGGATGTGGTTGCTGGCAATATGTGACATTGTTCCCTTTAGGGAGAGGGGATTTTACCCAAAACATGCAGGAAGGAGCTTTCTTCCCAGTATAGTACTTTGAAATGTTCACAGTTACTGACAACTGTGGATCTGCTCTGCCACCAGCTGTTCTCAAACCAGACTGGAAAAAAAGTAGCTGGTGTACAATAGAGTTTGGATCAAGTTTGGTTTGTTTCTTTGTGTGATACAAAAATGATGCTTTTGGTAAAACAGTCTGGCATCYTTTTTCTTCTTTGCATAATTTGTTACTTTCTGAATTCATTTTACTCACAGGAGTGTCAGGTTTGGAGGTGGTTTGTTTATGATGCTTATCTCTGTGTTTTCCCAAGTTCCCWTGTACTGTGATTCGCTGGGACTTTAGTTCATCCTGCTTACCTGTGCATTAGACTTCTCTGCTAATGCTTAGAGGAAGGCTATTTATTTTATTTAATGATGCAATTACCAGGGTATCTTGTTTACTGCATTAGTGCCCACATCCACGTCAGACTTGTCTTCAGGAGAATTAGTATCATTTGTCTCGTTCAGGACCTGTAACTTTATGCCTCAATCATTCTGTACTATCGCATAAGTAACATTGCCAGGCTCTCTATTAGATAGGGACACCAAGTGACTTAGGGAAATTTAATACCCTGGCATTTTCAACTGCAGAGCGCTTGGGCCTATTATTAATCACGGYTTCAGAGCCTTATTTGCCTTCTGATTAAAGTTTTCAGTGAAAGGGAATCATGCAAGCTTTAAGTACAGTGTTTTTAATTAGGAACAMATTTAGGATATCACTTTGCATTACTCCTTCAGTAGGTGTAATTAAAGAACTGATCTGTAACGAGCCCACTTGGAAAAATATTCTTCTTTAAATCCTAGCAGCCTACTCTTACAAAGTGGACCAGAAGAAATGGGACATAAAATCTACCACTCAGGATTCTGTATGGGAAATGTCTTATGCTGATTGCCGTTACCCAAAGGTGAACACCTTCAAGAAAGGCTGGTTTGGTCACACCACCTAGTATGCAAAGATGCACTCACATAGCATTCTCATGGAAACTAGAAGCGTTTGGATAGTCACTTTGTTTTAAGACACAGTTTATGAATCATCTGTAAAAMGCAGTGAGATTTACTGCAGCTAAACTTAACCATATAAATATGAGATATCTAGTTTAAACTTAMTCATCTAGGCTCCTTCTGAAACCAGTGAGAAGAGAAAGACACCTCCACTTAGTGATTCATCCCTAAGAGATTCATCCCAAACGCTTAAGAGATATGCATTTGAGACTGGTTATAGATGCAGACTGTGTTATATAACACGTAAGGCAATTAGGCTCCCCTAAGACATTCGATGAGGCAAAGAAAGATGGTCCTACATAATCAAAAAGGTTGGGAGGTGACTGAATGCTCAGCAAAGGAATTGTTTTCAACTGTCATCAAAAGTCTCTCTGGTTTGCACAAATTATTAATTTGTGCACCGTGCACTGCAGCTTTCTTTGGCCTGATGCTTTCTTTGGCCTGATGCTTCCTTCAGCTTTTCCTCCTCTCTTCATCATCACAGTCTTCCTCTTCTCCAAAAAACTCCTCAAAGCTGAACCATGTTGGTTTTGTGGGCTTCCATGGTGGAATGAACATTACTGCGGAGCAGAATCTGGTTTCCCAAAAGTGATGTGGATTTTAATTGAKATAATGTATGTAAATATTACAAGCCCATTTTTATGGGAAATATCTGCAGCAAAATCAAAATAATGCTATTTTGCTAACTTATATACTGCTCTTCACAGATTCATGTTCTCTGATCTCCATGGAGTTCACTGGTATGGCCTTGACTTTCAGAACCATCACAGGAGTTTTGAGTCCTACCCAATGCATAATCCAAAACTTCTTCATAAAAAGAGAGAATACTAGTTTAGCATGGGTTTATAGGTTCAAGTGGCTGAAAAAGCTAGAACACTTCAGCCTGCAGTTAACGCTTTTCAGATGAGATGCTATAGATGAACATATTAATGTTCCTGGCTCATTCTGGCACAAAATGTAAGACAGCATCTGATATGAGGAGGCACTAGGTAGGAATCAAGGGAAAATAATCTCCCTACTTTCTATGTAAAGAGCACGTTTCTGATGGAACACGTACCACATAAAGATAATGTGTGTCACATATTAGTTCAAGAGAAATGTGATGGCACATTCGGTCAGTCAGTGGTTGGTGATCCAGTATTTCAGATCCAGTCTCGAGGACTGTGGAATCATAGTCTGATCTCTTCCTACWCTTCAATGGCAAAATGAAGCTGTACCGTAATGCTAAAAAGCACGCTGAATGTTGCTGGAGATATGCAGTCACACGCACAACCCAATCTAATTATACCAAAACACTTCCATGCTGCTGACAGTTGCTGTGGCTTAGATACTAAATTTCATTGGGAGAATTTAAATCATTTAAAATTTATTAGATTTTTTTTTAATTTAAAAATTTAAATGATTTAAGTGTACCTTGTTGCCTTCCAAAAATCCAATTGGTGAGTGAGGTAAAGGCAAAAAYATTACTTACCTCACTAGGAAAAGTACCCTCAGAGGCAATCATTCTTTTTTAATTAACCAAAATGACTTTAAGGAAATCAAGATGACAGCTTCAAAAAATTAAATGAGGCAAGTACTGAGTACTGAGGCACTACTGTGGTGGATCAAGAGCTATCTCATATTTAGTTGATTTCTATGTAGGGTTTTTTTACGTAGGGTTTAAGATTTGATTTTGTTCATATAATTTTAATGTTGTTACTATGCTGGGAATATTTTAAAATCAGTCTCTGCTGCAGAAGACATAACGCATGGCTGTAGAACAGGATTGATCACTTGCCCTCATATGTGAAGTCTTTTCTCCATGATGGTGTTTTCATTATTTCTGATACAAAAGTGCAAATGAAATTTGCATTAGCATGACCTAGCACTACTACCTACTAGCAAATGTTTTGAACTCTTGTGTTGTGAAGCTTAATAGGAATGTTGCTGTTGGGGAGCAGCATCTCTGAGATGAAGAATCAGAGGACTAAACAGAATAAACTCTGAAATTAATACTCTGCCCCAAAGCGCACAGGGAGGATTTCATGCCGAACTGGATAGAATATAAGAATGGTCATACCGGATTAGATCAAATGTTCATCTAGACCACTATCTTATTTTCAAGGTTGGCATTAAAGGATGTTTAAAGAAAAGCCCAGTAACCAGGACAGGCATGTAGAGAGATGTCCCTAACACAGCTCTCCTAGTGTTCAGTGCTCCCTTGCTCAGTGACCTTCTTAACTAGAGATTTTACCTGTGTGCTCAATACCTTTTGATGGACTTTCTTTTTCTTTCTATAACTTTGTCTACTCAGCTTTCCATGCACATTAGTGTTTAACACTCACACTCTACCACATTAACGATTTCCACATTCCCACTTCATACTGCAGAAAAAAAAAAAAAAATCTTCCTTGTGTTTTTGACTTGCCAGCTGATACTTCCATGTGAGGATCCACAGTTCTTGTATCAATAACTATATATTGGGGAAAAAATAGTTCATCTGAAAATAACGTGGAAGGCAGCTGATCCACACACAAATTTGGAGGTATGAACAATATTGGGGTAAATCAACCTACGCCTCTAATTATGAAGCTGACGTGTTAGTAGGGAAAGAATGACAAAATGGCTGTGTAAAATGGAGTTTCAGTCTGTGGACCATTGAAAAGGACATTCCCTAAGGTGTAGAGCTTCCTGCCCCTGCTCAAAGGTATCTGATATTTTCCCCATGTGCTCATTGGAGACCTTATTCCACCTGATTATCCCTGTGCTCTCACAGAAACCGAAGCTAGTTACTACGTGTTACTAGTGCTTGCTCATGAGATAAAGGCAGGAGGTCCTACCAGTGTAGAAGAGGAAGGAGAAGAAAATAARTAATCCTGAGGACAAGAAAGAGATGAAATTTAATATTCATTGTCATGCAGTTAGGGATGAATACTAAAGAAAATGATCCTGCTGTCATGTAATTTAGCCCATATTATCAAAGACAGTGAGGACATGAGCCAAGGATTAGGATGCTGAAGAGCTGAGTTCCAATCTTGTCTCTGCAAATGGCTTGATGTATGCCCTTAGGTAAATTCTCTTCCTTCTCTCTTACAGCTTCTCTTTCTGTATTAACAGGATAATAATATTTAGATGAGCTTTGTGAGGACTAATTAGTTAATGATTATAAAGTGCTTGAATATGCAGAGTGCAATGGAAATGGTAGGGATTATTATCATCTTGGAAACAATGAAGAATGTTTATTAGTTAGTTATTGTGATTATTTCCTTTAAATCTCTTTATTACTGAGTGTATAAGAGGCTGTCATCCATAAAGTGGGTTTTGCAAAGGATTTTTAAAAGAAAAGGGATGGAGGCATGATTAGGAGGCACAGAAATAATTTCAGCAGAGTTTTAAATTGCAAACACACCAGTTCTTGCGTGAATGCAGCAGCTGGTAGTACAGGGTGGGAACAGTGTCCCAGCTGAACKGCAGCAAATGCAGCCTCTAATCGTGTGTTGCCAGTGCTGCAGTGTGACCTTACACCAGCTGCTTGCTGGGTACAAATTCTCCTTGTCTATGCAGTGCTCTGTATACTGCACATCTGCCCTTGGTTACCACTGCAATAAGAGGATAAGAGAGAAGAGGAACAGAAATACACGTTGTTGGTCTAGCCTGTGAAGATCAGGTTTGTCTGAGAGCTGAGTCAGGATGCAAATCAGGTGGGTTTTCTTTGATCTTGCGTAGCTGACAGAGTCACAGAATCACAGACTAGCTGACATTTGCTGGTACCTCGAGAGATCATTTGGTCCAAACTCCCTGCTCAAGTACTCAAGTAGGGTCACCTAAAGCAGGTTGCCCAGGACTATGCACAGTCATGTTACTCGTACCTCCAAAGACAGAGACTCCACAAGCTCTCTAGGCAACTTGTGACCATCCTCACAATAAAAAAAAAAAAAAAAAATTGTCTTACGTTTAGGTGTAATTTTTTGTTTCAATTTATGCCCATTGCCTCTTGTCTTTTAACTAACCACCACTGAGAAGATTCTGACTCCATCTTCTTTACTCCCTCCCATCAGATATTTATCCACATTGATAAGATCATCTCTGAACTGTCCCTTCTTCAGGCTGAACAATCCCAGATCCCTCAGCTTCTCCTCACAGGGCAAGTTCTCCAATCCCAACCACCTCTGTAACCCTCTGCTGAACTTGCTCCAGTTTATTAATGTCACGGTTGTAATGGGGCTCACYCCAGACTAGCCACACTATCTAACTGTGGTCTAGCATGTGCTGAGTAGAGGGTGATAATCATTTCCCTGGATTTGGTGGTTCTGCCCCTGTTCACACAGCCCAGGATACCTTCTTTGTTGCTGGGACACACTGCTGGCTCATGCTCTGCTTGCTGCCTACCAGATCACCAGGACCTTTTCCAYTGACCTACTCCCAGCCAGTCAGTAGTAGCCTGTGTTATTCCAGAGGGTTATTTCTTCCCTGTTTCAGGGTTTTGCRTTTGTCCTTGTTGAATTTCAGCAGATTCTTGCCAACCTGTTCCTCCAGCCTGCCCTGGTCCCTCTGCATGGACCCTCTGTATGGCAGCCCTGTCCTTGAGCTTATCAGCTCTCAACTCAGTGTCATCTGCAGGCATGGTGGGAGCACACTCCAATCCTCAAATCAAATCAGGTTGGTAAATCTATGATGACTATTCCCAGTTACCTTCTTCTCTTTCATGTGTCCAGAAATGTGTTCTAACATTTTCCCGGGGACTGAAGTGAGGCTTACAGGCCTGTAGTTTCCTGGATTGTTCTTTCATCTTCTTCTGTTTTACTTTTTTTTAAGATGGGTGCAATATTTTCTTTTCTCTAGTTATTGAGAACTTCCCCTCATCTCCATGACCTTTCCAAGGTGATAAAGATTGGCTTTGCAATGACATCAGGCAGTTCTACCAACACCCTTGAATGCAGCCTGTTAGGTACCTGTTAGGTACCATGGAACCTTCCAGTTCTCTTAAGTAATCCATGACTCTACCCTCATTCACTGTTGGTTTTCCTTGAACCTTTTCACTAAGTGCAGATGCCTGAAAGACTGTTAGGGAGCAGCAAGGGCCAGATGCTTCCTGAAGGAAAGTGAGCCAAGAGCTGAGGATGGTCCTGGAGTAGACAATGACCTCACCAATGAGGTGTGGTCCAAACATGGCAGGCAGAACCAGGTGCTTGTTTTAGGGTCCACTGACAGTCCCAAACAAAGCAAACAATGAACAAGGTCCAAGGGCTGTCCAAGCAGTCCTGTCAGGAGCAAAAGGGGAGGGGGCCAGAGACAGGATTGGAGACAAGGCCACAACATACACTTGGAGTCCGTCCAGGAAACAAGCTACTTACAGCATAGGATTGAGGTCCATCCAGAAGGCAGGGCCAGAGTCGAGGTTGGACATAAGTATACCTGTGACACAGCTCAGGCAAGAATGGGGAAGCCTGGGTCAGCTGGGGCTCCTGGGCTATGAACAGAGCATGTGGGTGGAGTCCCAGGTGAGACTGSTCAGAACCATTAAGGCCTATTGGAGCACTCAGGATCCTGACAAAGACCCTATTGGTGAAGACTAGGGCAAAGTACTTCAACCTTATCTCTGTCTTCTGTCACTACATCAGTCTTCCCATTCAGCCACTCACTCACATTTTCCTTGTTCAATGTTTTATAACTAATGTAGTGATAGGAGGTACTGGTCTTGATGTTAGTTATGAGTGTCAACTTGAATTGAGCTTTGGCTTTCCTGACACCGTTCCTGAATGCCTGGCAATGTTTCTACATTCCTCTTTTGCAACTTGTGCCTACTTCCCTCTCCTGAGTACTGCTTTTTTGCATTGGAGCTCCATTATGAGTTCCCTGCCTAGCCAAACTCATGTCCTGATCTACTTATTCTTTTCTGGGTATTGGGAGGCACTGTTGCTACTGTTCTTGAGCTTGGAGAATGCAGTTCTTAAAGATCTACCAGCTTGTCAGAGTTTCTTTGCCCTTCAGAGATGCCTCCCATGTGATCTTATCTACCAATTCCCTAAATAAATCAAAATTTGGTCTTCTGAAGTCTAGGGTCTACACTCTACTCCTCTCCTTCTTTATCCCTTCAAGATTTTGAATTGCATGGTCAGTATAGCCAAGGTCACCATTGATTATTATGCCTGCTTCATCCAGCTGAGTCCACCTATACCCCACGTGGAGCTAAACTTGGTACTGTTCCTCTGAGGCTGACTGGGCACTGGACACCTTGGATCTGAAAACCTGTTTCCAGGATGTTTAAGCGAAACTCTTGTATTCAAAGCTGTCTTCACTGGTACTGTTAGCTGAAGGATCGCACTGTGCAGGAATGATTAAGATACCTCTGGTGTGGCTCCCTTGACAGAGCACTGCATTTAGCAGGTTTACTCTTGCCAGCTCAGGATCTCTGCAGTGCTYTCCATGCCACGATGTGGATGTGTTCTACATTTTCTCGAACATCCTAATCTTTCTGCAGCACTTTGCTATTAGAGCCCCTAAGAGTATGTTAACACTTAACCTGTAAAAGCTCTACTTATCTTCCTCCTGGCCTGCCATGATCCCAAACCGAAAATTGCTGACAAGGCTCAGAATTAGATAAACCGGCTCATGAGGGTGAGGAGAAGGAAAGAGACTTAAGCTGACAGCCTTGATCTCCTCCTGCCATCCTTCTCCTCCAGACAGCGATTCAGAGCACCAGTTTAAGTTGTGTGTGAAACAACTTTTACATGAAGACGTTTGTGCTCCTGTATCGCTCACATGAGCTTCTTACGGTGGAAAACGGATTTACTTCCATTTCTCTGAACTTCTCCGGCTGCCAGTGYAGCCCAGCCCTCTGCTCTCCTGCACACCCCGTCAGCAGCCTGTTAGATCACGGTGACAGCGTGATCTATAGGCAGCTTCTGAGAGGGAGACTAAGCTTATAAGTGCCTTAAAATTTCACATGGAGATGGGTTTTCCATTGTAATAAGAGCTGACGGTACCTTTTTATAATCAAAATGCAAACTCTCTTCCACTGCTCACTGCTCAAAAGCACAATTGAGAGTGACAGAATTCATTACACAACGGAGACGGAGGACTTTAAAAAGAACTGTACATCAAGAGCGGAGGTCTGTGAGTGTGCAGATAGTGGGCAAAAAAGCTTAAAAACTTCAATCCCCTCCATGCTGCTGAAAATTACCAATCTTCTTATCTTGGCAAAACCTTATTATGCAAATAGTTGTCAAGTGGAACGCTCAAATTGGCAAAATTACTTTACTGTAGCACTTTTTACCCTCCCTCCAAAAAAAAGTCTGTTTTGCTCCTGTGATAAGTAAATGATTGATTACTCTTGCTGTTTTGGAGTAGCACAGAGTGGAAAGTGATGTAGTAATACCCTCTGTGGCACAGGCTACATTTAAATAGAGAGATAGTATCATTTTTTTGGAATGAAATATGTCATTTGAAAATGGTCCAGTTAGTTTCCTTCCTTCTTTTGCTTTCTGGTTCTGGAGGCCGGAGGGGACGTGAAGGAGTCTGGGATTTCCCAGACACCAAATGATTCCACCGTTTTACTCAGACCGTTAGCACTTTGGTTGTTTTCAAACATGATACGTAACTTGCCAGCACTTCTTCCCTGCCCAAAGTAATATAGACTACGTTWTTTTCTCTCTCGTGATAGTTTTTGTTTGTATTGCAGTGTGGAATACGTGTCTCAGTTGTGGACTCAGTGATGAAATATATGCAGTATCTCCACATGGAAGGTGGAGGTTTGAGAAGTCAAGAGCTGAAAATGGTTATTGAAGCAGAACTGCACAYTCCCTCTGTCCAGAGGTGTTCAGCTCTCCTCTTGAGAGCTATTTGAAACTGGCTGTTGAATCATGGACACAATATTGCCAGGTAGACTTCTTGGCATTGCCTAAGTAATGAATAATAAAGGACACCAGATACAAAACAGACATAACACAGAACTTCCTGAAGTGGCCATCACATTATGAAAGGGATTYTGTGACTATTTATTTTAGAAAACGGTGCTTGCAAATGGCCTTGCTRTCACAGCAGGTAGTCTTACTGTCAAATGAACAGTCTGCAGGAGCAGATGGGATGTGCTGATAGTACAGGCTGGGGCAGATTGCAGCTCCCTGCCAGAAAGATTCCTCGTGGAAGGTGTTGAGAATAGTCTGGAGTTCAGATCACTGTCATGGGTCGTCAGCCAGCTACAGAGTAAGCAGATGCCTTCTTGACTTCAAGTGAATACTGAATATCAGAACAATGACGACAACAACGAAAGTTCTGTTTTTCTCCTTACACCTCAGCAGAGTTTCTACAAGTCAACACAAGAATGAATGAAGAAGAAATCAAACTGTTATTTCTCTAAGCCAGGAGATGAATAACAACAGAAAAAACATGTCCATGGGCTAACGCTGCACCACCTTTCTGGAGGACAAGCAATACAAACTCATCACAAGGCATGACTTCACAGGCAGCAAGAGAGATGCTGATTGCATGTTTGCTCTTCAAGTTGTTTTCAAGTTATTATTGTTGATTTTCCTATCTTTTTTTCCTTTCTCAAAATGTGATAAAAACAGAAGAGTATTTACTAACATAGACTGGGCTGGACCAGCCTGGCCACTGGCTGTGATAACAGTGGTGGCAGAGTCCTCATGGCTCTTCTGCTGTTTGTGTTACATAGCTGTGCGTCCTTGCTGCCAAGAACTGAATTCTGCTTGCTGTGCTGTCTGCTCATCATCAGTCTTGGAGTGCCAACCCATATCAAAAAGCTTTTCAGCTCAGCGACTGTGGCTATCCTTTTCATAGCAAAGTCCCATTTTGGTAGATCCTTTGTAACAGACGTGCTCTCTCTTTTCCATCTTTTATGAYGATCGCTTTCCATCGTCTTTGTGAGCATGGAAGATCTTACAGCTTCATAGGCTGTATCTATACCTCGCTGTCAGATCAGTCCCTGGAATAGCCATGAGTGTGGTGGGCTCTGTATTTCTACCATCTTTAATTTCTGGGGGGTTTTTAAGTATGAGATGATTCCTATGATGCCTTGGTTTTGGAAGTCCATTGTCTTTATTTACTATGGAGGCACCTAGATGACCAAATCACACTTGCTACTTCTAGGCAGGTAAAAGTAAGTGAAATTTATCCAAGCCTGCAGCTGAGGCCTTTGCTTTCTAGAAACTTTCTCCGTGCAGAGCGTGCTTCACTGTACATAGACTTCTGGTCCACCCAGGTCCAAACACCCAGATTCACCATTTTTTGAAACAACCTSTAGCATCTATGTGGACCCAGATACCCTTTTGGGAGACACATGGGGCAGAAAATACACAGACAGTTTTTGCCTAGTTATACTGTTGTGACTCCCTTTCCCCAGGACCTTATGTGCTCTGGGTGTCCCTAATTTAGACATAGCCAGTTCCTCTTAATGACATACAGTATAGGGTAATTTTTAAGCCTCATGAACAGATCTTCCTGCACACACAAAGCACCACTGTAGCACAAAGACTTACCTTCTAGACACATTGCGAGAAAACACAGATCTGGGTCTTTACCTGAAGTCAGTGGAGCTTTATGTGGATGAAAGACTTGGCCTGTGCACAGTTCTTGGTGAGAGCAGGACCTTAACTGTGCGAACTTAAATGTAGAGTTAGTTGTGTTTGTTTGAGAACTAATAAATACGTTGTGTAATTCTAATTTCTCAGCAAATAAATTCTGTTGTTCATACATTGCCACAGTTTTGTCATCCCTTCCCAGTGTACTATATCCTTTTTTAAAAATTAGAGCATTTTAATCTACTTAGCAAATGYAGCATTTTAAACAACACCACTTAAGAAATAAATACGCTTCACACAGACCTAAATTGCATGTTTTCAGAATACTTCATCTGAAATGCAGTCTAAATATGTATAAATACATTTATCTCAAATGCTATGTTTTATGAATATATTTAC
Organism: Rhea americana; assembly: GCF_003343005.1. Classification (NCBI taxonomy): domain Eukaryota; kingdom Metazoa; phylum Chordata; class Aves; order Rheiformes; family Rheidae; genus Rhea; species Rhea americana. The sequence continues at coordinate 584,067 of NW_028185484.1, read as the reverse complement.
ATAGAATGCATTTACATAGTTTTGATAAGTCCATTTGGAAAAAAAAAATACAGCTTATACTCAGGACAAGGCAAGGACTCTCAGGCAATATAAATTCTTTCCACTTCAYAGAGGCACATGACCCTATTGCTTCAAATGCTCTCTTTTTCTCTCCTTTGAGTTGAAGAAATCCATGGTTCTGAAGCTATCTGATGCCTCTGGTCACTAGTAAGCTTCACAAAATTTTGTGTATGGTATTGATAATATGAGAATTCTCATAAGTAATTAGATAATCTTGTCTGATTGCTTATATATCAGCCCAATTACTCCTCCATTCAGACTCATAACTGTGTTTGACAAAACATCTATTCCAGTAAGGTATCCAGGCTTAAATAACAGACTAGATTCAGAAATTATACCATTTGTTCCAGTGGTTAACCAACCTCACTTTTAAACATTGTACCTTGTTCCTAATTAGAACGGAACTAATGTCTGCTTCCAGACACACACATACTTTTAAAGTCTTTTCCACCAAGTCAAAGAGCCTTTTCATAGATTTTTTTTTTTTTTCTGGCCAGGTAAATATATTTATCGATTATAATTTTCTATCTTTCACTGAAAGATAGTTTTCCAACCTTTTTTCCAACCAATCTTTTTTGTGTCTCTTTTCTGATCCGTGTTGTATCCCGTAACATCCACTTTAAACCATGAGTACTGGAAATATATTCATTATTTTCATACCAGTCTCCTCAATGTCATACACTGTGGTGAAATCCCCTCCCTCTTCTACCACTGGCAGTGCAAGGCCAGAGATATTGCTTCAGACTTGTTGACACCTGATTGCACCATTAGCTCATCTTGAGCTGTTTGTCCGCTAGGACTCTTAAATCCTTTTCAGTCTCTTCTTCTCAAATGTGGTTCCTTTTTCTACTTCCATATACATTGCTTGTTCTCAGATGTTTGGATTTGCATGTAGCTAAATTAAAGTGCATTTATTTGTTTGGATGGATCCTTCTTGTCATCACAGTCATCAACGTGTGTTCATTGGCACACTAATTTAGCATTTTCAGATCACTGGTGCAGCGATCGGTAATATCAGGCCCAGTGGCTGTTCTTGAGAAGCATGTTCAAACCTGCTCTTTAATGTGTTTTCCACAGCAGCTTGAAGAAGTGGAAGGGTTTACCAATATGACTATGTCTCTGGAAATGGATCATGTGTGCCTGTTGATGTGCTTGGACTTCGCTTGCCTTCCCTGAAGTGGATTCCTCAGTGGTGTTTATTTTGGTGATTAGCAAGCTGGAAATTTCTCAGCATTATATTTTTTACCAGAATGTTGTGGATTATAAAAGCCAAACACCTTATCCTTCACTACTGGATTTCCACAATCACCTTTAGAAATCAGTTCTGTAACTTCTTAGAATGAATTTTATCAGCTCAAATGACTTCAATAAAAAAAAAAAAAAAAAAAAAAAAAAGGTTTCCAGGTATTAGAGTTATTAGTTACAGCTCCATTCTTTAATTTTTAATTCGTTGTTGAGTTCTGTGTTGTATTATCTGAAGTCAAGCTAAGCATGCTGCAGTTATCTTTTGCCCCTCTTGCCCTTCTCTAAACAGATGTATAACATCAACATTTTTCAGCATTCTGGAATTTCCACTATATAACAGCATTTATTAACATTTGACACACCAAGGGCTTGAGTCTRCTTGTCTTTCTTTTAGGAGCCTTTGGGAACAAGCTGTCTAGACTTGCTGATAWAAGAGTGCAGATTTTTAAAATCCTTCCTTGTTCCTAACATAGTCCACTAAGGGATATAAGTACAACATCCTCCATTACTCAGATATGCAATAGAAATGTTTACTGAATGTTTTGTTTTGATTTGTTTTGTATGGTTTTATTAGCTGTGTTTCTATCTCAACCCCAATTGGATTGTGACATTACCAGGATTTCTTTTATTCTCACTCTACCTCCTAAAAGCCTCACAAACTTATTTCTTTAGCCTAGCCAAGAATTATTTCCACCAGTGCCTTTAAACATCTGTCATATTTAGTTGGCATTGATTTCTGTCTATTTATATTATCTTTATTTTTCTAAGGCTTCATCTCTTAAGTAAGTGAGATATATGCAATAAATCTGTCTGTCAGCTTCTGTCATCAGTGTTATCTGGGAATATTGTGGATCAAGGTGGCTTCTGGGTCTCYGTTACAGGGCAGCAGGCCTATGGATATTGCATTGGTGCTATATTTATTAAGAGCTTTGTTACAARTGTAGGGATATATACACCCTACTGGATGTAAATCTATGGGAAACTAGAGGGCATTTATCCCCTATTCACAGCACAACTCTTTGAATTTCTAATTGCTGCCTATACTTTATCGTTGAATCACAACCAAATTTTTACTAAAGCAACTAACTCTCTTCATTTTTTGATTGCAATATCAAGGCATRCTGGCCAACTAATAGACTGTTCCTTAAGTTCTTCCTGTTTTTGTTGTCATTTTTCCATTTACATGCTTTCTGCTGTCAAATTTGCTTGTAAGATTCTCAGTTTTGGGAGWTGTGCACCTTTGAGGCACACATCTTATGCATATATCTTATATACATAAGATGCTACTGATTGAGAATTTGTTTTTTTCATATTGAATGTAATCAAATCATGATCACTCATCCCTGGGAAACTATGTATTTCCAATCCAGTAACTAATTAATCAGRTCCAGCAAAGTCATTTAATCTCAGGCTAGCTAGCCTCATATAAAAAGTAACTATTTTTTGCATTATTACTGGCTACTTGTGAGCTTAATTTTAGTCCTACCAAACCTGAATTTTCCTTTAACAACATTTAACATGTTTCTCTCACCAACAGACAGGTGTTTAAGGCGTTACTTCATTTTCTCTGTTAGCTGGTTTTCCTGATAGTTCTAACAAATCCCCACCACTATGCCTGCTCCTGGACTTTACTTCTTAGTAAATCATATCTGAAATTCAGAATTATTCCATAAAAATGACTCAAAAATAATTCTTTAGTTCTGAATTACTAGCAACAGTGTCTTTGACATAGAGTTTTTATTGTCCGTCTCTCCACCCCTTCCATCTTCTTGCACGGTTAAATAGGGAAATGCTTAATATYAGGAGTGACTTCTTTCCAGTCTTTCAAAAGGAATTTCGTAATTTCAGTTACACTTCTTCACGTGTAAGAATTTCCGATTTTCTTTTTCTTGTTTTGGGGACATCTGGCAGATCAAGCAAGTTGAAAACATCCTACCTATGTRCTATTTGTCATGTCAGGTCAATCACTTCGCCACTGTAGAGTCAAACTTTGCAGCTCATCTGCCTCATACACATACTTCCCTTGCATTATGAGCATGGCTGGTCACACTGCATTCAGCTAAAAAAAGATTAGTCCTCCTCTGCGTGTATTAGATGTACTTTTACAAGTAAAACAAAAGTGCCATGAAATTGAGGGATGTCTGCAAGGCTTTATCTTCTTTCTGGCAAAATAGAGGGTAAAATCCCAGAATCTTTTTCCTCCTCTCCAGCTGCCAGATGGAGTTTGAGTCCATTGCCCTCTTCACCTCCCAGACTACCATCTTAACAGCTATGGAAAGGTCTCACCACCTGCCAAGTTGCATTACTGTAAATCTGTGCAGTGGAAATGCATAGCAAATACACAACCATGATTATTTGTTCTGATATTAGACCCCTGACATGTATCTGTCTTTTCATTGACATAACTCTGTGTCACTTGTTCAGATCTTCTCCAGAGCGGTTCATAACTCAATGCTATCTGATAGCTGTTGTGTCCAGAATCCTCTTAGCTGAGCTGATGGGGAGAAGCTAGACACAAGGTCATGTCAGTTCCTTGCCAACAGCTTTGAACAGGAAAATCTCGTTAAGAACAATACTAACATCTTCTTTGGCTGTCCTAATGAAGATTGAGGATTGAATAGACCATGGATTCAGAACTGCTCTCCTCTGTAGTYCTCTTGCGTAGTAACCCTGGGATGAAATAGATGCCGATGGATAAGTGGAAATATTATTGTCTACATTGTATTATTTTTCTATAGAAGTCTTGGATTTTTGAAGCTTGCACTCCTTCATCCTTACGCAGGATATTTATACTCTTAGGAAAAAGTCTGAGGATTTGAATCTTTTCCTGTGAGGAAAAGTAAAGAAAAGAAAGAGCTCAAAGAAAGTGAGAAGCTTTCTTTAAAAATATATACTCTTTCCCCCTGATCTTGCACCTCCGTGCCAACAAGCTCATTTATTGACTCATGACAGTTACAAGATAATAATCAGGAGATCAGCACCTGAGCCCAGCTAATGAGATCAACACAAGAACTAATCCCATAAATGTGCTAATCGCTTCAGTTCCTTTGATTTCAACTATTTTGAGCCACTTGGTGTGGTGTTTCCAAAAAGTCTCTAGTTGAACCAGTTTCTACAGCCTCTAAGTTTAGGTGGATCTCCAGAGACCATCCTGCTCACCTCAGAAAATATTTCTAAGTCACTGCACATGTGTCCTTCTTGTGAGCTATTGTTATAATAGGATATTAGAAGGATGATACTTATTCAGTCTTTTCAGTATAAAGTAACACCAGGGTACTAGGTACTTGTAGGTTTGTGAGATACAGCTATTTCATTTTTTTACTATTTTCTGCATCAGATCTCTGAGGACTGTGTGGTCTGTTATTAACTGTTATTTGCATTGAGGGATTGAGCTATGAAAACCAACAATTCTAAAAAAAAACAAAACAAAACAAAAAACAAACAAAAATATTCCAGTCTCATACAACAAGGCTACAGCCTTATTAAACAAACCAATAATGAAAAATACTCCCCCATCTATTAATATAATTTTTGCTCCATCGAACAGGTGGAGCAAAAGGTATAGGCATATTTTTCTTCTTGGAAATATCATCTGCATGTCTCTCCAAGATGAAAAAAATAAAAACACTATACTCACCTGCTTGCCATCTGGATCATCTTCTTTATTTAAACAAATAATGGAAACAGTTCCAAGATCTTTTCACAGGAAGAATGAGGAAAAGAAAAYGGCAAGGCAGAAAGAAACAAGATATACGGATTAATGCCCAGAACGGCATTGGAGCTTCATCTCCAAATTCATTGGATATTCCTATTTCCAAGGTTTTAAAGGTGGCAGTGCTTTGTAGCATTGRTATGGCCTAGAAGCTCCTTCAGGCATGGGAGACCAGATGTTAGAGGACAGCTGACAGCCAACAGAGATCCAAACCTTTACGACCCCACCGAGCACTCTTTAAGTCCGCTCATCGTTTGCTTTGCTCTGGCACTGCTGGAACAGACTCCCACAACTCACATGCGTGGTGGCATTCAACTGAGCTATTTTCTTATTTTTTTCTTCCTGTTTTTAAAATGCATTTAGTAACTTAAGAGCTTCTAAAAGTTGTCGGAGTGAGACTCTCAAGAAGAAAATCCTTTGTTCAAGCACAAAACTTGCGGTGCAGAAACAGTCTGGTCTTCTGTCCTGCGTTTTCCAAAATAGAGGAAGCCAAATTTCTCAGCTGTAGTRCCCTGTTTTCCATCAGAAGTTTGCTCCTGTGTGCTCTATCCATCTAGAGCTGCTGCCTGCTATTTACACAATAAATTCTTCACAGTCATGATACAGGAATTTCTCCATCCAGCTGCCAAAGCCACTTTTGACAGAAATTTTTAGGGCTCTGACAAGAATATTTTAAAATTATACTTTAATTAAATATATAGGATATAATATTATACATCTATATATATATTTTCCCCCACTGGGATTATTTTTACATAGTGTAATAGATGTTAGTGTTAAGATTTTTTATTTCCTGAAGTTTAAATTGCTTTCCCCTCCTCCCCCCCCCCCAGAAGCATAATATATTCCTACTACTCCTTCTGGAACACTTTAAATTATTTTCATCTTATGCTTAACTTTTGAGCTTTCCCCCCCCCCCCTTCTCCACAACAGTTTTGTGGATTTTTAACAAACACTATTAATAAATAAAGACTTGGCTTCATAAACTCCTTGACATTTTTGCAGGCATTCTGGCAATAGATTGAATAAATTATATTAACAGACGTTAACCAAAGTAATGGCATGTTATGAATGAAGAAAAGCAAATRACACTAGACCAGGCATTTTGTTTTCTACAACATGTGAAGTGTTTTATTAYTGAATCTTTTGTCATCGTGGCAATAGCCAAACGAGGAGCACGTGCCTGAAGGCTGCGGTGAGCACGTCCCTGTGGCCTTTTGCGCTGTTATTTCAGTGGGAATCACTGTTTCCTTGTCTAGCCTGCTCTTTTCCTCCCTGCACCTGTGAAAARGCCAGCAAGTATCACTGTTTTGATGCTTTCTGCAGCAGGTTTTGTGTCTCAGGAACACAGTAGCAGTAAAATTATTCTAGGAGAAATTACTCCAGGAAAGAAACCATCTTTCCTATTCTGGAGGCCTGCAGCAATCCACCATCTTTTTCAAGCATCATCACACCATCAGCTGTCAACCCGTGCCATCCGATAAAGTCATCTGCAATTAATTATTTTTAAATGACAGCAGCATATTGAAACAAGCTCATAGCTGCTGACAGTGGAAATCCAATTAACCTGAATTACTATCTTGATTGTGGCCCAATTAGTGTCAGCTGCGCCATGTCAGAAGTGAAGGCTTGGCTAATATAATTGTTTAATTAATTTACTGTAGAAATTAGTTGGTGTGGGATTGCCCTTATGCTGATTTCTTTTCTTCTTTTTTTTCTTTTTCTCCTCCTCCTCTACTGAACATCAGATTTGAAAAAGATGGGTAAGCAGCCTGCTGTCTACAGTTTTTTGCTTAAGTGGATAAATGAACTCCCATCTTTAAATGGGTTTAAAAAAGCATAGAGGGAATAGCAGAGGTGTTAAACATATGTTAAGAGTCTGATGCTGCCCATCTCCCTACTGAGTCTTGCTGTGTCCCATAGATAAGCTGCAAAGGGATCATGAGGACTTCTCTTCCAGGCTTTCAAAATGAGAAATGGTGTTGACCTGTGTTAATGATTTCTCTGCCATTTAAAGCACATGTAGTGAACAGCAGGAAGGCAAGTAATGATGAGTAATGGATTTGTTTGTCTTTAGAAATAGAAACTTGAGTCAGAGTGACTGGAAGTTTGTTGTTCACAGTGTGATATCTGCCTGGTGTCTGGTGATTATTTTGTGGTCTCAGGTCTCTTATCTGGAGAGAAGCTTCTGTGTCAAATAATTAAAATTTTAAGAAATGCTCTATGACCAATTTTAGGGATGACTTATAGAAAAGGGTCTGTTGTTGGCTCTTCCAGCTGAAGCACGTTACAATAACTGCTGTGATCTTTGTCATGCTCATTTCTAATTCCTCTAACTCTTTGCTGGTCACTTTTCAAAGGCCATAATGCATCTAAAAGAAAGGTCACCCGTGCATTCAATACCTAAAAAGCAATACAAGAAACAGAAGTGTGACAAAACATTCTTAGGCCAATGGATCACCCTGAACTACCGAATAGAAAGCTGGAGTCTATGGAGAAGATTAGGAGAAAACTTCCCTTGATCGCCACCAAAAACTTAAAAACATTCTTAAAAAATACAGACAGGCTCACTCTGATTCCCAAATAAGAGGATTATAAGGAGAAAAAGCAGCTCTAATGACTTAAAGGAGCTGGCATTAAAAAGATGAACTCAATAAATTAATATGGTAAGTATAGAGGCTTTGAYAAGCAGAAGGGAGAAATCATACACGCACACGTACAGATTTCTGTAATTTTTCTTCCATGTAGAGCTCAACTTTTTAAGCCCTTGTCATAGATGCCAAGGAGGGAAGGAATGAAGAGTTAGAAGCTTTGATCAGCTGCATATACGAAAGACTGGGACAATCAACAAGTTCAGAGATTCTCTTCGCTTATCCGGAGTCTTCAAAAGTCTCTGGTTTCTTGAATGACAGCCTCAAAAAAAAAAAAAAAAAAAAAAAAATCCACAGGCGGGACCTGTCAGGAGATTTCTGCCTTTGAATTTTTCTCCATATCCGTCTAGTATATAATCTCCCATGAAGGTTTCAGTTTAGGTGGAAGTACTCAGAAACACTTTCAAAACTTTTTCAGCCCTTCAGACCAGTTGTTCGGTAAAGTTTTCAGGATGACGGTTTGGGAAGATTTGCATACGAGCTTTACCCTGAAAACTGATTAATAACCTTGTCTTTTCAGAAGACAGCTCTAAGAGTGTGCCTAAGTGATGAGCCTGACACTGACCCAGATAAGGCGTACATGGAATTAAAATTCAGAGTCTGTCTCATTGTATTTTTGAGAAAACCATGTCACAGCAAATTGAGCTATTTGAAGAATTTTAAACTTAGCCTAGAACTAGAGATGATTATTAATTTTTCTGGCTGTGTATCTCTACAAAGATGCCAAAGAAAGTATGTAACTGAAAATTTTTGTCTAGGCTAAAAGTTAGTCATAGCTGTATGTCATACTATCTTTTGGCTTTGACTCCCTCTCTATGCTGTGCTGCGGTATCACATGTCTCTGCTGTCTTACTTATTGTAAGAAATGTTTGTGTATTGCTTTTTCCTTGCACAGCATAAATAGCTGGAATAGCCGTGACTTCTGCCGCAACTCTGGCAAACTGCCTGCAAATTGGCACTGCGATAGGAATCGTTAAATGTATGTTTTCTAAGAAAATCTTAGAGGATTTAATTAATTTTGTTGTACCTCCTTCCATTCATGTGATGTTATAAAACTCAGGGGCCAAAGCTATTTTCTCGTTTGGCCGTAAGGTTCACAATTTCGTTTAATTTTTCCTGTATTTTGCCGTTTGTGCTCTCATTGCTGCTGTGAACGGGTGTGCTTTGTAGGAACAACCACCGGCGTTGTACTTTGTGGTGCTCGGAGTGCTCCATTACGTTGTCCATCACAGTTAAACTATTACTACCCACTTGGCATAAGCAGACCTCTGTGCTGGCAGCACAGACTAGTCAGTGCCTGCCCTAGAGCTGCCGTTCGACACACAGGGTCACAGGGATCAGCGACGTTTGTGAAGCAACCTTGATATGCGATTATTTGCAGGAAACCAGTGTTTTTTTATTCTGAGACCCTTACAGCTTGTAAATAAAGAGTTCTGACATAGATGAAGACATCGTAGAAAGTTTTTATGGCATCGACCACAAATAGTGCCACCTGCTTCTGAATTGTGCTTTATTGCTAGAAGCTGATGAGCAGTGAAAGGTTTAGTCCCGTGATCGTTTTCAACTCTCATCAAACGCTGTTCACTGTAGTTTTCTAGCTTAGTTCAGAGTAAAATACAATTTAAGACAACTATTTAAGAGAACTTCAAATGGTTGCTTGAGACATRAAGGATTTTTTTTCTCTCTAAAACRTTTTTTTCTCTCTGAAATATGAACTCCAATGGCATATCCATAACTCTGTTATATAATTTCACAGTTAAAGAGAAGTGTTATCCTCCAGGAAGATGTTAAAGCCCCAATCTTAGAAATGGCCAAATTGGTTTACCAAAAATAATACGACATATATATRTGTATATAAAAACCAAAACTGGGTATAAAAAAAATCAACATTGAATTGATATTACCAAAATAAAATTCTCAGTACAAAGGAGACTCTTACACAGGAAGATGGACAGCCATCAATACAGATGGCCCTGCTTATGCTCTGTGAAATTAATGAAGTAACATCCTCAATCTTATAAAAACTGAAACTAAGGAACTGGGAAGTTAAGTGACTTGTGAAAGATCACATAGCAATTTAATGAGAGAAGGAGGAATAGACGTTAGATCTACCAGTACTGCTGTCTGCACTATCTGCTATTTTAAGGTCTTTTTATTTTTGTCTTTGTATTTGAATGCTGTTCTTACAAGTCCTAAACTTTGTTCAGCTTTCCCTGGATTTCCATCTGCAAAGCTAAGCAGGAAACCTCAGSAGAATATTTTCTCTCACAAAGGTTTCCAATACTTTCTGCTTTCTTGTGGTGGCAAAAGTRAAGGTCTAGCCCAGGCTACCTCCTGGAATATGTGCATTTGATGMATCAGAAACTGAAAGCTCATAGGCCACTGTGAAATGAAAAAAAAAAGGTGAAAATACTGTTCAGACTTTGAAGAACTTGTTTGTGTTTAAATAAAAGTTTATAACAGAAATTATGGCTGCCTAAACAATTTTCCGTGGCTTCCATATAAAACTATGCAGCCTCAGATTTCATTCCACCCCGCACAACGCAGTAGTATGGAGGCACTGTTATTTCTTCTCAGTTTCACTGGTGTCACAGTAGATATGACTTCAGCCAGGACTTCTTGTAACATCAATTATCAGGTAATAGAAAAAAAAAATCTTTCTGTTCTTTASTGATGCTCATTTGGCAATTATTTAAGACCCTCAGCTTGTCTCTGTGGGATCCGCTTTGAATGGGTGAAGACCTACATGTAAGTACTTAAAGGGTTAAGAAGCTATAAAAATAGCTTGTAGTCGGCTGGCATATCTATGCAGTTTTGGCCAAAGTGTGGAGGTGTGCATACTCTTGACTTTCTAGCCTACAATTTATCACTCTTCCCAAGTAGGATTTTCATGCCTGGTCTCAATTTAATTTACCCACTGATGCTTCGCACTTGGCCCCCAACAAGTTTGCATACTGCAAAGGAGCAGCAGTGACATGGTGAATGCTTGTAAACTGGTGAAAATCAGCAAGCCTGGGAGGAAAAATCAGTCTTGAGCTTTAATGATATTCTTGATGCAAAACCTGGTGGTTGTCCTTGGATTTCTTTTTTTAGGGATATTCTCTGAATCTTACTACTTAAACATTTTTTCCTACAGTCTTTGGATGTAGTATCAAAAAAATTAAAAAAAAGAAACCCTATTTACACTGTTTAAAAATTTATTTAAAGCAGCAGGTGTCATCTTTGTTTTGCAAAATTATGCAGTAATTCAGGATAGTCAGGCCTGTTAACCACTTCTTGACATGTTAATCATGAAATGTTTAGTAATGTTATAGATATTGCTAGAATAGTAGTGATGGTAATGATGGTCTAGAAACAATGGCGAGCAAAGTTTTCAAGAAGTAATGTCTTCTATTAAATAAACAAATATGTTAAGAGAAAAAAAAAGACTTTCAGACAAGTAGCAGTTCATAAATCTTTCCTACTTTTTGTTTTATTTGTTTTTAAATTATATCAATTGGTCTAATGAAAATTACAAATACAGGCTGCTGCTTATTGTTGTCCTGTGGCATTTTCACCAGGGAGATTCATCAGGTTTTCACACTGACTTTCTAAGGAGTTGATGGCACAATACTTTCTTGATGATCTTCCATAAATTGATTTTATTTATGATTCATAAGAATGGGAAGAGGTTTTGCATAGATCACTCACAGTAATGCACTGGATGATGTGTATATATGCTGTCACCTTCTGGTGACAGCATCAGACCAGCTTAAGTTTTTGGTTTCTTCTTTGGTGCCTGAAGACTTACGATGAAAGTAATCTGTCTTAATTACTGTTGAGACTTGGAGGCCATTCCTAGCTCAAGAACACGATACTTTGAAGACAGAAAATCCTTTCTTTCAGTCACAATATGAAAAATACTGTTATAAGTATTATGTGCTCTACTGTCTTTTCCCCGCCACCAAAAGTGCCTTTGCTTTCTTTATTTGCCATCAGCATTTGTTTGGGGAAGATTTGAAGGTCATTCATGCTGGTGGTCTGCCCTTAATCATACATTTTATTTCTATTATTCAGTCCACCTCACTATTTACTCATCTAGCCTGCACTTCCTGAGCTTGTCTATGAGGTTGTTATGGGAGACTGTCAAAAGCCTTGCTGAAGTCAAGGTACACAACGTCTGCTGCTCTCTCCCCATCTACCCAGCCAGGCATTTCATCACAGAAGGCTATCAGGTTGGTTAAGCAGGATTTCCCCTTGGTGAATCCATGCTGACTCCTCCTGATCATTTTCTTATTCTTCACATGCCTGGAGATGACATCCAGAAGGAGCTGTTCCATCAGCTTTGCAGGGATGGAGGTGAGGCTGGCTGGCCTATAGTTGCCTGGGTCCTCCTCCTTGCCCTTCTTGAAGACTGGAGTGACATTTACTTTCTTCCAGTTCCCAGGCACCTCTGCTGTCCCCCATGTGCTTTCAAAGGTGATGGAGAGCAACCTAACAGTGGCATCTACTAGCTCCCTTGGCACTCATGGACGTATCTCATCAGGGCCCATGGACTTGTGGATGTCAAGTTTGCTTAAAGGATCTCTAGCTCTATCATCTTCAACCAAGAGAAAGTCTTCCTTTCTCCAAACTTTCTCCGTGGTCTTTAGGGCTTGGAATTCCTGAGGTTTAGTCTTAGCAGTAAACACTGAAGCAAAGAAGGCATTCAGTAACWCTGTCTTCTCTGCRTCTTTTTGTYACRAGGGCCCCTATCTCATTCAGCTGCAGGTCTGCATTCTCCCTAGCCTTCCTTTTGGAGCCAATGTATTTAAAGAAGCCCTTCYTGTTGCCCTTGACATCCCTTGCCAGATTAAATTCTAAATGGCCTTTAGCCTTCGTAGTCTCATCCCTGCATAGTCAAATGACTATATTCCTCCCAAGTGGTCTGTCCATGCTTCTACCTTCTGTATAATTCTATCTTCTATTTGAGTTTTGGAGCTCCTTGTCCATCTGTGCAAGTCTCCTCCTCTCTTTTCTCAGCTTCTTGCTTGCTGGAATGCACCATTCTTGAGCTTAGTAGAGGTGATCCTTGAATATTATCCAGCTTTCTTGGACCCATCTTCCTTCTAGGACAATATCCCATGGGATTCTTCCAAGAAGGTCCCTGAAGAGGCCAAAGTTTTCTCTCCTGAAATCCAGAGTTGTGATCCTGCTTTTAGTCCTACTTCTTCCTTGYAGAATCCTGAACTCCACCATCTCACAGTCACCACAGTTGAGACTGCCTCCAGCCTTCACATCTACAACCAGCCCTTCCTTGTTTCAGAAGATTATCATCAATGTTCTGCAGGAACCTCCTGGGTTGCTTGTAACTTGCTGTGTTGTTCCTCCAGCAGATATCAAGGTGGTTGAAGTCCCCCATGTGAACATGAGGCTACTTTGAGCTGCCTGTAGAAGGTCTCAATGACTTCCTCTTTCTGACTGAGTGGCCTGTAGCAAACACCCACAACAGTCACTCATGTTAGTCTGCCTTTTAATCCTTACCYATAAGCTCTTGACTTGCTCTTCATCCACCTCTAGGCAGAGCTCGACACRTTCCAGTTGCTGTCTCACATAAAGAGCAACTCCACTACCTCGCTTTCCTGGCCTGTCTTTCCTAAAAAAGCATACAGCCATCCGTGACAGCATTCCAGTCAYATGAGCTATCTCACCATGTCTCTGTGATTGTAAAGAGATTATGGCTGTGTGATTGCACACAGATCCCTAATTCCTCCTGTTTATTCCCCAAGATGTGTGCATTTGTGTACAGGCACTTCAGAGAGCTATTAGAGCATGCTATTTTCTGAGAAGGGGTGCAAGAGGATTCCCCATAGTCTTGTCTTGTAGGTACTTCCTTAGTGCCATGCAATTGTTGGAGGTATCCTCACTTGAGCCCTGTTTTGCTCACTGCATGGGCCATATAACTCTCCCTAACCCCCATCTTTCCTAGTTTAAAGACCTTACCAGTTGGCCAGTCTGTTGGCAAAGACCCACATGTCCTGCTTAGTGAGATGGATCCTATGTCTCCCAATCAGTTGCTGATYTTCAGGCCTGTGTCGTAGAAACCAAAAACCCTATTGCCGACATCAGTGGCACAGACAGTTATTTACTGGGAATGTCCATCTATTCCTCCTCCCATCCTCCCTCCTCAATAGCAAGACTGAAAAGAAAATTGCCTGCCCCCCTCCCCATATTCCTGTCCACCATCCAAAGAGCTCTGAAATCCCGTTTGATACTATCCAATTTGCTCTTGGCAGTATTGTTGGTACCCATGTGGAAGAGATCAGCAATGTGAAGTCCAGCTAGAGGCCAGTCACTGGTGATGTCAATATTGGTTGGTCTACATTAATGAAGATGTTTAACATGATTGATTGACCTGGATGATGGGACTGAGTGCACCAACACTCGCACAGCAAGTTTGCAGATCATACAAAACTGGAAGGAGTGGCTGATACACCAGAGGGCTGTACTGCCATTCAGAGGGCGGGAGAGATGGGCAGAGGGGAACCTCCTGAAGTTCAGCAAAGGCAGGTGCAGAGTCCTGCACCTAGAGAGGAATAACCTCAGGCATAACTTGGCAGCTGACCTGCTGGAAAGCATCTCTGCAGAGAAAGACCTCAGGCTCCTGGTGGACATCAAGTTGAACATGAACCAGCAATGTGCCCATGTGGCCAGGAAGGCCAATGGTATCATGGAGTGTATTAGGAAGAGTGTTGCCAGCAGATTGAGGGAGGTTATCCTGCMYCTCTGCTCAGCCTTGGTGAGGCCTCATCTTGAGTACTGTGTCCAGTTCTGGGCTTCCCAGTACAACAGGGACATGAAGTTACTGGAGCGAGTTCAATGTAAGGCTACGCTGGATGATTAGAGATGATTAGAGGACTGGAGCATCTCTCTTATGAGGAAAGGCTGAGACAGCTGGAACTGTTTAGTCTGATCACATTCATATAATAATATATAATCTAATAAACACTACTCAGCAAGAAGGCTTTCTCTGAGCACAGCACCACTTTAATGTTGTTGAATTGTTCTCTCTCTGCTGTGCTCCTTTGCACCTGTGTTTCTGCGTAGACTTGTCGGTGGAGTTCAGGTCTGTGTGAATCTGCCTGTCTAGGGTCATAAAAGCAGCTCCAGGCAGTTTCTACAGGAGCATAGGGGCATTTCCTTTGCTATTCTGTGCAAATTCTGTTTTGGGAATTTGCAGGCTGTCTGGTGTTTCAGCTACACACAATAGTCATTACCTGTTTTAAACKGTTGGCTAGATTTGCTATGTAGAATTAAAACAGCTGCTAGAGGTAAGTGGCTTCATTCCAGTGCTGAGAAAAAAATTAATCCTCTTTATAGCAAATTTGTAAATCACATCGGATGCCTGCTGCCTTGAAAAACATGATAGAAATGTAAGCCATTATCATGGGTTATTGTAAATGATGTTTCAGCCATTAAGAGAAAAACAAATATATTAAGGGTATATTAAGATTACTGATTCATACATTCAAAAGTTAGAAAACACAGCAATTAAATCTTTTTGTACAGTCTCGGCATCAGCCCCTGTCTGCTCTTAGGGAGACCAATGCCGAGAACAGCCTGCTCATATCCTCGCCCTGACAGGAGACTGTTCAGTACGGATGAGGTTCTTCGGAAGATTACCCACCGATTTTGAACTAGTCGTCAATGTACGTGAACTTTTTGTTTGTTTGTTTTTCCCAGAAATCTCACCTTTCTCAAGAGAAGCCAAATCTTCCTGGAAACACTAAAAAGTGCACCCTCATTAATGGGACAAGCTTTTTTTCCCCTGCTCCTCACATTCCCCAGTTTTCTCAAGAGCATGAAGGCACTAGAGAAAACATTTGCATCATCTTTTTCAGCATGGACATTTTTCAATAGTTTGATCTTTTTTTTTTTTCTTCTTTTTTCCCTTAGAATTGACTGAAACATTTTCACTTAAATGAAGAAAAACAAATATCAGCTTGAAATAGACTTCAGGCATGGAAACTTGCAGCCTGAACAGTTATCACTAGCTAAAGATCTAAGTTGCAGAAAACACAGTCCTACCATGGAAATGCTGAGCAATGCTGCCTATGGATGACCATTCATTTCACTTTGRATATGTACAAAGAAGATAAAGGGCTAAGATGTGAATCATGAACAAATTTGAAGGAAATGAGAAGATTGCACAGAATCAGTGCCAAGTGGCAAACATATCGACAGAACAGCGAAAGAAGATTGGAAATTGGTCTAAATAAAGTGGCAATAATGGCAGAGAAGCAATGTGACAAAGCAAATCCTTATTCCCCTGCTAGTGTATTCCTGTCGCTATCATATCTTTTAAGGTTTACTCATAAGCAGAGGCTGCTTCCCTCTCATTTAAATATACCGAAAGTGCTTAATAATATTACTGGTCTTTCCTAGCCAGTCTGCAGAAGCAGTGATATTTAATAGCAAATTCATTGCTACTCTATTAGGAGGCTTTTTCATAAAGGTCACCAAATTTGGTCAAGGCATTTGAATTTGTACACACATTAAAGGTCATATTCCCCAGTTTTCTTGCAATAATACTTTCTGTTTAGTATCTTACAGGARATGATTGTGCATGGCTTATCTAAAGGAATCTTATCTGTATAAATAGAGTATAGCAACAAAAATAACAAGGAAGAAATCACTGGTGAAAGTGGAAAGAGAATTTTTCCCTCGGTATATTTACATAACACTTGGAGGTAAACATGTCTACAAGGCCTGATTTTCTGCTGCATTACTCCAATATTTTCTTTTTTTTTTTCCCGTGAGAATTCCACAGCCTTCAGCAGAGTTCCTGCTGGAGAATACTGCAGTGATAGTAGTTTCAGATTCACAATATCATMTCTATATAAACATGTCCAAAAGTAATTAAGTGCCTGGGCTCCCAATTCAGCAGAGCTCAAATTAGCTTTCAAAATGCATATTAAATGCATAGAGAAATGCTTTAGTGCAATTCTAAATGACCCCTGAGGGCAGGGRGAACAAAATCGTACAAATGTTTTTAACGTCACAAAAGCATCTCTCTATAGAGAGATATGCCTATAAAAGGTACCATTTTATGTCAAACAGGTTTGTTAATTCTACAGCAAAGGAAACTACTGGAAAATTAATCAAGGTGATTTTTCATTGCCCAACAGAGGCTTTTAAAAGGCTCTGACCTGACATCTCCAGGCTGCAATTGTGTGGTTTTTAGGTTTTTAAATTCTTTTTTTTTTTGTTTGATTGCTAGTTTTCTGGATGGGTTTGCAGGAAATATTGCTCCATAACAGATATAACTTCAATAGATATTGTACTGGCRTTGTAATGCAGGAATTTCTTGTAGTGATTCTCACTCTGTTGGAAAACGCTTCCTTGTTTGTTGTTCAAAAAATGCTTTCATACTGCAGGAAACCTAGAAAATGCCGCAGCCGTGGAGCCCCTAGGTCTGTCCTCTGTCTCTGCTCTGAAATGATGCAGTATGCTCTAAGGTGCCCAAAGCAGACTGGCTGTGGTAGTAGACTATCTGCTTGAACTAATATGCCCGTTTCTAGGACTTTTAGCCTCATTAGTAGAGCCAGTTTTGGAATCTCTGCCCTGCTTTGCCCTGTGCTTCACAAAGAGCGGAGGAGCATGATGCTGCTTTTCCATAAGTGAATCAAAATCCTTCATTGATTTTACTCCATGTTTTCTATTTTGTATGAACATATGAATGTTATTTTCCTCTGGACTCACTCTCTTTTTATTTATATTTTGTCCTCTGCCAGCTTTTGAATCCTTAGCAACAAACATTTCTTTACTCCTTGTAACTGTGCTTGCTTAGAAATTTCTATGATGCAATTTGCTTTTCTGGGCCTAGGGCTGCAATGGACTTTAATAGTTTCTAATTACTTAACTCTCTGCCGTGACATAATTAAAATGTCTTTTAACATTTCACATTTCACCCCCCAAGAAAGAAAGTTCTTCTAGGCTGTAAAATAAGACCTGCAGCTTCTTCGATGAAACAATGAGGGAAATAAGTCTTCCAGGCTCAGTCACATCCACATCTCCTGTCAATATAAAGTATTTTTCATTTGTGTCCCTAAATAGCCTTGCTGATTCCTTCGTTGCTTTTCACTCCTCGTGATTTCACATATGTGTTTAAAGAGCCTCTGTCAGGATTAAAAAATATCTTTACCTGTAGAGTGTTACTAATAAAACCTGAGAGCCTAGCAAAAAGTAACTGCAAAAAGCCATTACTTCTTCCAGTAAGTTCTTATTTGTTTTTTTTCCCCCACAATACTTTTTTTTTTTCTTTCTTTTTCATCTTGGGCAAATGTGTGCAATGAAAATAGATTAGCTCCAATTCCATCAAAAAATTCTAGGTATCATGGGAAATGGGCTTACAACAGTACACAGCTGAGCTACAGAACCAGACCAGTGCAGTACAACAGTATGCCAGCCAAGGGTCAGGATATGGTAAYATAATTAAAATGAAAGAAGCTAATACTCCTTAAAGTTAAGTTTCTCATACTTTTTTTCTAGTAAAATATCTGTAGTTTCCAGACAGGGAAAAGGATGGAGAAAACAGCCGTACCTTTTGTGAACTTTGGGAATATACGGAGAAATCTATAAGTCTCTGAAAAAGTTATTCTCTCAATTTTAATTGATAYTATGTAGAAATCATGAGGAAATAGCTGAAGATTCAGTTTGCACCAAGAGCAAACTCTTGATACCTCTACCGTGCTAATAGCCCTATGCGTGTATGGGCAAAATTCCTTCCCGTTTGCTTTTTTAAGGAATCACGGGCCTAGGATGCATTGGGCAATGTGATCCCAGAGGAGCCCACCAYGGCCATGTCTTCAGTGCTTCCCATGCTGGAGCCCAGCAAAGTAGAGAGAAGGAAGAACTGGAAAAAGAGATGTGAAAATGGCTGGTACTTAGTGTGAAGCATGGGAAATGTTACAAGAATGAAAAGTTCTCTGAAAAATTATGTCCCRAAATAAACAAGATATTTTACTTCAGGGGATTCAAGGGATCATAATCATAGAATMATAAATTGACGTAGGTTGGAGAGGACATCTGAAGGTCCTTATCCAACCTTCCACCCAAAGCAAGGCTGATTAGATTAGGTTGCTGCTTGTCCAACCTAGTTTTGAATATTTTAAGGATGGATATATCTACAACTTCTCTGGGCTCCTGTTTGAATTTTTAACTTCCCTCATGGTGTTTTTTTTTTTTTTTTTTTTTTTTTTTAATCATCTTTTTTCCCCTTATGACCACAGGTCTGTTTGTACATCACTGATGGTTTCTAAAGACAGATTAGACACACATCTGTGAAATGACATTAGTAGAGATTCTTGAGACAAAGGGAGGTGATAAGAGATGTGTCTTTTCCAGGTCTGCCTCCTATCATCTGATAGTGTTCATTGCTTTACAGGAGACTCAGTTAAACAAAATACTAAGAGTGTTCTTCCCAAATTYGCTTTTTCTCTTCCTTTCCATGAAAATCTTCAAAATAAGGAGGAGTGAAAAAGGCAAAAAGGTAGGAAACCATCAGTCAATAAACACCTGAGCTGGCTGAGACTACACTGATTCAGCAAAGATACCGAGAACTTTTCATCAGTGTAATGGAAAAGCTAACAGCTCTTSAGTTGAATCATGGCTGATTGGTCTTAATAACATTGAGCTCAGCTCTTTCCGGGTAGTTTCTTACTCTAATCACTGCAGCCTTTCATGTCACATGTTGAATTGGGTCAGTCCTGGTCAGTGCTGAAGCTGCCAGACAATAGCGCTAGTTGTTCTGCAGATGGTAATCTGTTCTTCAGGTAGSTACTGAACCAAAGAACATTTCATAGCAGAGCATACGTTACCCAAGTCGAGGTACTGTCATTTGGATTTAAACGCAGAGTCTCAGCCTCTTGGAGCTATGGGAAACATAAGTTTGCGRTATCTTCTTCTCCTCACTTTCCTCCAGGGGCATTAGGGCCATGGTTATCATCKCAGGTTAACAATCACATTCTGTTAACCTAAACTGGAGATAATAGCCAGAGAATACTGTACACAATAGCATTATATATTCTGTATAATTATTGTATAGTTATGTAACATGCAGGTGAGGCTGCCCAGAGCTTAGTCTGCACATCCTATCTCGTGAACTGCCTGTGAAACATGCTCTATCTTTCACTACCACTAAGGGCAGGGAATGGGCTGCAAGAGCCATCTCAGCAGTTCCRGCCACCAGATTCCCTGCTAGCTTCCTTTCTTCCTTCATAATGCCTATCCACAAACAAGTGTGTGTCCATTACCTACCAAAATATACAAGTGTCCACAGAACAGAGCTGGTTTACGTGACAAGGTTGTCCATGGGGGTCGGATCATAAGTGAGGGGCTGCTTGCATGTCTTTTGTGTGGCAGGATGTGCTTCTGTACCTTGAGAGGAACTGCTGCCTTTTGCTCATGTGACAGCATTTTTCAACAGAAGTGACAAAAGCCATTTGGGGCGGATGCCTTCCTCATCCTTCCTCAGTGCATCCAGAAGAGGTTGTGCATTTGCTCAACCACCAATCAAAAGTTGTGTCCTGTTGCTCTAGGTATCCTCYGCCATATAAAAATTTATGACTGCACACTAGAGGGTCCCAAAAAATTGAGCATTTCCCTTACTGAAATGTAAAGAACTAGGAATTAACAGGRGAATGCTGTAACAGATTATATGCCTGCAAAGGACAGTAATGCTAAACCCTCTAAGAGATGTTGCAAACAGAGCAGGAACCATTATCCCGGCTTACTAGACAGCACAGAGGTCATAAAATGTGAATCAAATACCAGAATACACTTTTGGGCCTATCTCTCTTACCCTCTGATTAGCATATTTATGACATTGATAAAAAGACTATATAAGGTGAAAAGTAAAGGGTGAATGGGACTTTGCAATGCTAGGAAGAGCAAAGCGAGGAAACTCTCTGTAAAGAGACTGATAGAAAAGCCTAAGTGATCGTGTGTAGCCTTTGAAAATCTCCTTAGGAATATTTGAGAATACCGCTGAAAGCTAAATGACCCATTAGYATCATCTACTGACAGAGCAAAAGCCTTTTTTGAAGTGAACAAGTGCATCTAGCTGTTTTAAGACATTTTACAGTTCTAGGCAGAGGTTTTCTGGTTTGACTAGGAATTAATCAAGGTTAAAAGAAAGCAGGACACCCTAGCAAGCCTATTGCTTTTGCACTCAGCTTTTCAGCATGCATTTGATCATACTCCTCATCCAGAAATTAAGGTTGCAAGTGCAGAGCCGCTGTAAGAAAATATCATTTAGTGGGTGAAAAAGTCTAAGGGAGAGAGAGAGCCCTGATCCACCCATGTTCTCCCCCAAACTGTCACAGTGAGCGGGTTGGAAACTGTGAGCAAATGRGTGCCTCCAAGTAGAATTAGTGGGGAGGGTAAGAGTTGTCCTGCGCATTTCTCTATCCTGTGAACAGCCTGCCRCATTCCTTCGCTAGGTTTCATTGCACAACAGGGTTGAGAGAGGTCTCTTTATCTTGCAGGAAACAGTTTTCCTGGCAGCCAGAAAGCAGATTTGACACCCTGCACACAAAAGCAAACTGAACAGCCTTGCCTAAATCCAGRCCTTCAAGTGGAGTCCATAAATTTAGTGTGACACAGGCAATGATTTAAGTAGGAAGAAAGTTGTGCAGAGGAGGTGATTATGTTTAAGGGGGATTTTCGTGAAAAGGTTGAACGTGGGTTGCTCRGAGGGATGGGCCAGTCCAAAGGAAGAGGCAAGTTTTCTGTGTTGACCTGTTTCAGATAATCCCAGCAATGCAAAGTTAGCAATATTTCTTCATGGATTTATCCTCCATCTTCCCGTTGAAAAGTCTATGTATTTATTTCTGCTTCTTTCTCCTCTTTTAGCAACGAGCCAGGAAGATGAAGTGCTGCCTTCTCTCTGTCGCTTTGACCGTCCTGCTGTTTGTTGTTATAATCATCGCGGTCTCAGTCAAACGCTGATCTGGCTACGGTTTCCAGAGGTAAAAGCCTTTAAGTAAGTCTTTTATCATACCCTGTAAGATAGGTGGGAGACAGCTCAGAAAGCTGATAATGATAAGAAAAATGTAGCTTAGTTTTCAGGTTCAAGGCTGACCTATGAAAATAATGTTTTTATAGAGTATGTGAGCTCAGAAAGAGCATCCTTGGTGGATCCTTAAAGTGTGTGCTGAGATGTTATTCAGTGTAAACATCTCATAAGCTATTTCTCTTATTTTTGTTGTGTTTGTTTATGTTTGAGTCCTTTGAAGGAAAGCATAAAACAAAAAAGTTTTCCTTTTTTTTCCCTGTTACACCARTAGAATGAATCAAATAAGTTATTTCATCTTTAATTTCTGTCTGATACAAAGCATCTCTGAGTGTTTACTTCTTCAGAAGGTTGGTAGGCCATTATTCAGGGATAGTTTAGCAAATTTACAGAATTTCTATCATCTAAAGGGYTCTGGCCATTTGGCCTGAGTGCCTGCTGCAATGGCAGGTTTTTTGAGTGGTAAAGCAATAACCCAAGAGTTTTAGTGAGAAGTCTCCTGAAGACATCAGTTGGGGCAACTTTTGGTTTGGAGAACTGTCATGTCCCTCACAGAGACCTGCATAAAGCACATGAGATATCAGCCCTGTACATAGTAAATACTGCATTATACTGAGGTTAACTAGGACCTTTTTGATAGTTTAGGCAGAAATTTCTTAGTCTGAACTATCCTCTGAAACTMGTATAGAGAAAACATGAGAGACTGATAGCTTTTTTATTTTCTCTTTCATCTTATAAGTGTTGAGCATTACTTGATAATGCTGTCCTTCCATCTCAGGACTAACTGCCTTCTTCTGTGCCTTCTTTCTAAATTGTGCTGTCAAATTCAGCTAGCAGGGGTTGGTTCAAAACAACGCAGAAAGATAATTCTTCATGGAATATCATAGAGTCATAGAATCAATAAGGTTGGAAGGGACCTCTGGAGATCATCTAGTCCAACCTCTCTGCTCAGCAGGGTCACCTACAGCATGGTAGAGAGGGTTGCATCCAGGCTGGCCTTGAAGATCTCCACAGAAGGAGACTCCACAACCTCTCTGGGCAACCTGGTCCAGTGCTCCATCACTCTCCCAGGGAAGAAATTCCCCCTCACGGTCAGGCAGAACTTCCTGTGSTTCARTTTCTGCCCATTGCCTCTTGTCCTGKCWCAYRGGRCAACTGAAAAGAGTTTGTCCYCKTCCCCTTGACACCCTCCCTTCAGGYACTTGTACACATTGATCAGATCCCCCCTCAGKCTTCTCTTGCCCAGGCTGAAGAGGCCCAGCTCTCGCAGCCGTTCCTCACAGGGCAGGTGCTCCCATGGAACTTCTTTACTGCATGACATTGYGAATGCCAAAACTTGGGGTGCAAAAATGGGTTGGATAAATCCGTGAATGAAAAAACAGTTGAAAGCTATCAAATACCAACTCATCATTTTCGGATAAGGAAGATCAAGAGCATTACATTATTTAAAGCTAGGAGAAATATCTTATTTAGGTAATCAGCCACTGGCCAGTGCTGAATAAAGTACTGAATGGATATCAATGAGGTGGATTTTTAAGTGATCCAGTGTGAATGCTCTTATGATCTTTATATATGTTAAATATATGCCTATATTAATTCTATGTATATTTTCATCCTTCTTTTATACAAGAGACACTGTGTACAGATGGTGATCTGTCCTACTGATCTAAACCTAGAGTAACCCCAGTAATTCTGGTTACATTACTCTGATTTGAAAATGTGATGCCTTGTGGTAGTTTATAGTATATTAAAATTCAGTTTATATATACTTAAATATTCTCAGCCCCTGGAGATCACAAAACAGTGATCAACAGTTAACTAAATCTGGACACATTTTAATTTAAATCCTTAAGCAGATSATGTCAGAGAATCAGAATATGACAATAAAAGTACATTGGAAACCTAGAGTTAATCTTCTGTCAAGAGACCCACTTGTTGAGGKAAGTGAACCTAGAGATCTTAATGAAAGCCCTAGGAAGAGTATAACGCTCTACTTCCTATCATCAGTTGGGAAACTAATTACTACCCTTCTAAAACATGAGTTACTTTCCAGCAGCACAAGTACAGACAAAAACTGCATTGAGTTATACTGGAACAAGTATGGTTTCTGGTCATTATAAACTATTCTTAATCTAGATTGACCCCCAAATGATGTGCAGCAGATTTCACATTTACATTTTGAAGATTTCAGAAAAGGAACATTTTTAGACTTTCCATGTGCACGGAGAACATTTTTTTTCTATTCTGAATTACAGTGCAAGTATATTTTAAAATATCAGTGGACTTAAAGTTTGAACTACCTCAACCAACTGTTTCATGTAAAATTGCCTTACTTACTTTTGGGAGATGGACAACAGCTGGGWTTTAGTATGTAACAGCTCCACATGACAGTTCAGAGAAAATAAAGGGAAAAAAGCTAGTTGGGGAACTGGGTGCGARATATTCTGAGCTGTACCAGAACAGATAGCTAAATAAAAGCCAAGCTTTACTAATGATTGGCCAAAACTTCTATTTAACCTGCCATCCAAGAGTTTATTCTGTGCTGAATCAATAAGTGAAAAGAAACCCCACTGTTTGAAATGGTTATGCCCCATTTAGATGATGTCCTGACTAAGTTTCTTCA
Organism: Rhea americana; assembly: GCF_003343005.1. Taxonomy (NCBI): domain Eukaryota; kingdom Metazoa; phylum Chordata; class Aves; order Rheiformes; family Rheidae; genus Rhea; species Rhea americana. Next base: position 559,744 of record NW_028185484.1, on the reverse strand, counting down.
GCTGTCATGAGTGCAGCTGTGAAATCTGAAGGTCACTACTCAGTGAGTTAAAGGAAAGAAAGAAATTAGGTCAATATTATCTAGCTGATTATCATTATATAGGCTTCTTTTTTTTTCTATAGATACTTTTGCAATACTTATGCTGAGTGTCCTTCTCATAAGGACCAAAAAACACCCCATTTTTTCCTGTGAGTTTCCTAAGTAGTGGTAACACCCTCAGCTCCCGGCTCTCAGTGTGTGCAGAGAGACCAGCTGTTCTGGGATGCTCTCAGCCTTGGCTTCTGCCTTGCAAGGACCTTGCCGTAAGTATGTCACTTCTCCCTTGGGGCAGTTTTGTCTGGAGAGAGAGAAGAGCATCTATGGAGGACCTGGAGAAACTCCTCGGGACTTATGTCTGTACGTTTGTTTGTTACCATCTCGGGAAAATAGCCCAGAAACTTTTGGGTCACATTGTTCATATTGTAAGAGTATTGCAGCTGCTCTTTTTGCTGTTATGGTTCAACATCAGGAAACATCTTAAAAAGACGGAATCACAGTAGCAGTCCTAAAGATGTCCTGTCTTTATCTAGTATCAGGATTTCTTAGCCTGGGTGAATCTTTTGTGTCCTTAGTCTTTTATGACTCGTTTGGATGAGTGCAAAAATACACAAAGTGACAATCAGGACTGTTAGAATTGTAAGTTGTAAGTATATTTTTAACTGGGGGGAAGAAAAAGGTGACAAACCTGGAGAAAAGTACTAGATGTACTTGAGGGCTGGAAAGTATGCTTTCTGATGACAACTTAATCATCTTTATCTGTTTAACTGAAGGAAGAAAGATGGCTTGACTGCTCTGTGCCCTTTTCTTGGAAGGTGGTGTTGCAGCAGAAGGTGCTTTCCTTGTTTCTAAGATATGCTTCAGGCAGACGAAGGTTGCTGAACTCAGAACATTGACTGCATTATGTAGGCCCTTAGACCCTATGGACTTACTGTCCTTTCCAACCTTGGTATCTGTCAAAGAGTACAGAGCAAGAGCGCAGAGGAGTAAAGGAGTGTGTCCGTGCTCAGTAGCTGATGCGACAGCTCACAGCAATGCATGGGAAGAGTAGAAAAACAGGCAAGTGTGCAAGAGTGTTAATTCTATAAAATATTCTCCCAGCCTTCACCAATTAGATTTCCTGATCCCAGAAGCAGTTATTAAGTCTTTAATCGCTATCAGTGCATTCCTCTCTCATTAACTCTGTTAATTTGTCCAGTYCCTTTTTGAACAATAAACTTTTAACATGTGAAATATTCTGAGCAAGAGATTCCACTCTTTATCTCAATCGCCATGTAAGCTTTAATGGACAGTTAAAAATCCATATTGGGCAATTTCTCCAGAGCAGGGCTCTACTCCTTATGGAAAAGCAAGAATTAAGTTCCAGGCATCTGTTTCCTGAGCATGCAAGTTATTATTTTGATTTTAATCTATCAGTCATAGGAGAAAATTGGAAAAATATTTTTGACTCGCTTCTTTTTTTTTTTTTTTTTTTTTTTTTCATTCACAATCACGATTTTTCCTTGTTTATTTCTTTTATTGTCTTATTATGTGGTTAAATGTATTTTGTACCGTGACCAATGAGAAAGAGGCTCAGACAGTTGATTTTATGCAGTCTCTCTTTGGTGATTTTATTTTTTTGCTTCCTCATCTTAAGTATTTTTTTTAGTACCTCATACTCTATGTCCATGTGTGTTGATCCTTTGGGTTCTTGTAGGAATCATAAAACATGTCCTTTTCATCACTTACTCAGAGGAGCAGACCCTTCATGACAACCAGCCTGAAGAAGTCAACAAATGTCTTCATTTGAGGGCTTTAAACCTTGGAGTTTGAAACCAGTATGGCAGAAAAGGTCTCTGTACTACAGGATTCTGTTAGATCATCCTTTCCCTCATGGCAGCAGACTTCCAGTTAGACGATAGAGTAGCCTCTGGAGCCAAAAGGAGGTGTTTCCAAGGCAGGACGTCAGTCACACAGCAACAAATGCAATCAGAGCTTGTATCAGTAGGGACCATAAAGGCTGTAATTGGCACAGGGGACAAGTGTCTTTGAGGCACTTGGCACTTAGAGCACCATCGTTCCTTCCTAGGGGGTGATGCATCTGGGCATCCTCTTCCAGCACAAGCAATAGAAAAATCTGTTGTTTACTGTGTGCATCGCTCTCCTGGCAACGTCAGTTGTGAGAGCATAGCAGTTCCTACTCAAGATGCAATTTGCAAAAAATCAGCTTAATGAACATTGTAAATAAGGGCAAAACATAGACAGCTTTATTTCATGGAATTGCTTTTGCCTTTTGAATAGATATCGTGAGGCTGACTTTACTTACTGTCTTTCTGCTTTTACCACCCRTCTGTACGTGGCTTAGTAACTATGAAAGTGGCTGAGGTTTCAAGCTTGCTTCAACCTCTTGAGCCCTCAGGGGGTCATCGTATTTGCCAGCTGTCATTCAAATTCTGAAATAATTCACCCCTCTGCCCTGGCATTGGCATTGCTGCCACCTTTGTTCTGTAGAACAACCAGGAATCAGTAACTTTGCTATGTCTTTTTTTTCTGTTTCTTATTATTTTGTAAAGGATCCTACACTTACGGTCAGGYTTTGGCAGGAGGGTGAGATAGATTCAGCAACTTTGTGTGCTTCAAACTTAAATTAGTCAAAAATGAGATCTGATTTCTCACTGATCAATTTCCTGAGAAGGAAGGCTAAATAAATAATTAGAATGATATAAAAAATTTCTCTCAGTTGCTTAAATGAAACTAATATTTGTATTCATTTAGATGTTCCTGATTCCAATGGCCAGGTCTGCYGTTCTCTACTAAATTATTTCTATGAAAGCCAACTGAACTCTGAGATATGGACATGTAGAGGAGAGAAATGATTACCAAGTGAAAATTAGATTTTAAGAGATAAAGTGTCCTTTATGCAAAAGGACGTTCAAAATAACACAGAGCAAGAAAGAAGCAAGGGCCAGGAAATAGCCGTTTTATTTCTAAGAAGTTCTCTGAGTTTTCCAAGTCTTATACACCTCTTCCAAGCCTTGAGACACATGAACATTTTGATGGCAGGTTACTGTGGCTGTCAGACCAAAATGAGATGACTGTCCATCAGCACGATCTTAGGTCATTGCAGGCGTCACGTAATGCTAGGTTATTAATTCTGTGGTTAAAAAGAGCTAAGACAGGATGTATTATATTGCCTTTGCTTTAAACTGAGAGCACACATGCCAAAAACTCCTGCAGTTCAATTAAAATRTAGTAACTTGAATTCACTGTTTCGAATCCAAAGTCAGTGGGAATTTTAGGCAATCAACAGCTTGCCTGGTCCCGTCTTGAATTTCTGCGCTCTTTCTTTACAATCGGCAGGAAATCAGAATAATCCCACCAAATTGCTGCGCATAGTCCTGACCCTTCAGACTAATGGAGAATTACTGATCTGAGCGACTGAAAGGAATCTGCAAACATTAATTATTCATGCTTTGCAATGCCTAAACATGACGGCACACCTCTGAGGACCTGAAAAAAGAGGCTGATTTTCAGTGCATTCAGCTTCTACTGCAATAACGAACACAAAAATGCCCATACTGGTTCAGACTGATGGTTTTTCTGGCCTCATGCTGTGCCATTTAGAGCTACTTAAGGAAAGACTACGTGGAAGAGGACAAGAGCAGAGAGGAGCAGGCCAAGAGAGGCCATCGCTCGTCCTGATCCTCCTTGGCTCTGGGTGATCACACTTTCACTTACGTCTGTTCGGGAAGGTGTGTGAATTTTCTTGATATAGCAACAAGAGACTCTTCTYGTCTGGAGAGCAATTCCTCCTGAGAGGAGGGATGATCAGCAGATGGGCAAGATTCCTGTCCATTTTGTCGCYATTTCGGTCTCAGCTGATTCCATGATATTTGAAAACTTTTGTATGTGAAGGAGAGAGAGTGAGAGATTTTGAAAAAGGCACTRTAATTCTGGCAAATAATAGACAAAGCTTTGCTTTCTCTAATCATGTTATTAAAGTGCTGCAGTACTTCTTTTTTTTTTTCTCTCTTTAAGTAACCTAGAAATCCAATCTTAGCCATATACTCTCTGAGAACAAACTGTTTTTCTTATTGAAACAGCAAGGCCACTGGAATTCTGAAAATGTTTTGTCTCCAAAATCAGTCTCAAAGGCTGTGTCTATTTTTTCTCATTCTGTGGGCACACAATAGTGATAATAGAAGCTCTGAGAATATCAGGTTTTGATACACTTAGGTAATCTACTTATCTGTGGTTTTTGAGATATAAATGTGAACAACTTGTTTGCTGAGATGAGGAATTCTATAGATTTTCTTCGGAATAGGACAATGTGCAGTACCCCAGTGCCATTTACTAAATGGGAGGGTGTGGTGCATTATGGGTATAGAAACTACTCAAAAGTGTTACGGTACTCCTTGGTGAGGGTTTCAAAGCAAAGTAATTTGGCATCAATGTGCTCTTGAAGAAAACCTAATAAATAGAACACTGGATTTTCTTTGGAAACAGTGAATTAAGAAAGAAATATTCGGGCTGTTTAATTAGAGGAACTGATACCCTACTAGGAAAGTGTCTTCTAAGAAGAGYAGTAAATCTATGATTATAGGTGACCAGGAAGGAAGATGTGGTGTGAATGGACCATGATTTGATTTCAGTGTGTTAACTGTGCCTCAGAGAGAGGTTGTCTGCAGTTGTATAGGTGGGAGGATTTCTCTTTTCAACGATAATAACTCAATTTTTATCTCATGGAATTGGAGTCTGGACAACTTAATGGTCAGGGGGTTTGTTAGCATTTCAATGTTTTAGGAAAACCATCATAAGTAATAAAAATGTACTGACAGAAGTGGTGTATAGCTTTATCCCAGCAACATCCACTGAAGCCTTGGTGATGCTGTCATCCCAACTAGAAGATGGCCTCATCCCACAGTGCGCTGTAGCTTGTCTTGTTCTTCTATCCTACCAAGTGCCTCCCTCCAACAGAAGCAGACATAATGACCTGAGAGTTATTCTTTAAAGCTAAAGGTGAAAACAGGTAGAGTGTAGAGGGCTTGTTCAAGGCTGCTTCTGTAATGTCCTTTTCTTCCTGTACCTTCATTAACAAAGCAAAATAAAACAAAAAATCCAACACAACTTCAGACCTGGCTGAAATAACTTAGTGGTTGTCATGTCTTTAATAGCTGTCTGCCTCCTTGGGTTAATCTGAGTAATATCTACTTCTTAATAAGTAATCTCTTTAATATACATATAATCTACTTTCAGTTGTATCTATCTCTGGGATAGGAGACTCTCAAACCATCTTTAAAATAAGAATTATAATTCTGCTCTCCTCCGTGAAATTTCTGAAATATCCCATGTAGTTTCATTAGGCTTTGATAGACTTTGGAATCTGCTTCACAACAACCTTTCATTTACAGAATATGTTTCAGCTCTCTTCTCAATGGATCTGTAAAAGAAGCCTTTTGACTTAAATGGTCATTAAAGCAGTAACTGCCTGTTTCCTGAAAACTGCTCAGAGACGGCTCTTTTCCTTTTGAGTTTGGTAAGGAAGTTGCTTAAACTTTGACAGATTATGAATTCCCCAATTAGTAGCCATATTTTTATACTGAAATGGCTTTTTTTACACTGCAGTGCCAAATGACTTTGCAATAAAGTGCGTAAACCATTTCTCTTAGAACTAGGTCATCAGAGGTGATGTGAGAGCCTGTACAAGGAGACACCATATTTATAGCCGTGCATCTCAAATTAATCGTATCATCCCAACTTCTTAAAAGATCAGCAAAGTTTCATGTTACTGAAGTGATACACAAGGTGGAATAGGGGTAGATCATTTCAGTTTTCACATTACTATGAGTTATTGAATTACCTCTTGTTAGCTGAACGCCTATAGCTGTCCATGGACAGGCTGCAGAGAATAGAGCGTAGAGTGCATTAGTTTTGATGTCATGTCATTGAAACATGCTAAGAATAACATTGCATCAGTTGCTGCCTCTCAGCTGACAAGCAGTAACTCATTAAACAGCGGGAATTTGATCGCTTTGATCATCTGCCTAGTCTTTAGATAAAAAAAAGAAAAAAGAAAAGAAAAGAAAAGAAAAGCCATATTGTCTGTAGAACATTTTCATGGCATTTGCTTTTTCCTCCAAAAGTTTGAGAGTGCTAGAATACTTTTAGAAAAACAAGTGTCTTTAGCATCTTCTGTAGAGCTCTGGATTGGTTTTTTTNTGCAAAGGGGACAGAAAAAAGCCCATGCAATGTAAGACTCTGATGATAATTGTCTGCATTCCACTTTACTTCTTGGCTGTACATCTTTTTAGCTATTTAAAAGCCATAATTATAAACACTTAGTGCCTTACAGAATCACAGAATGGTTAAGGTGAGCAAGGATTCCTGGAGATCGTCTGGTTCAAATCCATGCTCAGACAGGGTCACCTAGAGCAGGTTGCTCAGCACYRTGTCCAAATGAGTCTTGAGTATCTCCAAAGATGACTCCACAACCTCTCTGGCAACCTGTTCCCATGTTTGACCACTTTCACAGTAAGAAAGGATATTTCTTCTTACGTTTAAGTCGAAATTCCTCTATTTCAATTTTTGCAAGGACTGTTTTCTTGATGCCAAGCCATGTGTCTTATAAAAATTTGTTATATGAAGAGGCATTCTTGTTGATTATTTTGAAGAAAATTGTTCTTATTTTTATAACTGTATTGTGTGTGTTTGTATTGTGTTTACAACATGCAATTAAGAACTCCTATTAAATTTTCTGTGAAAAGCAGATCTCAATAACCAATATTTATTTATATTTTTTCAAGTACACAGCATTAAAAATAATGTAGAATAGAAATTTGATGCAAGGGAGAAGATATAAAAGCTGCATTTCACCTTGTATGAACAAATTTGGATATTTATTGGCCTAAGAAATTTTCTTTTTTGACATTCAAATTCAGTTGTAGGATGACARCTGCACAAAGTTCCTGGAATCCCTTTATTAGTAGCAACTGCTCCTCTATTAAATTATGTATTCCAAAGCTTATCTTGTTAATGACCAGTATATGGCAAATGTATTCACAAGCTTATAAATATAGAAATAATTGTAAGTGGCTGTTAGAGTTCATTAAGGCTTATTTATTTTATAGTTCATTAAGGTCAATTTTATAAGACTAAAATATATTTTAATAGCCATTTTTGCCTCTGTTTTTATATTTCCCTGCCCCCTGCTGCTAGTAATGGTTTCTGATTTTCTTCTTTGATCCTGGATAATTTGCCACTGTGTTTACTGCGAACTACTTAGCGATGGCTTAAAATCAGTGTGAGCAGTAGCAGATGCAAATCTTCAATTAGACATATATTCAGTTACATATGCTTTTCATGGGTCGTAATGGTCATGTACATTGATCTCTGATCTCTTGGTCTAATGCGTTGGATGTTTTCCTTACTTTATGGACAAGAATTTCGCTTCGTGCGCAAATGCGATCAAAGATTTCTGTAACTTAATTCTGTGAGTGCCTTGAAGCCCCGAATAAATTCAATTTATGCTTAAAAAGTTGTATCATGGGAGTAAAAGGGAGYGTGGGTAGTTGTTTCCCCCCTCCCTTCTGCTAGCAGAGCAATGTTAGTAAAATCCTTTAAAATGAATTCTATCAAAGCAAACGTGTAGTGTATTGTTTAATACAATAACAGTCCATCAAAGTTGTTTAATTTCTGGTTAAACTCCCCAGTCTGGAGAACTACGTTTCCAGGCTGAATCTGGGCTGTTTGTGCTTTCACAGCTGTTGGCAGTGGGCTGTTACAATCTGAGCAGGCTCTTGCCCTTTGCACGGTGTCTTGCTGAGCCAGAAGGTACCAAGCTTGCCCACGGCAGATRAGCGCTCGATAAATACTGCATTGCTGCACATACAGGCAGATTTTTCACGGCTGGCACRCAGGGTTTTTTTTTATATATATATATCACAGAGGAACATTCTCCATCTCCTATGCACTCTTGTTTCCCTATRTGAAGAGAAATTAAAGAGCAACCTTACCCTAAATTTAGTCAGATTAGCTCAGAGAGAGACCAATGTACAACCGGGCAAAGGAGGCATCCWCATCAGCTCAGATATGGGGAAAAATCTGTCTATGTCTTTTTCACATCTTTTCCACTCTCAGTAGATACTCACATATTCAGTGATGAAGACACCACAAATGCAGCATACTGCCTCTTTTAGCTGATTTAGCTATCGAGCTGTATAACTGTACTTGTTTACTATCTATCTTAGCAAATATTAGCTATAAGAAGCCTTGTCACATGTCTTGTAACCTTCTGACTTACTGTGGAGCATCCTGGTTCAAACCTGTATTCTGGGTTCAAGGCAAGGATCTGGGTTTGAATTCCCATCTAACTGTGTAAGGCAAAAGCCAGGAGGAATACTACAAGGAGGACTAAACTATATTTTCCTCTCTTCTTGTTGGATTAGAAGCACTGAAGTGCCAATACTCAGGCATATGCAATGTCAAAGGGACAGTCTTTTCTCTTGCTCGTTTGCAGAGGGACATCAGCAAAATTTGAATTTCATTCAACTGTTATGAAAGAAGGTAGTCATCTTAGCATGCTCTTTCTTGCTCAGCTTGTGTGTATACTAGATTTTACAGTTTGCTGACATCCCTTTCTTCATAACGCTGTGTCYAAGCAGTAATTTTAATACAATTTTCATTTTAGCAAAGTCAATGTATTAATCCTTTGCTAAAATCTTACACAGCCAGGTATGTACATGCACATGCACCCCAAACCTGGTGCATTCAGCTACAAAAAGCCCTGAACTTTGGGTGCATGAAGAAAACAACTATGACTGCATTGAGCAATAAAAATAGCAATTGCCTCAGTTACAAAGCATGAAATAGGCTGTAGTTAATCAGCAGTCAGCCTTCTCGTATATTTTTTGGTAGCTCAGGGACCAAGTTCTGACAGATAGAGCCTTAAGTACTGTATGTGTGCGTTTGTCAATGTGTGGGTGTGCTGGGCATTTCTGTGTTTCTGTTCATGTGTGCATATGGACATAGGGGCCTCTCTGGAAAATGGGCTAATTTCACAGTGAAATATCTTGCAAATTGCATACTATTGGTTTAAATTGCTTATTCCAATACAAAGGGCTTTAAAATTAACCTGCCATTGTTTTCATTAAGCCTCGAATGCTTCTGCTTTGCACTGGAAGCATTTATATAAGCCAAAAAGATGGGAATTCTTCCTCTTTGTATTATTTGTAATTAGTGGTCATGAGGGCCGCTTTTGTCTACAAGCCTAAGAAGTTAACGAGCTTACTTCACAGGAATAGGAAATCTCACTCTGAGGGCTTGGTACAACTGCCCACACATTTATGTCTAACGTCTTTTGAGATGCCCAGGGSTACATCACTTGGACCCCATCTGTGAGTCCAGAAAGGCGCAGTTCTCACTTGCCATAGCTCCTAACACCGCACAGAAGTCTTGTAACCCCCAGCAAGTCTCAGATGGCACTGGATGGTTGTGTGCAGGCACCTGGATTGAGTCTTAAATGTCCACCATGGAGTGAATTACTTTGGGCTCCTCTAACTGTACTGTCTWTCAGTCCAGTAACTATAATTAGAGCTTGGACACCCACTGCCCATGGAGACAGAGACATCTTAATGCCAAAATTTGGGTGCCTTAGTTGTGATCTGAATCCCAGTCCCAAGAGAAGCACCGTTAGAATTCACAGTAGTGAAAATGATCTGAAATGTGATTTGAAGGCAGAAATCCCTTTGAATGTCAAGATGGATGTTCCTAAGAAAAACTGGTGCTTTTGAGCTTTATTTCCTTTCGTAACTGTGTGTGGTCTGGACTGAACGTGAGTTGGACTGATAAGGGTTATACGTGCCAAATGCAGATCTTCCGCAGAAAACACACTGCCCTCAGGCCCCAGAGTTTTAAACTGAGGAAAGGGTTGGAAATGTTTCAGCTGATCTTAGCCAAAGTGGCAGATAAAAGGACTCAGAGGCTGGTGCTGCATCTAATGTGACATTAACTTGTCTGGCAGCCCTGATGTACATTTTTGCCTTACAGCAGGGATCCATAGTAGGTGGGTCTGTTGTTTCAGCAGAAGCCGACCAACGTTTTTGGTCCTATGAGCAGTTTAATATTTTAATATGATCAAAAAACACACCACACATATGACATGGCTTACAGGCAGGAGCYGACAAGACCTTCCCAGGGTCTCCATCATTACACTGTCAGCTGGGCTGGTGGTTCATCCCAGGGCTRCCAATTTGACTTGCTTCTTTCCACAACTGCAAATTTGGATTATGCAAAGGCCTCTGTGCTAGCACAGTTCTACATGTGGGAATGGCTCATGTACCGCATCCGTCTCTAGATCCTCCATCGGCTTCCCCTCTTCCAGCATATTTCTGGAGGCCAAGTACTGGAGAAAGATATTGCATATTCTTCCACATACCTTCTCTTGCTCTGGTTCATGCCAAAAATCCACCTTTTTCATTTGTCCATCCCAGGAAAGCCTCTGAGGCCTCAACTTCTCATCTAGGATATTCTCCCATTTTCCAGACTCCCTGATATCCCCTGAGTTCCTGAGTTTCTGGAATTGCAGTTATCACTCAATTTTATCTCAATATCCCTCCTGAATTTCCAGATTTTATTCCTAGTAGATATGAAGTGTTTACAKAGCCAGACAAGCTCACATAACCTGCCTGAAGTGGTAAAGGAGCAGCTCCAAACAGTCTTAYGTTAACTTCTTACAGTGATTGCAGAGTTTCAGCAACTTGCACGGCTGAACTTGTGCTCACTGTTTCCTTGCTGTTGAATTATGTCAATCCTACGTTGCAATTGCCTTGCTCGGATCTTCGCTGTAAGTGATGATTCACTAGGAGTCCTGGCTCCAGCCTGAGGCACATCAGGTGTCCGAGGAAATGATTAATTATTGCCTTCCCCAAAGAACGACGACACCATCATGGTTTCTYATACCCACTGCAGAGTCTCAGCAATGAATTTTGTGTGCAGTTGCTATAAAACATGGCTTTTAAAGYATATTTCATCCCGCCTCACTTCAGACTTTCTTATACTGAGCATTTAAGTCAAGCAGGTCTTGAAGATTTTCTCACTTATCAGTAGTGGAAGTTAACCACAGGTACAAGTTAATTTACCCCTTTCTGTCTTCAACACTCATATTCATGGTGGAGAACTTGCTGTCTTGAGATGTTTCCCTTTGTGTATAGAGRGACACTGTATACCAGTTATGTCAGATATCAACACCTAAGCAGCTGAACCCAGGGAAAGTAACACCAGATTTAACTGGAGTTTTCTATGTGCAGATGGGAAACTCATATACAAATGGGTGTGATGACTGCCTCTGTCACCCTCTTTAGCACACAGCTAGGGAAAATGAGAAAGAGAGGTGAAAAGGGATGCAACAGACTAAAGCTCTGCTATAGCCAACCCTGAGCACAAGCTTATCTATGAGTACATGGAGCCTTGCTGCCCTGTAGCAGCTGGTGAAGCTGCTGATGTRTTTGGGGCTCGTGCTTCACTGCAGTATTTATTGGTGAATCAGAAAGATAAAGTGAGTCTTGGGGTGAACTGGGAATAATCCCCATGTTCTTGCCATCCTCTGCCTGCACTTCCAGGCAGGGACACACTTTGGTTTTGTCAGGCTGTCCTGTTCRTGGCTGTTCTCCCTGCTCCACAACCTACTGGCAAGTACTCCACAAGAGAAAACAAACAAAACAAGCAAGCAAACAAACCCAAAACAGTCAAAGTATTAGACTTGGTTCTGCATCTCAGATAACCAAATACTTTGCTGAAATGTATTGGAAAAGTTTAGGTCTACCAGAAACACTTTGCCAGCCTATCTCTGGCTTTCCTGTGAAAGACAGGTGTTTGCTCTCTGTCAGAATTTTTTTTAATCTCCTTTTCATGAGCTTCCTATTAGGTTTTTAGCTACTTACAGAAAAAAGTTATTTTTTTTAATTGCAATTTCCAACAATAACAGCAACAAAAACCCATCACTTCAGAGATCTTCCTGCTCTCATTTTTCCCTGCTGTTGCTTTTACTCTTGACATTCAGCCTACTCAACAAGTCCTGATGTGACACTCTATAAAATCTTTATCCTGTCAAAGTCCTGCTGTGAACATTGCCCAGTGCTTCCAACATTAGCATTTAGCATCCATTCATACGTCTAAATCGATGGGGTTTTCTTATCATTGAGTAGCCCTCCAGCTCTATATGAAAGGGCATAAAGTTAATGAAAACAGCATTAAAACTCTGTTAGCATTTACTGAGATTACTAAGCCTTGTTCTGAACTTAATATTAGTTTCAGCATTATTTTTTTAACTCACAGCACTCAGAACCTGAGTCAGCAGAAACAGTCCTACAATTGAGCCATTTTTCAGGTGAGGATGGTATTTTAGAAGAGATGAAAGGTTTTGATTTTGGAGGGTTTTATTTTGTTTTGTTTTGAAGGAGGAGTCACTGACTTGGCTTTTGCTAACATTGCTAACATGTCTAACAGAGCCAAAAGCTGATCCCTGGCCTCAAGGCTGTGTGACGAGGACTGTTTTAAGTCCATACTGCTTAAGCATACCTCGTAGTTCTGTAGTGCAGAATCCAACCTCCTACCACTGGGCTCTAGGCACTGTGGAGTTCCCCTGTGGTCCTAAGACAACATTATTACACATTTTGACTCCTTTTATGGTGTCTGGAAGTGGGTCTTTGAGTACCTCATAGGCTTAGTGCCCATACTGTCCTAAGGAAGACTAGAACTGGAGCATAAGAGGTATCCCACCACACCTTGCCACAAAAGATGTAAAGCTGCTTTAGTTTGTTTCACTAACCCTTTTGGAATAGCTGTGGTAGATGGTGTCAAAGACCTTCTGTGCTTGATTCATCCACAGAAAGTTAGCAAATAAATGAGGACTTGTGTCATGGTTTCACAAATGCATGGTGATGAAGTTCAGCAACGGGAATGAAGGAAAGTGGGAGGTGCTGCCTGAAGGTTTCATTTCTGCTGCAGGGAAACCCTTAGGTAACACAAATTTGGCAAATATGTCTCCTCTGGCATTAGAGAGACATCATGCTGAGGAAGATAGCCAGTAAGGACCCAGCTGGGGTCCCATCCTTCTCTTCACATAGACAGAAAGACTCAAGGAATGAGAAAGCTATTACGTCCCCAGGTGCAAAAAAACTTTTTTTCTCAGCCTGTGTTCCTATCAGAGAAGGACAGATATGGTGGCTGGTAAGGAACTAGAAAGATAAGTGACTATCCAAGCTTAGTTCTTGGTTTTGCTGTAAGTTTCTTTACCCTTGGGCAAATCCTCAACACTTTTTGGTCTGTGTTCCTCTTCTCTAAATTTGCATAATGGTGTTTGGACTAATTGTCTGCTTAGGTTATATGTTATTTGGGTCAATTGATCTGGTAAAAATGACAAAAATCTTCTCTAACACAAAGGAGTGTTTTGAGGCAAGTTTACTAAGGTCTTCCTGCTCTGCAGCATTAAGGGAAGGCGTATAAGCGCTTAGGTTGATAAGAGGACCCGAGGAGAAGAGCCATACAGAATAATCTTTTGTCCTGTGTTGAGTCAGCTAATAAAAACGTAGCTACTTAAAATGTCCACAGGCACCAAAGTGTGACAGAAGTTTTAGACAAAGAAAAATAATTGAAATTACTATGGACATAATGAGAAAAATACTATCAGATTTTACAAAGGCTTAATACAGGGACTTGCTTCTCAAGGTATAGATGGTAGAATTGTATGTAGCCAAGTGTAAAAAAAATTAGAAATGAGTTTTTAAAAGGATATTATGGAGGGTGGTACTAAATGAACCAGCATCTTGTCCATTCCGGAGCTCAGCACAAAGCCAGACACTGCCCTCRTTAGAATAAAAAGCGATTGCAGCGTGTAGTGCCAAACACTATTGTATTCCTTACATTACTTTCATGAAGAACTGGAAGAGAGTGTGCTGAACTGAAGATGTTACAGTACAGATGTTATTAAAAGCACTGCATGCCTTTCATAGAGCTGGTCTTCTGGCGACATTAACTTACGACTCTTGAGCACCCATCTGAGGCAGAGAGCTATCAGTACCCTTGTTTTAAAGGCAGCAAAACTGAGCTACAAAGAGGTTAAGCAAGTTGCTGGATGCTGTAGGGGAGAGCAGTTGTATCAGTTGCTCCCACGCTCTCACCTTTCAAGCTCAGAGACTCTGTATTTCCCCCTCATTCTCTTTAAAGTATGTATTTAGAAAAATGAACCAAATATATCTGTGGTGTATGTCCTATGATGTCAGTAGATTATTTGGGGGATTAATTTGATCTGCTAATTTCCTTGTAGATACAAGGAATTCTGCTGTGTGTATTTAAAGCCCACTGATCCTATCTATTAGGGTTGCTGTATAGTTGATTGTGTTGGGTTGCAGTAGGTCATTTGTCTTCATGATGATAATTTATTTTGTGTTTTAGCAGCACTCCATTATTTCCAACTCTGTTACCTTTTTTTCACTGTCTCAAGAAATTCTTTAAAATATAGTCACCTCTTCTCCCAACCTCTTAGAGTTGTTTTACCCAGGTCAGGTATGAATTGTGACTCACCATTGTGGGGGGAAGGTGCTGATGTTTGGCATCAACAGATTCCCTTTCTCACATCTCATTTTGTGCAAAAAAAATCCTTGTGTGAGCCAGCTCTAAGCCTTCCTACGAAGAAGCAGACTGGGTCAAATAAAGTAAATAATGTTCATCTTCCTTAATTTGTTCATCTAAGTTAGACTTTCAGTCTGAGTTCTCTAAGCTTCTTTCTGAAAAGCTGTAGGTACCAGCAGTCTCATTAGTCTCACTTAGCTTTAAGTTTTATCTTTGATTAGAATTAAGTATCTTGAGGAGATGCCTGCTACTTTCTACTGACTATACACAAGTCTGGATAAATGTCTTTCAAAAAGCTGAAAAAATATGAGGTAAAAGCAGAGGCACATTCAATCCGCTGCCCTGATTTTTGATGGGAATCATTAAAGGATGTTTAAGAAAATGGATGAGGAAAGATAAAATGAAGCATTTAGGCATTTCTGGAGGTAATGGTTGTATCTTACTGTCCTATAGTAGCAAATCATACATCTGTCCTCCATGAACAAGGCTGATAAACTTGACCCTATGGCTGAAAGGAGAACCCTGCAAGGTCTAAATCAGGATGCACCTTGCCTGTATGGCTTAACTCAGCTTACTGTGCTTATTGCTACTACGTGACCTGTCCAGGCAGTGAAAGTGGTGAAGTGCATAAAGCARTCATAGCTCCTGTCAGGTTTTCGGGAATAGTACACCGCTAAAAGTTAGGGGAACATATAAAGTAGGACAAACTGGTGATGGATAGAGGGTGGAGAACAGTGAGATACCTCACCTGAGAGCCACAGGCCTGAATTTGTTTTTAACTTGCAATCTCAGTTCTCATTTGCACATTTCCAGCAGTGGGAGCCACTACTGTAATGTGTATAGCTCTCTCAACCTGCCACTGACCAAAATGTAGCAAATCTTAGGGAGAAAAAAAAAAAAAAAAAAAAAGAAGGAAAAAAGACTACCATCTAGCTTACTGATATTTCACAGCATCACAGAGCTGGGGTTGGAAGGGACCTCTGGAGATCATCTGGTCCAACTCAACAGCTCAGGCAGGGTCACCTAGAGCAGACTGCCTAGGGCTGTGTCCAATTTTGACTATCTCCAAGGATGGACACTCCATAACAGTGCTGGAGTGCTCCTCTCTGTACAACCTGGTCCACCATTCAACTACCCTTATAGTAACAAAGTGTTTTCTGGTGTTCAAGTGGAATTTTCTATGTTTCAATTTGTGCTTGTTGGCTGTCATCCTACCACTAGACATCACTTAGAAGAGTCTGGCCCCGTCCTCTTTACACCCTCTCATCAGATATTTGAATACATTAGTAGGATGCCCCCTCTCTCTTCTCTTCTCCAGGCTGAACAGGCCCCGTTCTCTCAACCTTTCCTCATATGAGAGATRCTTCTGTCCCTTAATCATCTTTGTGGCCCTTTGTAGGACTTGCACCAGTAAATCCATGTCTGTCTTGTACTGGAGAGCCCGACACTGGACACAGCACTCCAAATGGGGCCTCAATGCGTGCTGAGCAGAGGGGAAAGGTTACCTTTCTTGACCTGCTGGCAATGCTGTGCCTAATGCAGCCCGATATACTGTTGGCCATCTTCGCCATGAGGGTACATTGCTGGCCCATGCTCAATTTATTGTCCGTCCAGATCCCAGGTCCTTCTCTACAGAGAAGCCAGACTCTTCTCTGTGATGTCTAGTGGTAGGATGACAGCCAACAAGCACAAACCGAAACACAGAAAATTCCACTTGAACACCAGAAAACACTTTGTTACTATGAGGGTAGTTGAGTGGTGGAACAGGTTGTACAGAGAGGAGCACTCCTGTCATGGAGTCGCCATCCTTGGAGATACTCAAAATCAGACATGGCCCTAGAGCATCTGCTCTTGGGCTGGTTGACTCCCAGACTGTATGGATGCAAGAGGTTATTCCTCCCTGTTTGCAAACTTCTGGCCATTTTTATTAGCCCAACATTATAGTTAGGATAACAGGTAAATCAGAACTAATAATTACTTGAATACAGCACTTCAGTACCTGTAACATACTGATGTGAAATTCAGATTTATGGTACACTTTTTCTGAACTGTTCTAGTGCTTTGTGTTTGTTTCTTTTTGTCTTTGCTGAAACTCGAGAGAGTTAACAAAACATTTCAGTACCTATTAAACTGCCTTTCAGTTATATTAACTAAATACTTTATAGTACAGAATACAGCTCTGTATTCATAGAGTCTGTACTTGAAACTAGGACTCCTGACATTTTCACTGTAGCTTGATTCACAGCTACAAGCAATCCCTTCAAAGCAATGAAGAGAAGTCCAGATTTGCAAGAAACAAATAGTGCTTCTTAAGAAAAGGGTTGTTCTTTCTCCCTTATATTACAAAGATCAAAATAAGACAAAGATTAGAATAAGGTTTCTGGAAAGTGTTATTTATGCTTTAATGCTTTTTTTTTTTGAACTTTACCTTGAAAATACGTTTCATAAAGCAGCTCAAATAACATCATATAAAGCTCATTTTCAGCTAATGAGAGCAGAATATTGTGTGTTCTGATAATTATTTTTTTAATCATTTCAAAATATTTCTGATATTCATGAGAGAGACTAGTTAGATATATTCTTCCCCTAGTTGTGCTGTTTCTTTTGTACTTTCCAAGATTCCAGGAATAGCTATGTATTTTCTTTTCTAAATGATATTGGAATCTACAGAGAAAGGAACTTTAATATTTTTCCCCCTTTCTTCTATTGTAATAATAATAATCAACAGCAGCAGCATCCTTTCTATCTCTGTAGCAGAACTTTATCGTCTGGAGATCTCTAAATGCTTTTGAAAGTGTATGCTATTATCTCTACTTCAGTGACTAAAGAAACAGAGGCACACAGTTCAAGTGATTTTCCTGGTATYGCAGCAAAACACTACACCTGAGCCAAGTGTAGGACCACATCTCCTCCTGTGTTATTCCAAAGTAGTTAGCTCTTTTGTAACCTCTCCACAATTTTCRTCCTGTGTTAGATAGGTTTCCTGCACCCAATTGCACTTGGTTAGATGTGATTTAATGATGAATCCATCTTTTATTTTTCCCATGATGACAGCAGAGAATGAATCTTTTCTCTTTCAAACAGAACTCAGTTTAGGATGCAGTTTGGCCATGGTGGGGAGAAGTTACCTGAGACCTAATGATGAGGATCAGTAAAACTAGAAGTCTTTTTCATTCCTGRTTGTGTTCCTGTGCTGTGTTCGTCAATGTGGTATCTCAGCACATATAGTGGCATAGACAATTGCTTGCTGAAAGGCAGGTGAGTATTTGRGGAGCTCTGCATAGGTATATGGCAAGGGGTCATGTCTCCTATAGGTCTTTAAAAMCCTAACAGTAATGAGACTTGTAATAATAAAGGAAACATAAGTCCTCAGAGAATGCTCATCTCTAGTCTCCTATTTTTCTCAGAGCATTATAGGCCCAACCACAGGTGAGATCTTTCTGAGTTACTCATATCCTAACCTGATCTTTACAGGGGCCCATTGAATGTTGCAYCTGTAGGGAATTATGGCTTCAATTTTAAAGGAATACTGTGAAAAAATGCATCATATTCACTGAAACAGTMCATTTCTCCTGATACTAATTCACACAATCCTTTCCTCAGAAAACCTGGGTGAAGAACTCATATGGAAGTCCAGCCACCCACTTTGATAACTTTCAAGGGTCACAGGATTGAGTTCTTATCACCAYCTTCTCCGGAATAGCTTGCTATTTAACCGATGTACTTGTCTAATCTTTCTCGTTGCACAAAACCTTCACAGTGTGTTAATATCTCTAGAAAACAGGCTTGAAGAATTAACTATAGCACCAATGAAGAGATTTCTTTCCCTTCTAATTCTTGGTGGCCAGCCTTCCAAATCTCTTATTACTCATTCATGGAAGTGTCACATTTAAAATGCAAATTCCTCCCCGTCCTCCTCCCCCCTTTCAATGTGTTTCCTTTGAAGTATCCCTCGAGCTCTGGAGGTGCCATCCACAATGGGTTCACTGTGATCAGCCAGTTTGCAAAACGAGAGCACTGCACCAGCTCAGGTGAATTCAGCTGAACCCTGCTCAGCAGTCCCAGCTTCAAAGAGCACCCTGACTTTATGGTAGTGGAGGGAAAAGGAGAAATGAAGGGTAGCACGTATATTACTCTCGGTGCTCATGTACACGTTTCTTTCTTCGTTTAGCATTGCTACTACATTTAGGAATAATAATTTGACAAAGTCTATGTTGCCTTTCTATTCTGTTGCCCGTATCTATCATCAGCAGAATGAAGTTAAYAATTTTGATAGGTCTATTTTGTCTCGCACACATTCTCTTGTTTTTGTTTCCTGGCATGAGAAAAGCAAAGATCTGCTGCGGTATCCATACTAGAAAACAGTACCCAGGCCCAACTGACATGGAGTTTCCATATCCACTCTATCTGTGGGGAATGATCTGTTGTCCTTGCTGACACCCAAGCCATAGCTACAAATCATTTCTGGCTGTGCTAGCTAGTAATCGCCAAAATTGTGCTGGGAATATTTTAACAATTGAGAAAACTTCCTGTATTCTACTGCAGTGTCGTGATCCMAAGGAGTTTTGGGAGCATATTGGAGGAGAGGATCATGTTTTCAAGTAGAGCCTAGCTCAGTGGAGGCAATGTCGGTGACTTTAACTTCTAGAAGATCATAAATACAGATACTAATGATCATAATAGCATGGTAAATCATATTATCAGTGATGACTAAATAGTTTAATAATCTTCATCTAATGACTAAGTCCTTTATCCAGCAGCTAGACTTACTGTCTCCTGTGTGCTAATGTAGCCAGTCTTTGAAACGAAGAACAATGTAGTTTCCAGTATAGGTTACACTATTTGAATTAGAAGCAAATTCTTATCAGTTTTTATGTGGGTTGTTAGGTAGACCTCCTGCAGTGTAACAAAACTCTGAAGCTCACAGCCATGGAATGGTTTAAAATTTATCAATGTTTATATGACATTAATTGGGTCTCTGTAAGAATAATCTCAAAAAATGATTTTTTTTTTCCTATTGTGAGTGTAAAAAGATGACATTCTTAGTCAAATGGTATAAGTAGTCCTAAACTGGTAGATGAAAACCATACATAGACTGCTGGTGGTCCACAAAGTCATGAATCTGTGCTGACTTTTTACGTTGCCAACGACCCATATCTGTAAACCAACCATTCTGCTGACTCACAATAAACTTTTTGCTCCAGTTTGATTTCAGACCCGTCAAGTGTATCCCCCACAGCTTGGTGTCCAGACACAGATGTACACTTTGACCATCTAAATGTCCTTTCCCAATCTGGAACATTGTTATTGCATTATTCCTTTAAGAGAAATGTTGCCCCTCTTTGGCAAAACCCAGTTCTGCCTATGAAAATGAAAAAGTTATTCCAGAGCCCAGTAGCCAGCAAGAGCAAATGGGACATATGGGTGCCTATAAAAGCCAAACATCTCATACTGTTGTGTGACCAAATTTGTGGCTTCTCACACATTTCGTTAGTGAGTAGGCAGCGATCCTTGAAATTCTATTACCAAATTCCCCAAGCTTAATTAGGCTTCTGTGCTTTGCATTTGGCTGCACAGTTATCTGGTAGACCTACTGCTGCTTTTGAGCATGATTTGTGCTTTTATTAAATGAATTTTGGATTTAATTATGTTGGGATGGTTCTGCCTGCCAGCAGGAAACCAGTACAGCGTTTTCAATGCCCTTTTCAGCTGGCATAATCTAAATAAATTCTTGAATGCACTGAAATTCTTCTACCCCTTTTTCTTGCCCAGCAACTTGTATTGGCTCAAAGAGCTCAGATTTGCTGTAATCCCCTTTTCCTCTCCAGTAATTCTTTAGAAGCCAGCCGTCTCCTTCAGATAACTCTACAACTTCCACCACTTTTAATTGTCTCAGATTTTGCTTCTTTTTATTAAGTTTTGGAATTGGGGTATTTTGAGTAGCTTAAAAAATAGAGGATTTCATCAGTAATATGGGAATGAGAGAGCCATGCTAGCACAGATACTAGAAGGATATGCTCCTCAGTTACATATCTGTTGAAGTCAGGAATGCTTTTAAATGCAGTCATTAATTTTTAGTACTTCAAGGAATTAATCTTTTAAACAGGGTCATCAAAGTAATAAGAATTTGGGGAGGTAAAATAAAATTCTAAAAGGATAAAATCTCAGTGTGGTAAGGGTTGGGAAAAGGGTCTTTTGTGTATTTTCAAAATGTCCCAATTTTTTTAATAAGAAACAATTACAACTATGTAAAATGTAATACCTTTTTAATTCTACTCTATCTCATATGTTCTTTTTTCTTAAAAATACATTTCAACAGAATATGTTTATACTGTACTAGATGTTTTGTTACTCAGAGCCCATATTTATACATCCCTGCTTTGAAAAAGCGTCAGAGGTGAAAAAAAGACCATCTGTTCCATTACCCTCTAAAATATAAGGCTGTTTGTCACATATGTCTAGTCCAGCTTTATAGGAACAAAGCAAAGAGATTTGCACTGTTTCCTTTAAGAGAACCATTTCTTAGTCCTATATCTCTAAGAGTTTAGGACTTGTCCACTTACGTTATTTGGTCTTTTCTTTTAGTCATTGCCATTCTGTAAAACACGGTTGTCACCACAGAACTACCTTTTCCTGTGGAAGAAGTTGTGGGTGTTGGTCTTGAAACACTAAAGAGAAAGGTGAATTTTGACTACAGTTGCACTAATATTTCTACTTCTGACAGATGCTGGCAACCATCACCTTTTTGTTTTTAGTGTTTGGCTAGGAAAACTCAGGAGTTTTTTTTTTTTTTTTTTTTTTTTTTAAGAGTGCTACTTTTCTAGTGCCGTGATAAAAAAAGACAATCCTGATCTCTGACTTGCTTTGGATTTTTGGATTTACTGACATCCTAGTATTGTTTCCTGGAATGTCAGAGAATGGATATGTGTTTTATTAATACCTGTCCTCTTGCATCTTTGAGATCTCAGACCATCATTTGTACGCTTGGTGGTCATCTCTGTGCTCTAAAATAGTTGAAACTTTGATTTTCAAACATTCTATAGTGCCTTTTATTTCCCTTACCTTTACAAATTATATATCTATCTGCCTATCTGTCTGTCTACCTACCTATCTATCTATCTTCACATAAGAGAAGATAGAGGTGGAAGATAGAGAGTGCTACCAGGACAGAGAAACAACAAGTTTCTACTATCTCTCAATTCCACTTTACAATGTAAATGATAAGGGGAATTATTTAAAACAGAGAAGATTGAAATACTCCTCTTCTTTATAATTTCATCAGAACATCAAGATCAATAGCAAATTAACATCTTCCCTTACCATTACTACAAACGAGAGCAGTGTCTTCTTCAGTAAGCCATACTATGAAGCGCTTAACACCTTGTTGCAATCAAATCCAAAAATAGCAGGTCTCCATTGGAACAAGAAAGGAAAATCTGTCCTACAAAATGAACTGACATGTCTGCCTGACAGTTGAAAGTTTTGTTACTCAATACAGGCCAGATCATTACTGGTGTATGACAATCCAGCTATTCTTTCTGAATCACATAC
Organism: Rhea americana; assembly: GCF_003343005.1. Classification (NCBI taxonomy): domain Eukaryota; kingdom Metazoa; phylum Chordata; class Aves; order Rheiformes; family Rheidae; genus Rhea; species Rhea americana. The sequence goes on along the minus strand of NW_028185484.1, from coordinate 537,553 downwards.
CATTACTAATAGTACATTCTGTCATACATATTCAGAGAATATATATAGTAGTTTATAAAGGAGACAGAGATGAATCCATCTTGCTTTCCTTGTGGTAATACTTCAGAGGAATGAAGCTTATTTTTGCCAGTAAATTGCAAAGACACTCAGATGAATGATCCCACTCCTTATTGCATTAGCAAGTGACTCCATTGAGTGGAGAAGGGCTGCAAAGTGCTGATGTGCTGCATTCATGAAGACCCTTGGGTTTATCAAGTTRAGCAGTTTCAGATGAGATGTATGGAAATTGTTCTGGAGCACAGTGTGCACTTGTGGTTAAGACAAATTAACTCAGGCTGGATAGGACAGAGATAAAAACGGACTACTAAGAGGGTTAAGATAGAGGAGAACTTGTCTTACAAGAGAAGAGTAACGGAGTACTTTCACTCTGCAGTGAGAGGTCTTGATGAACCCAAGTTAGCTCTGCCCTGACCATGCACAGCCATGTGTTCATTCCTGGAYGGAGACACTTGGTCTGAATTAGAGATCTGTAGATCGGTCTTACAATACTTTACCCAAATGGTGATGCCATTTTCCTCAGCTCTTTCGTGTTTGTGTTTGCAAAGAATAGGTGAAAAAAAACACACATTTTAAATTTTATAAAGGGAAATCTGAGAGGGAATGCAACTGTTCTCTGTAAATCCATCAAGAAGATGGATTTCTTTCCAGGGGAAGTTTCAGCTGATAAAGTTTGAGTTCCTATAATTTGGAAAATGCAAGTTCTCCTCTGTAGATCATTTCTTCTCCTTTCCCCTTCATGTGCATATTACAGACCATTAGTCTGTGAATTAGGCTCTGTGTTCCAACAGGCTATTTAGCTCTGCCTTTTTTTTTTTTTTTTTTCCAGCTGTTTTTCAGTCCTGTCTCAAAAAACTGCTTGGTTCAGTGAGAATAGTGAAGGGTTAAACCAGCTTGTAGTGGACAGCGAAACACACAGACTGTGAAGGATTACATCTCTGACTTTCAAAGGCAAAGAAAGGGAGACTYTGCCTTTCAGTCTTGACCGAATGTCCCATCATTCTTCAACGCTAATGCTGGTGAAACATAGATTAGAAAATCTCCTACTGAGCTAAGTGGAGACTGCAGCTGGAAGATAAGTGAACCAGCATCTCTGTGCAGGGCTCATTTGGTCAACTTGGCTCGTTCAGAAYGGTTCTGGTGGAGAAACATAGATCTGAATACAAAATTAATAGTGTGCTCAGCTCTTCTATCACTTTTCAAACTGTCATCATTCATTCACAGTCATGTAGACAGCTTTAAAGGACAGTTTTGCAGGTTCAAGTCTGCARTTTGGGCTACACTATGGAGCTGGTSCATACTTCCTCTGGTCAGGAGATCATATTTTTAATTTCCTTTCTGTTGTTGGCCAAAAGGCCTTTAGGAAAACTGATGCAGGAGTATTGCTTTTGAGTCAAAATACARTATTCTTCCTTCTGAACCAATATTAATTGAATGTTCATGGGAAATGTGGATGTTGCAGTTTGAGTTGTCAGCTCTTGGTCGTTAAGAGATCCCTGTGTAGGCTTTCTTAGGGATTTTCTAACACAATTTTAGGACAGATAATTATTTTCTGCTCATCTAAATTTAATTTCTTTCTTTTATTTTAATTTCCACTRCATGATCCAGGCCCTAGTGTAATAGAAAATATACTGATAATTCTGTTCTGGACTGATGATTTGAAGAATTGACAGTGCATGTGCGTAGAAAAGTATCRAAGATATTTGAGACAATCTCTTACCTGAGAGAAGGCTGAAGATGAAGTTAAAGGAGAACAAATATATTAACATACAGAAAGTAAAATATTCTCCTTCATCCCTCTAMCTGCATTTTCTTTTCCACAGCAAAAGTATTTGCATTTTAATAGCAAGCATAGTGACTTTCTGTGCATAGCCTGTCCCTTGGACGATAGTGATGATTAATTAATAGCATTGAGTCTTCAAATGCTGAGAAAAATACCCAAAGGCATGAATTACATGCTTCTCTCCTGCCTGTCTCCAGTTTAGAAGGTTCTGTGTAGACGCTTTCTAGTTGAAATGGTCTCTGGACAAAATATTTCATTTTGAAAAAGTAACAAAAGGGACAATCTGATCTAATTTTTCAATGTCATCCTATCAAGTTAGGCTACCAATCCTGTCAAGTTAGGCTGATATTTTTGTGTTTTTAAGCATAAGCACATGGGCATTGCTGGGTTAGTACCTTGAACATACAAACGTTTGCAAGGGTGCTGGCAGGCTGAGGGAAATTGCTTAGGCTTAAGGGTAAAAGTGAAACAGTAGGCTTAAGGGTAAAAGTGAAACAGAAACAGTAAGCAACTATTAAAGAAGCCAAAGTCCTTGGGTGTCAAGGATGATTTCAAAAAAAAAAAAAAAAAGAAGAAGAAGAAGAAAATATTGCTAGGCCTTAGGAAATGTAATTTGCTAATGGACTGTAGTATAACGATTAAGGGGAAGCGATTGTAATTGTAAATTACCATGTGCCACATGGAAGGCACTAATATGTTTAAAATACAATAGTGCATACATCTATGACTAGTAATGAAGGTGATAATCACCTTATATTCGCAAAGGAAATGATGTAATAAATCCTATATAATGCAGTTTACAGGTTACCTTGGCAAGGGCACTTGAATCGACAAGCAAAGAACAGGCAGTCCAATAGCTGCAGTATATGTTATAATTAGGAGCATAAAATTGTAATGAAATGTTGTCCTAAGTAATATTGATTCCAATTTGGTGGGATAAGATGAGAAAGCAGAGTACAGTGATGTAATGGAATTGTGCTAGGTTGGTTCACCAAGAAATTAGAGAAAGGCACACACTACCCTTTATTGGTCCTTTCAGCATTACTTCAGTCTCTCCCTTATTTCTGACCCCCCCCCCAAAAAAAAGGAAATTCTAGGAAAAGATTCTTACAAACACTCAAATTCAGCAGAAGCAATTTTCCAGCTTTAATTAGCATAAATTTAACCTCCCATACAAAAAAAGAAGGAGTTGCAGAGCACATGGGCTGAACAAGCCCTTCCAAAAGGGTTCTTCATTCTCGCTTCCCGTAGAGATGGGTGGGCAGGAGGTGTTCGGAAGGGCGGTCTCTTTACGAGCCAGTCCTGTAGGGTGAGGAAGGGCTATACACAGTATGTGAAATGGTGGAAGTTAGGTAACAACAGCTGTTAAATGAGCAAGATGGATTCTGTGGTACTCTCTGGCTGAAAAAAAATGCAAGATGAGCTGCATTTTTAACTACAGGACTGTGATTTGCAGAGGTGCAAATAAGAGCAACACTTAGTCACATATAGGCTTACTCTTATTAATACCCTAATCACTCATAGAAAGTAATTTCCACTTCTTGAGTTACACCAATGCCAAAAATATTGACAAAAACATTGTCAGGCAACTATAGGCCWGTCAGCCTCACCTCTATCCCTGGAAAGCTGATGGAACAGCTCATTCTGGATCTCATCTCCAGACATATGGAGGAAGAGAAGGTGATCAGGAGTAGCCAGCATGGATTCACCAAGAGGAAATCCTGCTTAACCAATCTGATAGCCTTCTCTCATGGCATGACTGGCTGGGTAGATGAGGGGAGAGCAGTGGGCGTTGTGTGCCTTGACTTCAGCAAGGCTTCTGACACTGTCTCCCATAACATCCTCCTAGAGAAGCCCAGGAAGTGTGGGTTAGAYGAGTGGACAGTGAGGTGGAYTGAGAASTGGCTGAAAGGCSGAGCTCAGAGGGTCGTCATCACTAGCGTGGAGTCTAGTTGGAGGCCTGTGGCTCCAGGTGGTGTACCCCAGGGCTCAGTGCTGGGTCCCATCCTGTTCAACTTCTTCATCAATGACCTGGATGAGGGGACAGAGYGCCTCCTCAGCAAGTTTGCTGATGATCCCAAGCTGGGAGGAGTGGCTGACACACCTGAGGGCTGTGCTGCCATTCAGAGAGACCTGGACAGGCTGGAGAGTTGGGCAGAGAGGAACCTCCTAAGGTTCCACAAGGGCAAGTTCAGAGTCCTACACCTAGGGAGAAACAACCCTCGGCACCAGCACAAGCTGGGGGCTGACCTTGTGGAGAGCAGCTGTGCAGAGAAGGACCTGGGAGTGCTGGTGGAKGACAAGTTGACCATGAGCCAGCAATGTGCCCTTGTGGCCAAGAAGGCCAACAGTCTGCTGGGGTGCATTAGGAAGAGTGTTTCGAGCAGGTCTCAGGAACTGATCCTGAGCTACTGGAGAGAGTCCAGCGTAGGGCTATGAGGATGATCAGAGGGCTGGAGCACCTGCCCTACGAGGAACGGCTGCGAGAGCTGGRCCTCTTCAGCCTGGGGAAGAGAAGACTGAGGGGGGATCTGATCAATGTGTACAAGTACCTGAAGGGAGGGTGTCAAGGGGATGGGGACAAACTCTTTTTAGTTGTCCCATGTGACAAGACTAGAGATAATGGTCAGAAATTGAAGCAYGGGAAGTTCCGCCTGACCGTGAGGGGGAATTTCTTCCCTGTGAGAGTGAYGGAGCACTGGACCAGGTTGCCCAGAGAGGTTGTGGAGTCTCCTTCTSTGGAGATCTTCAAGGCCMGCCTGGATGCAACCCTGTCTGTCTACCATGCTGTAGATAACCCTGCTGAGCAGGGAGGTTGGACTAGATGATCTCCAGAGGTCCCTTCCAACCTTACTGATTCTATGATTCTATGATTAGTCCTGAGGCATCATAATTATGCAACTTCTGACTTCCAAATAATTTCATTTACATGTGCTTTCATACCAGTTTTGTTTGATTATTTTTGATCCCAGAGTAAAAATCAAGAGAAAATCATCAATGTTTTCATAGAACAGTTGAACACAGCTGCAAACCTARTAGATATTAAGTATAGATCACTTTTTTTCCATTTCCACATAAGACTATAAATAAAGTAATGCCAGTGCATCAATTCCTGAAGACTTCACTTAGAGCAAGACTCTAACCAAAATCACCTGAGCTAAATCACTGAGGGTCAATGAAATTACTTTATTGTAGTTAAAATCAGAATTATTTGATCACTCTTTTTCAAAAGTCCTTCTTATTCAGACCTGCCTGGTTTCTCTAAAGATGATGGTTACCTCTGAAAATGATGCTTATCTTTCTTTTTTAGTCAAACAAAATTATAGTGTAGTAGGAAACATTAAGACACATTAAAGTCTTTTTATCTAGGCACCCAGAACAWTGAGAAACCCACAGTTTTGAATAACCAGGGAGACTATAGTAAATGCTTTTATGTTTTTTATTTACAGTGCTATACTTCCAGCAGTAAATAGTAGCCTTGTACTCATGAAAATTCATATTAGGACATTTTAGAAATGAAGTTATCTGTTGTGAAAAATGGAGGMGTGCAGATCTTAATTTTCAATTGCTTCCCTTGTAAAGAATGAGTCCTATGTTGATTAGCAAGCTACCCTAATGAAATTCTTGTAATGCCATCATTTATAACACTAAGGCAATGGGACTATCTCACCCACCCGGGCAGTCCCAATAACTCAGTTTGTTAGGCTTCAAAACAAGTTCCTAATCAGCAAACAAATCTGGTTAATGTTATAAACAAGTCACAAGTTTCAAGGCAAGATTTGAATCAGCGAAACAACATATTTTTTAGGTAACTGTGGCGGGATGCGAGTGTAAGCAGAACGGCTCACTGAACTGGATATYACATCCTTGGAGCTTTCCTGAAAATGCGTCCTTCTTGCCTACTTACCCATTTTTATGCCCATGCCAGTCTGCAATTCCATACGCTGTTCTTTTTTTGCACTTTTGTCATATCCTGTGCTTTGCTCTGATTCTGCCTTGTCTGTTCTCCTTTTGCGAGTCTTTCTCAGCCTGGCTGGCATAATTTCAGCGGTACCAACTTCCAGTGACAGCCTGGCAGCCAACGGGACCTTGTCTCAAAGGCATCCTCAGCTGTGCTAGACAAATGAAGCACAGAGATGAGGAGCTTTTAAGAGACTGAGCAGAGGGTTAGATCCAGAAAATCAGAGCCCATAACATACCTGAGAAAACAGGGAGCTCGTAATGTTTCTGGGTGGACCCTGGGACAAATCAGAAATTCAGCTGTTTGAAATAATGGTCTAAGGTTATGATTTTGAGATTTTGAGGAAACTACTGCCTAGATTATCCCTACTGGGAAATTTCCTATACTTTATAGTAGATAAACAGATTAATATGTTAGGAAGAGTCTGTGTAGAGAGATGCTGCACAACAGTAATCATCTGGATTTTTTGGGGCAGGTCAAATGAACATGTAGGCAAGGACAAAGGATCAACACAGTGTATTTTGATTTCYAAAATTCCTCTGTAGTGCGCTGCCCCAAAGAAGTACTTTCACAATCCTACCGAAGTAGTTGTCACAGTGTAAGAAAGAGAGAAGGTTGTTCTACAAGAAAGAGTGAAAGGTCAACAAAGCAGATAAGAAACAAAATGATGGGTTCTCACAATGAAGGGAAGTTACGAGCAGGAGCCTCAGGACTTGAACTGGTGCATGTGCTGCTCATAAGTCATGCAAGAGGTGAGGTAGTGAGCTGGTAAAGTTATTGCTGACACAGAATTATTCAGTTTATTTAAAACTAAAGAGTYTGCAAAGGATCGCAAGATACTCTGTGCGAAAGGATAAAACGCAATGTTGAAAAAACAAATTCATRTACAGAGGAAAGAACAATGCTAACCCTATGGGCCAGCTGTTAGCATTTGAATTAGCTGTTGCTCTTTAGGAAAGGGATTGTGGAATCATCACCTGAATATACCAGTTAAGTGCTCGCTGGCAACCAAAAGGGCAAATATAATGTTAGGAATTATTAGGCAATGAATTGAGAACAAACCAGAAAACTCCATTATGCTGGCGGGTAAGTTCCCAATATATATTCTCACAGARTACTGCATGCAGGTCTAGTTGTACCGCCTCTGAAAGTTATAGCAATGTCAAAAAAAGTATAACGAAGGGCAACGAGGCTGATCACAGATATGGAATGATTCCCATGCAAAACCTTTTGATGATGAAGCTCCTGACTCATATTCAGGCCTGGACACAGCTGCTCTCCATGCTGACCACCTGGTCTGCCACATATACATGTGTTGTGCAAAGACAGCCAGGAAAATGAGAACGGCTTGAGCGCTATAGCACGTGTCCGAGTGAAAGAGCAGGATTCCAAACTAGAGTTAACCATAGGATTAATTGGTTTCTTGATTCCTTTTATTGCTGCACATTTTTTATCATTCTTCCAGCGAAGCAGAAAGGGACAAAATAGAAATGTCCCTCTTAGTTCAGGAAAACTGCCAGTACTCAGCTCCTTGCTGGGAAAAATGCCAGTACTCCACTCATGCAAGATTTTTCTCACTTTAAACATGCTCTTTAGGAGCAGGGGAAGAGTACAACCAATGAATGTGGAATACAGGATAGCACACTGCATCTTCCTTACACACTGAAATAAAAAATAAAAGCCATAAACTCCTGGAGTCCGCTAACTGGGAGCATACAGGGGCATTCGTATTCCTGCAGGATTATGGTTTGTGCAAGTGCTCTATTCATATGACTTTATAGCTCTCCATCCTTGGTTATTACTGCTATGCTATTTGCAAAATGAGCTTAAATTCAGACATCGCAGGCTGGGAACCAAGAGAATGGAAATTCGGAAGGGTATTGCAACCAAAAAGGCTGCAGAGTTCAGGAGAKATCACACAGTCTTTTCCATTCTCAATCTGGGCTGAGGCACTTGCCTAGATTGTTTGGCTTATGCTGGTGGTCTCAAGATGACACTTGGAGCCCCAGTTATTTTGGCAGATGTGTGAACATGAATTTTTGTGTCAGTGCTAGGCCTATATCTGGGTAAGAGATCTGCACAGAGTGAGTCAGCAGCTATATATATACATACATATATATATATATATGTTTGAATTGGAGAAAGGAAAATTCTTTAGAGATCCCAAATAGGTGTAAAATGCCCGCATCCCCTGCCTTTGGAAGGAACCTGTCCTTTTGTTCCTTTTGTCCAAGCTCCCTCCAACCAACTAACTCCAGCATTCTCATCAACTACTGGGCATTTTGTTTGCTTCTTAGGAACAGTTAGAAGTAGGAGGATGGACTAGTCTCTCATCCTTCTCCAACGTCATTGATGCCTGTCCTTAAAGCAGTTTAGAGATGGTTTCATTGCTATTGCCTATCCTAACCTTATCTCATATATAAAGAAAAAAATGCAATATTTAGTAATTAAAAATGAGATTTCTAACACTTGGTGTTTTACCTAAGAGAGAAGAGTRTGCAGTGTATAACCTGTCGTGAAAATGTCCAGGGCACAATGAAGCTTTCAGACACTTACTTAAGAACCATATTGCTCTTTTGGAACTACTTAYATTATGTACTTGGTGGAGCCAGCTGCAGTAGATGCTGCATTTTAGGGTCTGAGGATTAAAGGATGTACACTTGGGAAAAAACATTAATGAGGATTTCCCAAGAAATAYCTTCATTTTGGGGTGCCGTAGGGTATACTGAGTGAGTATACACTGTGAGAGTGACGGAGCACTGGAACAGGTTGCCCAGAGAGGTTGTCGAGTCTCCTTCTCTGGAGATCTTCAAGGCCAGCCTGGCTGCAACCCTGTCTAACATGCTCTAGGTGACTCTGCTGAGCGGGGAGGCTGGACTAGATGATCTCCAGAGGTCCCTTCCAACCTTACTGATTCTATGATTCTGTGATTCTATGATACTGCAGTTTGGAGCGTGGATTAGATGTGACTCAGAATGGAGGCCCAAGGACTCTGTGGCCAGGTCTAGAGACCTGTGGACCACCCAGTGACCGTGGAAATAAATGGCAAAAGTCACGCTGATTTCAGTAAGGAAGAGGATATTACATCAGAGATGGCTGAGTTATGGAAATAGTACAGAAATTTTGGAAGCAGAATGATAGAAGAGGTATTAGCGTTTTTCTAATTATGTAGTGAAGATTGTTTGTAGGACATCCAGAATAGCTTGGGAAGTGTCTGGAGGAGTTCTGTAACAAATACTTATTTATACAATTTCAGATAACATATTGGAGCTGACATATCAAAGTTTTTGGGGGGCAGGTTTAGCTCAGTTGGTTAGAGCGTGGTGCTGCTAATGCCRAGGTCRTGGGCTCAATCCCCATATGGGCTATGCTGAGGGTTGGACTAGATGATCTCCAGAGGTCTCTTCCAACCTTGCCATTCTATGATACAGAATTACACTCATACACAGTAAAAATGCATATGTCTGAAGGAATTTCAGTGAGTGCAGAAATGATTAACAGAGTATAGCTGAAAAATGTTGCAGTGCACCGAATTTAACACTGAGGATTGTTTACAAATCAATGCTTGAGACTGATCCTAGCAAAATAATCACAATTTTCACTAGAATTGTATCACACCTCTGAACCTGAGTATTTGGGGCAGGTTTAACTCAGTTGGTTAGACTATGGTGCTGCTAATGCCAAGGTCATGGGTTCCCTCCCCGTRCGGGGCTATGCTGAGGGTTGGACTAGATGATCTCCAGAGGTCCCTTCCARCYTTACCATTCTATGATTTCTATCCCTGCATGGTAGTTGCATGTTTGTATATGGTCTGGTTTTAAGTGGCTAAACTTGTGCTGATTATTCAGCATTTGTAGCATCTGTCTCCCAGACACACTGCAGTGAGGGAAGATAAGAAGAAATACATTTCTTGATAACGTAATTCCTTAGTTTACTTGGTCTCACTAGAAAACATTTATGCTGGTATTCCACCTATAGATCCCATTGTTTAATAGTCTTATTTTATTTTATTAGAAGTTATCCCAACCATTTGCRTGTATGCAAATGATGTGCAATGTTGTCAACAAATGTTGAATTTTCACTCAAAAATTCAGAATAAAAATATCTCTCAAACCTAATGATAACCTTTAGGTATCTCTTCTTGTTTATTTATTTCCTTCAAATAATGGGACATAGTACTTTCTCTCAAAAATCATACAGGATTCCGTGCCACCGTGCTCCCTCGCAAGTTTAGGTACTTAAACCTTTGAAATACAGAAGGGATTTAGCACTGGGCTTCTCTRCAGAGAACATTAGGAGCATGACCAGTGACATTGGTGGCTTTAGCTGTGAAGGCATTTGCCTCCCAGGAACAACGCTAAGACTATCTACTTGCWTCATAAAGGCTGCAGAATGACTGCCACCAAACTGGACTTTCTAACATGTTGCAGGGCGGCATTGCTTTCGTCCAGCTCTCTGCAGTGAGGCTGCTGTTGAGTGTCTTCATGAGAAGTGCTGCTAAATTTTTGCTCACTTAGCTAGCTGGCAGGAGGCAGACAAAGGAACCATCTCTATCTACAGAGACACTTTTGAAGGCTATTGCTAGCGAGTGGCCCTCCTATCTGTGGCAGGGTCTTAGCCACTCTGCTCCCTTACTGCGCTAAGATGGATTAACTTTCACTCGTATTTTCTCTTGTAGTTCATCCCAGTGCAAGTTGCTCTTCTTGGTAGAACTATAATGGATGAGATATAGGGGGCCGGTGGTCCTCTCTCTGCAGGCTTGTCACTAGAAGTGTGTCCTTAAAAATGCTGGTAGGTCCATATTCTAGAGGAGGAAGAAGACGTATGGGCATGTCAGCCTGTCCTGTTATTCCTGTTATTGGAAATATATTGGAAGGGTGAAATACTTACTCTGGTACTGSTCTTGAGTGAAAGAGTGGTATCACCAGCAGTGCTCCAGGCAGCTGTGGCACCGTTGTGGGCTCTGTTATCACCTGTGCAGAAAATGTGTTCTGAGACAGAGAATCGAATGACATGGAAAATAAGGCCATGCACTATAGGTACCCAACATATATATATACCCAAAGTATAGACACTCCAAAACAAGGTGGCTCTACGATGCTGCCTGTTTGTAACAGCCTTGAACCTTGCACAGACTGGGGATTTGAGTCAGGACAGTGAGAATGACTTGGCTGTCTTGTATGGATGACTGACAACCAGTTGATTGATTCCAATGTAGATCCAAAGCATCATGCCATGAAAGGTATTGTGGCGGATTGAAAAGCTTGGACTGGGGTATAAATTCAAGCCTAAAAAACGTGATAGCTACGGCATACTCTCAAGCTTCCTTCTGTCCTAAATTCTGTAATGTAGGTCCTGCTGTTTTGTGCGCAGGTGGCACACCGCTTTTGTCCATCCTTCCTTCCTCTTTCTCATGCACTGTCAAAACGTTGTCGGGTTCCATAACCACCTCCTGAGACCTCTGGAGTCTGCATGCTTCTTCACAGCACCTGCATGACTCTATCTCTGCCACAGCTTCTCTGCCTGCAGCTAGGAACTTATCCTGTCTGCAGATACTCTTCAGTTTACAGGAAAAAAAAAAAAAAAAAACACGGGTCGGGGGGATGTTTGTTGAGACCAGCCTTGTCAATACTAGCATAGCTGGGAAACTCGCCTCTGGATCTCCGTTGGTGACAGCATGAGCAGGTCCTCCTAACGATGCTCCTTGTGTCTCCGCTCAGCAGCACCAGGGAGGCAGAGGTCAGAGCAGTGCCAGGGAAGCATTGGGCCATTGAGTCCTGCATTAAGTAATTAATTTAAATGAAATATGAACAGCGATACTGAAACYACAGGGAACCTTCTGTGGAAGTCAGACAAAAGTTGCCACTAATGCAAAAGGTATCTCAGCTTCTCGACAGAAATAGAAAGGATGGGTTTATTTTTAAAGCAGCCTTGACAAAACTAATACATTGTAATAGCTAACCTCCAACGGCAACTAATTCCATCAACGTGAAGTGTAAGAACCCCCTAAAGGCACATCCTATCGTGTTATATCTAACACATTGGGAGAAGCAATGAGCCTTTAACTGTAGGCTGCATAACAAGCTGAGACTCATAAAGGAAGAGCAGCCAGCTGCGTAGTTAGGTCTGATCCTTTCCCMGTTGAAACCTAACCAAAGAGAAACTCCTTGGCATTTGGCTTTGAACAGGCTGTTCCCAAAATGTGTGCCATGGTGTGAAGTACCTAAGAAAGTAAAAAGGGCCATCATGTCAGAATGAAGCATTTTGCTTTCAAACTTTAACTTAACTTTMACTTCAAATGTGATCTAGAGGTAATTTACAACCAAATAATACCTGATATGTATAAGTTMCCACTTTTCCACATATATATCCTGAAATTTAACTGTTAAAAAAAAAGAAAAAAAGGTGATTCATCATCAATACAGGCTGCAYGTGTGTGAGTAGACAAAATTAATTTAATTCCAGAACCTTCTCCTCCCTTTCAGTAGCTTGTCTAAGTCTTGTTTGATTTGGCTTTGATGATCCAAGTTCACTGAGGGGTGATTTTGATAGATAGCATTTTTAAAGGGGTGTGTGTTATCTGAAAAGCCTATTACATACGTAAAAGTTTAGAACTTAAAAAAAACTATGAGGTTACAAAATCAAACTATTCAACAGTTAGCAAAAGCAGAAAATAATTGCTTGCATAACTTTTATCAGCTTCCTTTTATATATATTTTGATAAGAATGTAATCTTCAGTGWTTTTTTCCACAGGACCTAGTCTTCATCAGTGTACAGGATGGCAAGTGGTCAGTGAATGACCACTTATCCTGCTCATCTTCACCAATATGTGACCACAAGACTTATTTACTTAACATCTCTGAAATCCTGCTTTGARTGTAAAATTCGTTGTATTCCCTGAATGTAAAAATCATTTCATTTTGAGCTTCCATGTCTCACTTAACARTCTAATATCTGAATTTATCTCCTTAACATCCCCCTATGTGGGAAGATGTCTTGCTAAGATTTAATGAATGGGGACCTGCGGTACAGAGATGTTATTGTCAAAGTGATTGCTGGCTTTCGGATGCCAAGTTATGCATGCTTATGGCCTGATTTTTCAGAGAGCTGAGCTAGATGATAATCTATGCATTCCAAACACATTTTAGTAGCATATGTGCATGCCCAGGAGCTTTGCAGCAACACAAAGGTCTAGATGCTTTCTTGTCCTGTGAGTGGAAGGCAAGGGGAGCAGAGAAGGGACGTTCACTTTGCCTGCATTTCCTGTGAGTTTGGGGGCTGAAGATGGAGACAACTGCTGTCCAAGATGCAGTTTTTCTGCAAGGATGGATCATGCTTCATGCAGGTGAAATTTCTAGAGATTTAGAAATGTGCATTGTCATGCTAGCAACTCAGGTTGTCTTAGCCTTGCCTCTTGCACAAGTAACAAAAGTCAGTCCTGATGCTCTTGCCAGCATCAGTTCCCTACTTGAAAACTGGTTACTGTAGAGTTTCTCAGGAAATTATTTAAAGAATATTTTAATAAGGAAAAAAAAAACAAATAATATCCCTTCATTTCAGTTTGAGAAACAGCTGGAACAGCTGTTATTTTGCTAATGTATTCTGAAGTCAGGCCTAGAAGGGTATCCGAGATGGAAAATTTTGGCTGAGTTTGTTATATTTGTCAAGAGTGAAAGTCATAAGGCAGTCATAAGACATTAGTGCTGGAACTGCTTAGTAGATAGCCTCTGGGTTGATTATAGCCTCTGTAAACTATCTGTAATATATTTGCACCTCATCAGTGCCTATCCCACTGGTTGAAGCTGTTTTAAATTCTAGTCCCCTGTAATTTGATCCAGCTAATTATGGTAACCATAAGTGTTAAACTAGAACTGCTTATTAGGAATCTATCAGCAAAATGATATATGGTGACCAACAAGCCAAGAATGATCATCATTGAAAGTGAGGTAAATACATATATGCATGCTTCAAGCATTTCTGACACCTAGTGATTCTGGGTAAACTCAATGAAATGGTTATGTGCCCCCTTATGGCACCTTCAATGAGGCTATTGAAACTAAGGTTATTTAGAATGAGTTAGCACCTAACAAACTCAGAAGAGAAGAAAAAAAAAAAAAAAACAGATCGTCAGCAAAGCAGAGAGAAAAAGGAGAATAAAAATGCCAAAATGACAAGATTTTGACAAAGTCAATTCACTCCTCTGGTTAAGAGATAACCAGAGATCTAACATCCACGATAAGCTGTGTGACARTGGAAATAAAACTCTAGAGAATAGAAAATCAAGCTTAAAATAAATGTATATGACTTCAGAATGAAAGCAGGAACCCTATACTGTCTCATTATTTAAGAAATGCAGAGAAAACAATTGATACTAAAAAACTGGGCCACTGTAGTCAACAGCTGTTGTAACAGAATTTTGAGCTTTATATCATCATATAATACTAATTCCATCATTTACTTGTTATGCAAATCTAGGTGAGTCAGTTAAACTTTTCTGTGTTTTAATTCACTGCCTTGAAGGACTCTTAATTTATCTCTTAAATTTATCCACTTGAACCCCGAAGGGCAGCAAAATTTATAAAATATTTATTTTCCAAGCAGCAAAAAAGGTATTTGCGTAGAAGGTAATAGAGTTGTCTGAAGTAATAAAGTGGTAGAGTGCAAAAAGGAATCCCAGTTTCCATTTCCCTCTTATCATTGCTGAATATTCTCCAATTTGAATTATAATCTCCAGCCAACAAAACTGCGTGGCCTGTGTTTAGTTAAGTCTTTCACAAAGATAGTAGATTCATCATCAAAAGATTCATCAACAGCCGCCTTTCTTGATCATTTCTCAAGCATTCATTCCTGAGCAGCTAGCATGCAAATACCTTTACAACTCTTAAAGACTAGTTTTTGAGACACTAAATAGGACTCAAAGTGATACCTAGGTCCTGKCCTGAGTCTCAACACTGGGTTGATTTTCAATCCTGATGAGAGATTCTGGTTTTAGGTGGTCATGAGGTCGCAGCCCTAGGTTGCCTTTCATAGCTGTTTGAGGACTAGTTGGTTTAGCCATGGCGCTTAGGACACAGGTCATCTGATGGAACAGAGAGCTCCACTGTAGGATAAGGACACTCAGCGTGACTTTCTCAGATGCAGACAGCTGCATCCTGGTGGACACAGTTAGTCACCTGGAGTGGGAGTCGTCCAACTAACTGAGATGTCCCCAGTGCATGGATCAGCATGTTGTTGGTTCAGTTGATGCCTTCACGGCCACTGAATTCTGTAACCMGGTGTGGGATTCCAGTTGGCTGATTCCATCTGAGATACCAAGAGCATCCTGGTATCTCCAGGATACCCACCTGCATGGGGCTGACAGGTAAATGCAGGGCCTACAGGAGACCCATGGTCTTTTCAAGCAGCAGGTGGATGCCAGGTAGGGTATCCTAGTGCACCTAACTGACTCTGGGCACCTGTATGTGGGCTACCAAATTAAGCTCTAAATTTCTACCTTCTAGCATCTTCACAACAGAGAGAGGTTATACCATTTTTTTTTCAGTGTCTTAATTTCTTTTATATTGTGCCTATGTAGGTAGCTGAAACAGAAGGCTATAGTTTCTGGGTTTAAAAATTTTGCCTCTTTTATGCAAACACTTTTGACTGTAAAAATAACTGAACTTATAACTTTTACTTATGATGTTACTCTTATTCTGAGTTGGGCATCATTTTGGAGCAGCAAAGATTACATAACATCTGTCTCAGGCCTGCGATAAAGCTTAAATAGGCATCATGCAAGGGATAGGTGGTGAAAGAGAAATCCTTTTAAATAAAACACACATGCAAACTTTCATCAATTCACACGACAGGAAGGTGGCAAACGATCTATAAAGGCCATCCTGCTGCCACAGTACAGTCATTCTGCATAGAACTGCGGAGAGAGGCTGCTGTCTGAAAGAGGTGCTGTTTTCAAATGATTTGTCTGATTTTGTTATAAATGCATCTTGCTGCAGGATTTTCACCTCTCCCCTCTTCTAGAGCATTATAGATTAAGATGTCAACTTTTATTCTCACTCTTCAGCCTATAACCTCCTTGGCTCAATTTGCATTGGAAACACAGGAGAAGATCGTCTCTGAGCCGTGGTACAGATATTCAGAAGAAGACAAGCTATTCTGAACAGACAGATGAAAAGTGTTTCCTTTATTCTCCCCTGTCCAAATTATGATTTCATACTAATTTCTAATTGTCAAATTTGGAGTTTAAAACTATTACCTCTGAAGATATGATATAATTTCAAACTTAYTTTCAGTGCTGTTGCATTAAGGTAGACATTATATTCACCAACAGCCAGGTGCTCTGCTAAGACCTTGATGGCTTTAAGGGGCAGAGTGATCCGTAGTGTGAATACAAATATATAGTGTCTGTATGGAGGGGGATCTGTTAGTCACTTAAATACATCTTTTCAGTATAATCACAGTTATTCTGACTCTGTATTTTTATCCAATTCTGAATTCATTTTGAGTTATAATTTAACTTCTGCAAAATGTGATTATTTTACATACTTTTAGCTACATTATCATGTCATTTAATTTGCATGATATACCCCACAATCTTCTTTTCTTGTGTGGGATAGTATTTTCTTCTTGCCAGTCATTTTGTCACTACATGTCTCTTGATCTAGTTCTCTGCTGCACTCTAAGTGATTGACCTACCATCTTTAGTTTTGCAGTCACCAAGTGTTGCAAACTCTTGCCACACTCCAAACTCGTTTGGGCAAATTAGAGACATTGTGCTTTTCATTTTTTTTTTCCTTTCAATCTGTTTCTCAGTCTTGCTTAGGTATTTGCTGTCCTTGTTTAGATATTAAGGCATCCAGTTTGTTGCAAAGAGGAGAACTGATCTGRGCATTAAAAGAGGACATATATCCATCAAAAAGATGCATCTTACTATGCAAAACTAGTCTCTCTGTCTTGGATCTTCCTTACAAAAAAATGTTGTTTTGAGGTTTTTACTAACATACAGTTGTAAAGCAGGTATGAAATGGCTAATTTCTTTCCTAAATCTCTAAACAGATGAAAAACTTTTATTCTATTAATAGCTATCCATGTAGTTCAGCTTCAGCAACAGTAGCAAATGACAAAGTTACTGCCTTTTCTCTTTACCTTTTGTGGCAATTCTGCACTTCTGCAAGTGATTCAAACCACTACTTCCGCTGATTTGCAATGCTCCTAAGCCATTTGTGGCCATTTTTCATTTCTGGCCTGCTTTTTGAGTCGGTGAAGTAAGCAATTTTGCAGCCCTCATATCTTTGGGAAGTTTACATAGGTCCATATTTGCTTTTTTAGGTACTAAAGTACCTTTGAAAACTTTACGCTAGCAAGATTTCTACTAAAATTSATGTGTTGGCTGGTACAGAGCTTCATGGCTGAACGCTCATAGCATATCAGGATTACTTCAAGAGCCTTAGTGCTGAAAAAATCTGAAAGCAATTAGATGAAGGAAATTTCATTGCTTTGCCATTAACACAGCCACTGCTATTCTTAGTACATTTTTATTTTGCACAGTGAGTCACACAAATGTAGTGAGAAACAACAAAGAAGACGTCAAGTTCCATTACTGTAGTAAGATGGTGGATGACAAGGGCATCTGGTTGATAGAAGAGTACAGAAAATTGCACTTTGTCTGGCAATTAAGAGAACAAAATGGGGGGAAAAAATGTCACTGTCCTATTTCTGTTTAACTTCAAAAAATACATATGATTTCTGCCTAGGGAAGTTAGTAGGTGGCTGCCTGTCTTCTAGTGCTTCTTAAGCAACATTTTGTATTTCGAGTGGAGGAGTAAACCAGGTGATGAAATATTCATCTGACTAAATTCCTGTCTTTTTTTGGTTTTGCTGTAAAAAATAAAGTCTCATTACTGACTTGTTTCAGCATGAGGGTTGATAAAACTGCTCATGGTWGGGTATTGTTTTTTACGAACTTTGCAGTTAATCTGTGTCTGAYACAGCGATGCTGCAGGAACAGTGARCCCAAGCCCTTTTTTTTCAGAGCTAAAATCAAATGCCAGACATCTGTGTTTCTACTAAAAGATCTAAATCAAACTGGAAATCTCTGTHTTTTRTCTTGATAAGGTTGATCACAGTACCTTCAGCTATCAGAATAAAGGAAGGGGGGGGGGAAAAAAGGTTCAGTTTTGTAGCACAGATTGCCCATATTTGTACAAGTCCACTAACTCAGTTATCCAAAAGGGAATTTGAATGAGTGATTCCAAGCAATTGAGTTTCAACATGAACTAATATTTTCTGTTTCCTTTTTGCCTATTTGTCGTTTTCAAAAATGTTGCTTTCCTCTCTAAACAAATCCAAATACAGCCCTTTATCAATGAGTTTTTTATTTAATGAGTTTTATTTTATATTTTTACAAGTGGAATGGAATTCAAGGTGATTCTTGGCCACTTTATGCCAAGGCATGGACCAGGCACTCTGCCCCACACAAAACGATAACAGCAGTAGAGTTGGGTGAATTTAGACCCAAATTGCACTCTATTCTCCGCTACTTCCAAATGTATTATGAAAAGAAGATGAAAACATTCCACAATTCACAATTATTTTAAAAGCATGAGCATCCTCAGGGAGACCATGGGAGTTGCACCATGTCCTCTTCCAGTTGGATGTTGGAGGTCCTCCAGTCGGATGATGGGTGTTTTCAGGCATTTATATTCTTGAAATGAGGTCATTGAAGAATGTAGTCTTGAGGATCTGTTTAAAAGGCTTAAGAAGTTTTTGCTCCAGCTGTTCATCACCACTTCTCACCATACTACCCCATTCTGATTTGGCGTTAGTGTCCTCAGCTCCCAATTTTTTCCTTTGCTTACCTTAAATTACTAGCTGAAGATGATTGAATGTATCTTTGYAATGAAATACAGTATGGACACCAAAAGATGAGTCCTTCACCAAACAATTTCTTCTTTAGCTTGCTGGGCTCTGCATTRAAGCAGCTGAGACCTGGCACACATTTTGTTTTCACCAAACCCACTCTGRAGGCAGTAACTCTTGACTGATCATCAGACTGGACAGTGAGAGGCACTGCCTTGCTTAACTCTTCCACATACCAACACTAGAGTTTTTCCACCTGTGTTGGTGCTATTGTAAAACACCAAAGTAAGACCTGGACTCTTCAATATCAGATTTGTCATTCTAGAGTCCGTGTGATCCTCCTGGACCTAGACAGTGCATTTGATAGTCCATCCCATCCATAAGATGAGAGTAGCAGATAGAAAACTGTCTTTCTTGGAGAAAAGGCGATAGCCGKACTTCCCTCTAACCAATAAGACAATTGAGTTTCCATTCATGTTCAAATGTGCTCCATATAAATAGCAGAACTTAGCACGTATTTAGCATTCATATGAGGGATCAAGGCTTCAGAGCAGAGCATGAGCAGGGTAGGAAAGCAAAGCAAAGTAGGAGAAAAATGCCTTTGCCTGCTGTAGAATTGAAACATGAAAGTTGAGGGATATGGGGTCATGAGAGCAATCTTGRTCCACTACAGTCATCTCAACATTTTCCTGCAATATGCTGGTAAGAAAGGGAAATGCACAACAGCTTCTCATCACTTCCATGTTTACATGATACTGCAAATTCTAGAACTCAGTAGATTTTGTGGGCATTCTTTTATTTATTTATTTATTTATTCCCCTGACAAACACAGTATTGCAGAGCTCATTGCAAGTTGAYATTCTGTAATAAACTGACAGTGCTGGACAGTCTTAAACTCCTGTTCTATCTAGCTCTTCTAAGATGATGTATGCTTCCTCCTCCTGGGAGGAAGAAGGAGACTTGGAAGCTTTTTCTAAAGAGCTGCTACCCAGAGATGAAGRTGGATAATTGCACTGGAGCTGTCAACACCACAAAGCCACCTCTAGCATTTTACACCAGTGCATTTGACAGACATTTCTCTTTCAAAACTGTCTCTTCTGAGGTCTCTTTTCAAATACAATATKAAGGCAATACAATAGAAAGCTTTCAAATGCAAATGTGAGTGGGGAAATGGCATATGGCAGAAGGAGTTGGGTGTGTCTGTGAAGGAATATTTAGCTTTTCCTTTGCATAATGTTTCATAAACATATCAGAAGATGATGCTCTGGTGATACTGGTGAGGGTAGTCCATGTTGTGACTTCTTCAAGGGATACTATGTTTTCAGCAAATTGTCCTTTTTACTTTCTTTCTTTTAAGAAATGTGGTTTTACTAGGTTTGGAAATAAATCTCTCCAGTTTAAATATAGGTTAAATGTGATATACAGTTCTTCTACTGGCACCACTTTTGAAAATCATCAGGAAAACATATGACATTACTAGGAATTTCTGTCCAGCTGATAGTGAAGCTTGAAAAATGAGAATCCACCAAGTTACATGACTGTATTACACATTATCAAAATTGATTAGCATACATTGCAGGGGATCAAATTACAACTATTTCTAAATAGAAAGTATAAGAATTGTCAATGTTTATGTTTCAAGACATGAAGTGTTCATTAGTATCAAAAGGAATATCTATTRTATTGATCTTTATGTCTATTTTCCCTTTCTCCTTCAAACCCTTTCTTAAATATCCTCTATAATGCATATACAAAATTAGTGAATACTAAATAATTATATTTGGGTATATTTTGAGTGTTTCAGACTGTATGAAGAGTAAATCAGGATTGATTGGGTTTCTAAAAGATCTATTCCGGTTCTAGTGCGAGAGTTCATATTATAGATTTTATTTGTTTTTCTGGACTGTACTCTGGAGGTCAGCCTAAA
Source organism: Rhea americana (assembly GCF_003343005.1). NCBI lineage: Eukaryota > Metazoa > Chordata > Aves > Rheiformes > Rheidae > Rhea > Rhea americana. Next base: position 516,969 of record NW_028185484.1, on the reverse strand, counting down.
TTTTAAGCACAATCTTTCCTTCCTTTTCAGAATTTTCTATATATATTATTTGTCCACTATACTGAATAGACTTCAAACCTAGAATTATATATATATATATATATATATATAAAATATATATAAAATATAATATAATGTATAATATAACCTGTGATCATGCCAGTGAGCTGTGCAGAAATTCCTCTGTGGCATATATTCCAACATTTACAGTAAACCCCAAAGAATATTTCATGTTATCAGATTTTAATTGGACAAGATTTTTATGATATATCATCACTAACCTTAAAATCTGTGAAATTTAGGTATATGTAAAGATTAGTGTATCTCCTTCACTTTGTCATTTGAATATTACTCTACTGTCTTGCATACTTTTCAGGGCAGGAGCACTACACTGTAAATACAGTATTCAAGAAACATACTGAACACGCTGATTAACGGAAGGTTTTTTTACTACCTTTTGCTATTAGATATACTTCATGTACTTTTTTTTCTGCTTTTAGTCTATGCCAAAATGTTCATTTTTAATGAGAAAAATGCAAGGACACATGCAAAGAATACATGCATGTGATGTAACTACTTCTTTGTAGTCTTGGAGACTCACGTTTCCAAACATCAGGATAGTCTCAAAGCATTAGTATAAGTGGATTTTTGTCATATTTTTCCCTAACCTTATGCATGTATAGTACTTCTGCAAAACAGACATCTGGGAGGACCAGGGAGATCTGGATGTTTGTTATAACATAACTGCAGAACTGATAAAGTATCAGAAATTTATTTATTTTTTATACTTTCCTTTGGGCTCCAACCAATTTTGGAGAAAGAAAGCCAAATGCTATCATAGTAGATAAGCAGAAATAGGAAGTTTTCATCACAAACAGTCAGGTGGCTCACAAGTCATTRAAAATGTAATTACAGTTGAAGGTAAAGGAAATCTCTATTTCCCATTTCCCCAAGCATTTCTTCCTTGCAAGGCCAAATATTTTCTGTCAGCCTTTTGAAATTTATTATTTAGGTTCATCATTGTTATCCCCGAGTCATTTTTTACTCATATATGGACAGTAAGTAGGGGCTCCTGAAAACTTTTGCCTTTGAATGAAGTGTTGCTGATTTGAAGTGGTTGAAAGATATTGATTTAAAGARTGTACTGTATCAACATTTAAAATTAAAAGGCCAAAATAATCTTAGTTGTAATTCAGTGATGGTTTAGACTCTGTAAAAACTGCTACATTGCATTTCTCCTAGATGGATGAATGTGACCAAGGATTTTGTTGTTGTTGTTTATAATGTCTTTTTACTGACTTTTAAACATTGCTATAAAACAGCAGAAGTAATTTCAAGCACATTAGAAAGCAAATATTAGAGTACCTAGGCCTGATTCTCATTAACAAGAATTCTATTTTACACCACTGTTGCAGTACAGTGGGGCCATAAACTAAATTCTGTTAAGCACAAAATGTTTCTAGTGTAAATGAGAACCAGCAATGTTATAATCAGACCCGCAAAGATGGCACGACACTTCTCATGGTAATGTTTGATTTCCCCTTTCCAACGGAGTACATCACACACAGCTTTCTGTCTTTCAACTCTGGGGAAAAAAAAAAAAAAAAAAAGCAGGATTTACTCATTGCAGGATGTACAATATCAGGCAGGCTAGAAAAGAACGGTGGTAACAATCCCAAAAAAGAGAGAAAAGCAAATATATAGCCTCACGTTGCAGTTTCAGCAGTGCCAATGTTAATCATGTCCATCAGCCCCATGCTCGACCTGGGGCCACCATCCCTTGTGAATGRTTGATCCATGCGAATTTCTGTTCGGTTATTGAGTGCAGTCGAACTGAAGCAGGACGGGACCAATAGGGCACTCAGGGAAATGCCTCTCTGCTGCCGCACTCCACGTGGGCGCTCAGAAATTCAGCACCAGCTGTTGGGATAAGCTCACTGAACGCCACATCTGGAGATGACTGAAAGAAGAGCGCACCTTACGCCACTGGGCAAATCCATGATATACCCTCTCTCTTTATATGATCCACTGGAACCAGATCAGCTACAAAGACCAGATTTGTAAAACACCCAATTCCACTGAAATACAGGGCAAGGTGAAGGAAGGCAAGATGTAATAATCAGATGAGTTATGTGCTCTGGACCTTTTGAATGGCACTTCTTTCGGAAGCTGGTGTAAGTAAGTCTGATGGAAAGTCATGAAATCTTGGGGGAGAAACTAGGTTAGTGATTGACACAAAAAATAAAATTGAAATAGGCAGCTCCAGTCAAAAAGTCTCAAAGTATGGGGTTAAATTCAATTATAATGTGGAATTTGGTGATGATTTATGGGTGTSATTTGATAGTATGTGCCCAGTGTGATCCACAGGGACCATTAAAAGATTTGCAAGGTGATAACTATGAGTAGACCTAATTTGCCCGGGTGACATTTAGCCAGTGTAAATCCAGGGTTCAAATCTAACATAGACCTGTAGGTAGTTTGGGAAAGAGAATGCAAAAGAAACAGAAACATCCTAATACATTTCTGTGCATTGTTTCTTGGAGTTAAAATTTAGTAGAATGAAACAGGAAAAATTGTTCTTTGTTGGAAGCATCCAGCTTTGCCCAAACTATTGCTRAGAACATAATAATAGTAATAATAAATCTGTTAATTGTAATTTACTTCCTAAGGTATTCAGAGATGAAGTATTAAAATGACAAGAGAGTGTCTGAGTAAAGGAATTAATGCCTTGATGATGTAGTTACAGAACATTAGTTTTTATGGTACATAGGTGGACATCAGAGAATTTTGAATAAATAGTAAAACAAAAAATCAATTAAGTAAGGATTAAATACATCCAGTGGAATCACAGTTTTTACAGAACAAGATAATATAATTTGTATTGTATCAGGAGAATGTATACCATTCTTTAAACAGTGTGTAATGAAATACTACAGAAGAGAGATCTGAGGTCATRTAGATATATAACCCTGGGTAATAAGGTCCCGGACACAGTACAGTAATGTTAGTGGGGTGAATTATCTATAGTGCTGTGTCGGACTGGTGCAGCCTCACTGTTTCTGATCCCAGATCTCATTATTCAGTGCAAATTTGAGTAGTTAGGCTATGCTTTGACRTTCTCCTAGGAGAGGAAGGTCCATGTCCCTACCCTGAGGATAAATGATTGCCACCAAAATCCAACAAGCTTTTTGAGACAAATCAGACTTACTGCAAGAAGTGGGAAACAAAGATATATGGTGAAAGGAATATTATTTATGGAACTGTCATAAGCCAGAGATGGAAAGGGATGACAGGTGCCAAACACCTGGCTGAGGCACCAAAGCCGTGAACATCTTGCAGCCTTGGAACTTGAGGAAGTGGCAAATGTCTAAACAAAATTTGGAGGCTATTTTAAACCATATATCAGCCATAATGTAAATACAACCATGTCACTTTAACCCTATGGCSCCTATGGCCTTGGGTGTTATTTTGGGGATTCAGTACCCTCTGTATAAGCAGGCTTTTGCCAGGTCAGGGCCTATCTGAAATCCTTTCTGATTCCMAGTCAAGTTGATGTTCACCATGTTTCCCGTGCAACTTGCTTCAACATTGGATTTCTTATCTGAGGTCTTCTAACCATCTTCCAAACTTATTGAGAGTGTAATATACATTGAGATCATGGCTTTGGAGGGTAAAACTGCAATGGAAGTAACACTGCAAACTTTCTTCCTGCACCTAAACTCRTACAACTATTGGTCGGGCCAGCTAWCACTGAGATCAGAAGTGGCTTTTCTGCTGGAAGTCCCATTAATGATAGCCCCTTGCATAGTAACTCTCCTGTACAGAGATTTGTTATCCATGAGTGTGATCACAGGGGTCTGAGGAAACAGCAGAAGTTCCTCTTTCTAGCACAAGGAAGAAACAAGACCTCTGGCTGTTCTGGGCAGAAGGGGAAGAGTTTAATAAGAATTCATTTGTTGAACTTTGTCTTTCTTTCTTCATTCTCTTTCCTGACTTTCCCCCCTCCCACCAGTATCTAGCAGCCACACATCTGTTAAAAAATAAAAAGGGCTCCCTCTGCTAGTATCTATTAAAGTACCATATGGCTGAGGTATAGCCTTAGGTGGTGAGCATCACAGAGTGCATCTCTGAGTGAATAGATTTGTGCATTAAAGGTTTAATTAGGTAAGTGCTTTTTAAGTAGCACCGCCATTCCCCCTTAAATGTTTACTATTCTGCAGCAAYGAGAAAAGAAGACAAGACTGGTCTAAAATGCAGCCTGACATGTATCAATGAGTTTTCCCATCCTTCTCATAATGATTCATATCTCCTTCATCCCCACTGTTGGGAATAACGGGGAAAGTGGTCTCCTGAGCGTTGTTCATGATCCCTCCCACCCTGGTCTGCCCAGCTTTCCTAGTTCATTACTGCTGCTACAGATATGCTTATAGTCTGAATTATACAGCACCATCTGTTACAGAGGAGGAAGGATTTGTTTATTTGAAGATGTAGCTGCAATATAGCTTTAGTGAGGGGGGAAGATTTGAAGGAATTGCATTCTTTTAGATCTCGCTTTGAATGGCGGACTTGAGCGTCATGCTGCAGAAGTCTATGACCTCCAAACAAGTAGGAAATCAGACAGAAGACAAAAGTAATCAGATCAAAGACCATAACCAGGCAAGGCTTGTTTTCTGCTTAGTCCACTTCATAGAAGRACCAGCTCAGCTCAGATATGGTGACTAGCTGTATATATTTGATAATCAATTGCAATGAAAAGTAAAATGAATTTACTTAAATCACTGATGAATCTGGAAATTTAGTTTCTATTTAAGAAATGTCCGTGTTACAAGAGCCTCTAGCACCATTGATGTTAATCAGGTTTTCTTTAATTAGTGCTTTACTGGCCTAAGATTTACAGGAGTAAAAGGGTATCAGTGTTCTTTCCCCTAGAGGGGTGAATTTCACAGTGGCTAAAGAGGTGTGCCCCAAAACTTGTGTGTTCTCCAATCCTAATTTTATCTTGGGATGATCTTATACCACTACACAGTAGGTTGGAGGATGCAATAACCTCAGGCTACTGCGACAATTAAGAGCCCCAAGGAGAGATTTGCAATAGGTTGCAGATCCTACCACCAAAGGCAATCACATCTGACCAYCATGCATGCATGAGACAGTCAGGATTTGGCGTTCTCAGCCTTTGTGCACAAAAAGACCTCTGAACAGAGACTTGGCAAAGCTTGATTTGAGGTTACTCTGATCCTCCCAACCACTGCCAACTGCAGGTCAGGAACAGAGCAGAGAACTGACTATAAATATTGTGGATTTGTTATTTCTTTGCCTGTTTGTTTGCTTTTTCAATGACGCTATCRTTCTTGTCAAGGGTGAATTTCTGTATCTGAGCAGAGAGGATCTCCTCTCATTTGGTGACTGCACGGTTGTGTAGGCTTCCACTCAGTCACAGTGAATGTGATTTCCAGAAACATCACACTGAGAAAGGCAGAGGCAGTGCCAAAATTTGTTGCTAATTATTATTGTCTGTGGAGATCTCAGTTGTGCTGGATGTTGGGGAAGACTGTGTAGTACCAACCACAAAAAATATTCTGCTTTTCAAAGAACATCTAGAGACATAGACAAGACAGCTCAAAAACCGCTTTCCATCTATCAGATTCAYAGTAATTCCCTATAGTTTACTCCCATGTGTTTTGTCTAAGCTGATTTTTCACTTTTGTGTTAAGCGTGTCAAAGACTTTGGTCACTGTGGTATCCAAGATCCATTTATAAAACTAAAAAYGATCCGTTTTTTCCTTCCTTTGCCTTTTCTTTAACAGGCTTTAGCTATAAAAAGGCTTATTTGATACCCAGCAGTTTTCTCTGYGTCTCCTGGAGCCCTCAAATGCTTCATCACCCCTGTTTTGTCTGTTAATTCCTTATAGCAGTAGATGATAAAAAGTAAATAAAATCTYAATCATTTCCATTCACATGAATGGAGCCAGTGGCACCRTGCAGAATATATAATGTATAACCTACTCTTYGGTAACTACTCATGGTCATTCTCCCTTCTGAGGAAACTTCTTTATTTCTTCAAAAGAAACCGAGGACACTTCTGATAGTCTGTGTGATCCCTTTAGTGATGCTCCTCAGAATAGGGATAGTAAACAGAAAAGAGCTGAGTAAGTACAGTGCCCTGATAAATCTAGCACGGCTGATTTTGAGGACATAAAAAATACTCATTCTTTTCCGAACAAAAAAAGTCTGTCTCATCCATCTCCGGCCTCTAGCAGCACCCRTAAGCAGACACCTGGGAGGAGGAGGAGGAGATGATGTATACAGCGTATTCCCTCGGATACTCTGAAGTCTCCAGTTATTTTCTACTGAGGGACTTCTGACATCCTTACTTGTTTAGTAAYTCAGAGTAAATCTCCCATTGAAGTAATTGTCCATTCTGTCCTCAAAGCCATGGAAATTTTTCCATGTTTGGTGAGGTTTTCAGGAGAACAAAMCATATTAGGGGAGGGAGTTGCTTTGCTATCTAAAAAGATCATTATATGGGATATCCATACATAGAAATTATGAGGTGTTCATAAGATGGTTTTTAATAACTTTTAGCATTAATGTACCCTGTGAATGATTATCTGTATTTCCAGTAGTACCTCCCAAGTAGTAGATAATCTAGGATAATCTGGTCTACATATAAAAATGAGAACACCACTTTTTGTGTGTAAATAAAAAAGCAGAATTTATTACTTCTAAGGCACATTTTTTGTGAGGACAAGCTTTTTTTATTTATTTATTTTTTTTTTACAACGGTGGTTACCACATTAATGTAACTGGTCACTGATGATTTGTTTATGGAAYAAATATATAAAGCAAATCATTAAAGCTTGTGAACAGAAGGAGAYAATGCAAAAATATTTATTTTTGAAGCAAAATATAGAATAAGTGGAATGAGATTAATTTCACTTAACTCTAGGCATTTAAGCCTTATTTATCATTGGTGACTCCCTTTAAGGCTAATGTAGAGATACAGACATCTCAAAATGGCAATATATCTGATCTGTTAGACAGACTTAGTTAAAGGTGATCTAGATTTTCCTCTARCAGAACTTTTCTCTCTCCAGCCGCTATTAAGGAAAATGAGAGTCAYTTCTGTTGATCTGGAGAATTTGTATTTAGATGAATATAATCTCATCCATAGAGTTGCCTGTTTAATTTTCTGGGACAGCAGCAAAAGGTGAAAACCTACAATAGATAGGATATTTCCACAGCCTAGACTAGATGGATGATGGTAGAAGTCAAAGTGAAAATCAACTATATTATTCTTAGCCTCAGCTGAAGACCAGAGTTTGGCACCATGAGCAGATATCCAAATGGCACGTCAGGGTTATCTATAGTTCTCAGAGTGAGCTCCTCAACATATCTGCCTTTTTCTGCCACTAACTTTTACTCTGATGCAGGGACCAATTGCTTTTGTATCTTTTGTATATCCTATACTATCTTCCTGCTAATGGGCTAATTTTTTTTAAAAAAAAAATCTTTTAGTACTTTTTTGCTAACAAGTAAGTGAAGCAATGATATGAAGCAGACTTCCATTCAGTGTTTCAGCCCTGGCACCATATGTATGAATAACACTGACATATGTGTGTAAAAACAGCATCACCCACGAGTTAAAAATAGCTAGGGTTCAGATGGATGCAAAAATGGCGTTATTTTAACATCCATGGGATTCATTAGTTCTGTTTTTAATTAGTTCTATGTGAAGCAATTTATTTCCAGTGGTATTCTTGACGAAAATGTTATTTAAGTTTCACTTCGAATTTTAGTACTAGAATTTTTTTCCATTCCATCTCTGCTCTCATTAACTTAAATTAGATCTGTTACCCTCGTAATTAAATAGATGATCTTTTGTTAACTGAATGTCTGCCAAAATATCCCCCAAACACACACACAAARAAAACAAGCCTCAGCAAGATCTCAGGTAGATACTTATTGCATGTAAATAAGCCAGGTTGCTGCGCTGAAATATCCATCTTGTGTRAGACAGCAACACTGCTACACAGTGTACGTGGTCCCGTTGTWTTTTTCTTCCCTGACAGGTCAGCTTTTCGACTTTGATTTTCTCTACTTCTGCCAGAATCACGTCTTTTTTCTACCGAATCACGGAGCTTTCAGTTCCAGTTCGCCTAGCTGAAATAGCTATAGTTTAATGCTAATCATGCTGTGCGTCTACTGTGGGTTTTTTTATTTATTTATTTAGTTCCTAGAAATTATCAGTTGGATTTCTGCCTCCACGTGAATAAGAGTTTAAAGATTTCTGTCCCCTTTTACAGCTCTGATTTGATTGCTTTATAGTTAAATGCAGCTGCAAGGTGAAAGTCTGGTGTTTCCCTATGGCTCTTGGCAAATTCTCGGGAGTGGGAAGAGAGTAATGAAATGCTGAACGGGTACCGAGTGATTTGCACGCGAGGCAGACTAAAGCTCTGTACCGTCGTGTTCAAGCATCCATTTCCCTGCAGTTATCTCTTCCTGCAGCCAGGTGCRTTTTTATCTGAGTCAGCATCTTTGCTCCTGATAGTTATTCCAAGCTGACATGTCAAATGTCAGTAATTCCGTGCATTTCCAATGGAAAGTAAGATTGACACATCACTGCAGACTGATGTTTCCCCAGGTCTGCTATCTAGTCTCTATTAGGCAATTACACGTGATGTCTTATCTGGCCAGTGTTTTATGCCTCTTATTTCTGTGTTACCCYGAGTATTTCCCCAAATAATGTACTCATAAAGCTAATTTTTTCTCTATTTGCTCCCTCTATCTATGCAACAGGAGTTGCCAGAAGTAAGTTTGGGAGTCATTCTAGGGAAAGATAGGTAGTGACTGCATAGATGGAGAAAGATCTGGCCTGTTTCAAGGGAAAGTGAGACTCCAGCACAATTAAAACGGAACAAAAGAGAACAAAAACAACGAATGTTCTCATTGGTTTKGGGCACTCTGAAGGTGAGGTGAAAGAGAGGAGAACAGGCCTTGTAAGACTCCTCTATTGCTGCAGAAGTCTGATTAAAGAGGTTCAGCAGGAGCACAGACCCTGCTGGTTTCTGCTACCAGCAGTCGCCTGACAACCAACCCGGCTGCAAAAGAGTGAAGAAAATCATTCACCAGTTTATTCCACGTGGCAACAGGAGGAAACATGCTGCCTTGAAACGCCAGCACTTCCAGAACTCTGGGCTATGTTCTCCTTTCCTTCTGCCTGATGCGAAGCAGGATTTCTCACTTTTGAGTTAACGATGTCTCTACACCCAAAACCCTCCAACTTGCTTTCTAAACATAAAGAGATTAATGCAAGAAAAAGGCCGTCTTGCAGCTGAGCAAAGTTAATGCAGCTTAAACTGCAAACAGAGCTCATTGATGGAGAACGACCCATGCTATTTTCTTGGCTATTCAGCRCCATCTGTTTAATGTCACTTAGATTTAGATCATGCGTTGCTGGTAATTTTAACCTTTTTTTTTTCCAAGGCAACTAAATGAAGTCATAATCCTTCTGCCACTGATAACCCCACCTCGAGACTCAATACTTTCTGTTTCATTCTTTGGAAAAAGGTGTTTTTAGAAAAGTGTGTTTAGATTGTCATTGGAGAGTTGCAAATGAACATCCCAAATAGAGAGGATTTTCTTTGGAAAGTCACAGGGCAATGCTTTTAAAAGAAAGATAATATGGGGAGAAAATGAGTAAGTATTTTATGGAGGAATCATCTTTGGAGGGTTTTGACCTCAACACATTCATGCTGGAGAAGAAGTAAGGCTTTATTTTTGATTACTTTTTGTTGGTTCTCCCTCCAGCCTTGCACTGACGTAGGCTTGAAGAAGTCTTTCCTTTAAGCTCCCCTTGATCAGAGAATGGGATTGTTTCTGTCTGTCAGTTTTGGACAAATTTTCATATTTCCTGCCTTTTCTTTTCTGTTCTGAAAACATACAGCACTCCTGCTTTCCTTCGATGACCCTGAGCTAATGCAACACGGAATAACCCAGAGATAAGATAGTGAAGAGTATATAAATAATTAAAACAGTGCGGCCAGCATTAATAATCAATAGTCTAAAGCAGACGGTGTAGACAAAGGATTGGAGGAGGTGAAGCTTTAGGGACCAAAATAACTGGCTAGAGACAAAGCCGGTAAAATGTCAATGAGTCTTTGGTGAATTACATTAGCTCATAAATTTGTGCTTCAGGTAGCTCCTGAGGGCTCCTCTCAGAGCTTCCTGGAAGAACTTGTCAGAATCCAATTTTTACACTTCACACAACCTCAAAACAAGGTATTGTGCTTATGCCAACTGCATGAATCAAATAATAACAACTTACTGGAGGTTGAAAAGCAACTATGTCTTGGATTAAACATTGTCGTGTTAAAGAACTATGTAATGACCTTTCAATCACACACAGCTCTGCTATGCACAGCATGTCATGAGAGGAGAAGAAATGAGGTCAGTTCATTCATAAATAGAAGGGTTTTCTCTTCTTTTTAATCTGATAAGACAGTACTGCTGARATTTGATATGTCGCTTGCTATTTAATCAAGAGTAGAGCTTTTGATGTCATTATCTGATGTTGCATGTATTCGACATCAGATAATTCAAAAATCCTTGAAGCCAATACCAAATCATGAGGTTTGTAGGGCTGGTGGCGTATTATCACCATGTAGTCTTTAGCAGTACTTGGTTTTAAAGGAATAGGGCAAATTACTGCTTTCCCTTGCCCTCCTTCTATTCTCATCCATTACGTGTGACTTTCCAAGCCCTGAATGTTTCATCTTGTTATGAAATGGAGCTTCTCACAACTTCCAAAGTCCGGCTAGTACTATTCAGGTCTGGAATACAACATAACATTCCCTATTACTTTTTTTGCCGTAATTCTGCTATATTCCTCAGTTCTGTCTTTCAGGTGCAGACTGACACCACTACAGAGCTTTCTTTCTTCTTCTTCTTCTT